>NC_059217.1:35544629-35915879 GCF_020615455.1 Coregonus clupeaformis | reverse complement strand
ATTGTAGCTTTGTAATATGCTTGTCTACTAAATGAAGACACTACATTTATTTTAAAAATACTCCCACAAAAGCAAGCTATTTTCTCCACAATGCCTTGTCTCCAACCATAGGTTTTCTCTACAGACCTAGAATACGGTGTACATTTTCGGACATCCGTACTCGCTATGACACAGAGTTATACCAGTGACAGAGGCTGAGGTTCTAGCTGTATATCTGGTTCTAGATGAAGCACATCTTTCTCTAATATCCTCTGCTAGTGGTTTCATCCCCACAGGAAGCCAGTGTGGTTCTGTGATGTTTTCTTTCCACACTACATACAGCCTTGCCTCTGTTGTCATGCAGAGTCAATGGGGGTTTAGGTTTCAGTCTATTGACTGTATGCCAGACGGCAGGCCTGGCTGGTCTTATAATATAGGCCAGTAACTGACTGATACAACCAGTCTGTCTCCTAGTAATGCCCCCAGTCTCTCCTGCCCCTCTGGCTGTTGGAATTGATTCAGTGTTGAGTCAGTGTTTCCTCCCTACCCAGACCTGCGCAGGTCAAACCTGTTGAGTCCCCAAGGCAGTGTTCCTCAACTCTAGCCCATCACAGGAACACCTGATTCTATTCCATTCATCATCTAACCCTTCATTATTTGAATGAGGTGTGCTTGTGCTGAGCTGGAACAAAACTGTGCAATCTTGGTGTTACCCAAGGACTGTCCAGAGTTGAGGAACACTGCTGTCAGTAGGGGTGGAAAATTCTGCTAACTTTCCCGATTTTACTGCTTATTCCGACCTGACTCTAGGAATCTTCCCACCAGGATTTCGGGACCCTAGGAGCACTGCTATCCGGTTGTCCTTTTATAGTTGGTTCATCATCTGGCGGTGTTGCTGTTGTTGTTGTTTACTGTTTATGGTTATTGTTTACTGTTAACCCCACTGTGGACTCAAGCTGCTGCAGTGAGAAAGACTTTAATGTTTTTGTTTTTGTTTTAGTCATTTAGCAGATGCTCTTATCCAGAGCGACTTACAGGAGCAATTAGGGTTAAGTGCCTTGCTCAAGGGCACATCAACAGATTTTTCACCTAGTCGGCTCAGGGATTAGAACCAGCTACCTTTCGGTTACTGGCACAACGCTCATAACCACTAAGCTACCTGCCCAGTTTGCAGTTGCTGCACTCTAACAGGCTAAATGTTATTGAATGCAGAGTGGAGATCATGGCTGGCGAGGTTGGAATTGACCCGGTAATCTGCTACAAGCCCTTATCAGAGACAGGTTATATTGAGCTGCTGAACTCTTGTGTATTCTGTCACACTGCTGTGTGTGTGTGTGTGTGTGTGTGTGTGTGTGTGTGTGTGTGTGTGTGTGTGTGTGTGTGTGTGTGTGTGTGTGTGTGTGTGTGTGTGTGTGTGTGTGTGTGTGTGTGTGTGTGTGTGTGTGTGTGTGTGTGTGTGTGTGTGCTGGAGGGAGGGAGGGAGGGAGCCAGGGGCCCATAGAGAATGGCTTGCTGGTGTTTTCTACTCCCTGTTCCAAGATTCTGTTGGTGCCATAGAAGAGTTGGGAGAATGTCAGGAGTACTGCCCCCTCCCCCCGTCAATACCTGTAACCCTAGTTACCCTGCTAGGACCCCCTATAGGTAGAACAGGCCTGTGTGTCTGTTTTCTGTTCTCTTGTCAGTTTTTTGTGTTGCAACCATTCACCACTACAGTGAGTTGGTACTACTAGTTAATCCCCAAAATATTTCCCCATGGTTATAACCTCCCTTTCCCACCCCTCCCCTCCACTGTGGAGGCAACCAACCTAGCTAGGAGGCTGCTGACCCCCCTGTACCCTATTCGCTGAACTCTGTTCCCCCTCTTGTTCCTATTGGTGGGCTGCCTCGCTGGGACCCCTGTGAGTGTGCGAGGTCATCCAATGAAACACAAGTGCACCATCCACTCATAAATAGGTACTGCCCTCTCAGCCGCTGGTACTACAGTTACTGCTTTTACCATTTTACCATCAGTGTGTGGTTGAAAAAATAGGAAATATATATACGAGGACGGTGTGTATATATTTCCTCTTGTTAGAAGCATGCTTGTTTGGAGCGTGATGTGTCTTGGTTTCTCCATTTAGTCTGTTCTCTCCTTCTTGTATGATCATACATACCTCTCGCTATGTGTGTTGGCTAAACCTTCATATTCATTCTGTTCCGTCTCATATCCAACATGCCACTCATGGAGGTGGATTGACTGATTGATTGATTGATTTTTATTTCAGTGGAATATGTTTTTTTGTTCTCCTTAAGTGCCTGCTGTTCTGGAAAACACGTTTGTGTTTTCTTGCTGACTCCTCTGGCCCTAGTCAAGCAATAGGAGTTGGCAAGGCAACACAAAGCGAATTGGGTCCACATTTATTATACACAATATTCACATCCTATACAGTTCCTATCTTCATTTCCATTATGCAGACGAGCAGAAACGATTCAAGATGGTGGATTCTGGAACATATTTGAACGAGTCATGTATTTATTCTAAGTGTTTATTGACGTAAACATATTTCTATGTGAGAGTTTGAGTTTGTGTTCGCAGTTTAGAGACCAGGGCTATGTACCAAATGGCACCCTAGTCCCTATATAGTCCACTACTTTTGATAGGGCTCTGGTCAAAAGTAGTGCACTATATAGGCAATAGGGTGCCATTTGGGACGCGGCCCAGGCCCCCAGGCTTATCTGGAAAGCGCAATGAAATGGCTTTAAATAGAAGGGACAAAAAAGGCCTGCTTGTCTGAGAGGGGATGGGGGGAGTTTTCAGGAGGAGAGAGAGAAGGAGAGGGAGAAGAGAGAGAGGGATTGAGAGAGAGAATGAGGGAGAAAAGGGAGGGAAACAATCAGAGAGAGAAAGATATGGAGAGGTGAGAGAGGGAGAGTGAGACTTGCCCAGGGTGAGCAGTGTACATTCTCTGTGGAGGTATGACGGTCACACAGTGCACTGAATGCCCCACTCAGCATTCCTGCTACAGTGAAGACGCTGTGGTTATGGCTGTTATTAGAGACCAGGCTCTGTGTAGTTCCTACTACAGTGAAGAGGCTATGAGGCTGTAGTTAAGACTGTTATTAGAGACCAGGCTCTGTGTAGTTCCTGCTACAGTGAAGAGGCTATGAGGCTGTAGTTAAGACTGTTATTAGAGACCAGGCTCTGTGTAGTTCCTACTACAGTGAAGAGGCTATGAGGCTGTAGTTAAGACTGTTATTAGAGACCAGGCTCTGTGTAGTTCCGTGTCTGCACATTCTTATATTGGTCTGAAAAGACAGGGCAAGTATTGGATAGTTACAGGGTAACAGATGGTATAGAAAGATTGTGTGTGTCTGTGTGTGTTTTTGTGTCTGTGTGTGTGTGTCTGTGTGTGTGTGCGAGCATGTGCTGTACATCCACCTATGAACAACAGGGCAGCTATTGAACTAGCTAAGTAACAGCTAGCAGCTTGTCCAGCTATTGAACGAGTTAAGTAACAGCTAGCAGCTTGTCCAGCTATTGAACTAGTTAAGTAACAGCTAGCAGCTTGTCCAGCTATTGAACTAGTTAAGCAACAGCTAGCAGCTTGTCCAGCTATTGAACTAGTTAAGTAACAGCTAGCAGCTTGTCCAGCTATTGAACTAGTTAAATAACAGCTAGCAGCTTGTCCAGCTATTGAACTAGTTAAGTAACAGCTAGCAGCTTGTCCAGCTATTGAACTAGTTAAATAACAGCTAGCAGCTTGTCCAGATAACTGAAGAGGCTGCCTTTAGCTAGCAATGTGCTGATGGTGAGTGAGGGGGGATTAGACGGCTGGTTAACACTGTGTGGCCTGGCTAGGAACTACGTTAACCCTTCTGCTGCTACACTGTAGCAGGAGTAGGGGGACGATGTCAGTTTTGCATTTCCCCCACAAATGGTTAAGGTTAGGATTGTGAGAGGGGAAGCTGATCCTAGATCTGTACCTAGGTGCAACTTTACCCTACTCCAGTGTACACTATAGGCCTAACCCAGACTATGCCGGGCCAAGCCAGGGAGCAGATTTAAGACCTCCCCAGGGGGTAGAGGCAGGCTTCTGGCCTGACCTTCCAGAACCACTGCCTGGGGCTAAGAGGCTTATTATTACACTGCCAATCTGCAGGAGTGTGTGTGAGTGTGAATATATATATGTGTGTGTATGCTGTTGTAAGTTTTGTCACGTCACTAACAACACCCTCGCCTCAACTCGAAAAGCCCTGTTTGTGTCAAACATCGAGTCAGGCAGAATCCACATGTTAATAAGATACTAACATTCAAATGAAGAAATCGCACCCAAATTACCATACAACTCTGCTTCCTTTTACGGAGGCACTCCGCACTTGCTCTCTACAAAGTTAATTAAACAGCATATATTTTTAATGATTGAATCAAGGAGGGAAAGAAATTAATGTTCAATTACTGTTCATTACAAAGCATTTGCATGGGGCTGCCGTCTGGCAATCTGTTCCCTTGCTTTGTCTGGTTCCAAATCACACCTGGGCCCTTATCTGAAGTAGTGCAGTAGGAGGGAATAGGATGCCATTTGGGACGCGGACCTTACACAGACTAGAGCCCTCAAACTCAACTTTGGACCTCCAAGACAGTTCCACTGCTGATTTTCATTGTTCCCCTCTAATCATGGACTCATTTAAACCTGGTACACCAGGTATGTTCAATTAAAGATCATGTAGAACAGAAACCCAGCAGGCTACGGACCTCGTAGGGTAAGAGTTGAAGACCCTTGGACTAAAGGAATTATGTTGGATCCGTAACAAAACGTTTTGCAACGGATTAACGAAAACAAGTGTTACTTATTGGACAAATTCAGGTTGGTCTCTCCCCATTTCAGCCCATTGGCCTCCAATTGGTTCCTAGTGAATACACCCCAGATAGATTGGCTCTTATTTGTTACATAATGGTGAGGACATGAGTGATTGCCTCACTAATTGCCTTTTGCAGTGATGGCCATCTTCTAACTAACTAAAACTCTCTCGGAAGATTTGCTTATCCATAGACTACAATACAGAGTTGACCCCCAAGGGCTTTGCTTTGACTCCCAAAGTGTGCACTCGTCTACTCCCCCTCACTACACTGGTCTACTCCCCCTCACTAAACTGGTCTACTCCCCCTCACTACACTGGTCTACTCCCCCCTCACTACACTGGTCTACTCCCCCTCACTACACTGGTCTACTCCCCCTCACTACACTGGTCTACTCCCCCTCACTACACTGGTCTACTCCCCCCTCACTACACTGGTCTACTCCCCCTCACTACACTGGTCTACTCCCCCTCACTACACTGGTCTACTCCCCCTCACTACACTGGTCTACTCCCCCTCACTACACTGGTCTACTCCCCCTCACTACACTGGTCTACTCCCCCCTCACTACACTGGTCTACTCCCCCTTCACTACACTGGTCTACTCTCACTACACTGGTCTACTCCCCCTCACTACACTGGTCTACTCCCTCACTACACTGGTCTACTCCCCCTCACTACACTGGTCTACTCCCCCTCACTACACTGGTCTACTCCCCCTCACTACACTGGTCTACTCCCCCTCACTACACTGGTCTACTCCCCCTCACTACACTGGTCTACTCCCCCTCACTACACTGGTCTACTCCCCCTCACTACACTGGTCTACTCCCCCTCACTACACTGGTCTACTCCCCCTCACTACACTGGTCTACTCCCCCCTCACTACACTGGTCTACTCCCCCCTCATGTATTTAAAAGGAATGGACTGGTGTAAGGAATATGATAGAAACTCCCTCCAACTATGCTTGTGCCAATCCAATGCTTGTAAATACATGAGGGGGAGTGAACAAGTGCACACTTCTGGCTGAAGGTTTAGAGAATTGGAACTCAGCCATAGAGATTTGGACTGATTGGAGTCCTGATTCGCCACCCTTCTCCTAAAGTGTGCACTTGCATACTCCCTGTCATGGATTTTAAACGCATTGGATTGGTGGAAAAGTTGACTGTAGGGGGGTTTACCACCATTGTTAAATCCATGATGGGAAGTCTGCAAGTGCACACTTTAGGAGAAGTGTGGAGAATCAGAACAAGCCATAAAGACAAGCATAAGATAAGTATTTATAAACAGAAGTACAAACAATTCAGCAGCATGTTCGAATGGCTATGTCACGAAGTTCTATCACAATGGCTCTTTCTAGACTTACTTGTTGTTGATTGGTTTACTGTGCCCTCTGTTGTGGGTTGGATTGGACCTTGACATTATTTTGTTATGTCACTCATGCTGCTCTGTGTCCATTGGTCAGTCTGGATGTCTCTCTCTTTCTCCATTCTCAATTGGCTGGCCTCTTTTGTCTCTGTGTCTATTGGCTGGTCCTTACAGTATCTCAGTTTCTGTTTTTGGCCAACACGGATATGTCTGTTTTTGTATTGGCTAATGCTGACGTCTCTCTTTCTCTCTATTGGATGACTTGAACGTGTTTGTGTCTCCATGGGCAGACATTGGTTCACGTCCCTATCTATTTTAATTGTTCAACACTTCTTTATCCATGTCTAACAGGGTTGGGGTCAATTCAGTTCTCAATTCAGTTAATGAATTGGAAAAATAGTAGGCCATTTTTTGTAAAATGTCAATTCACCTGAAATAATTTAATTCAAAACTTAACTGACCCCAACCCTGCTATCTACCCCATTGGCCAGACCCTACTTCCATCACTCTTCCTTAGTCTGACCCTCCCTCTCTCCTGTCCCATAGGCTAGCCACACGGGCATGCGCTCGTACATTTACAACCGGAGCTCTGTGATTGGCTCACAGGCAGAGCACAGCGGCATGCGGACCTACTTCTTCAGCACCGACACACAAGAAGACATGAATGGCTGGGTGAAGGCCATGAACCAGGCGGCGCTGATGCAGAACCACACCGCCAGCCTCAAGAGGTAGGTGTAGTGTGAAGTTGCCCTGGCCTAGATCCTGGGTCAGTTTAGCATTTTCCCCACCAATGGTTAAGGTTAGGATCTAGAGAGGGGAAGCTGATCCTAGATCTGTACCTAGGGGAAACTTCACCATGGCGCCAAGAGGTACGCTGCCTGGGACTTAACCTCCCTGTCTGTCAACCTGCCACTACAGACCTGGGTCAAATATGTTGAAATACTTTAGGTTCGCTTGATTTAGCTTTAAAGACATGAAGGTGTGGGGGAGTTTGCACTTTTAGGACTATTCGTTGGTTATGTTTTATCGGGCAATTACCCATCTGACACACCTAGGTTGTAGTGTGAATTGTACATGTAACTTAGGCGTGGTAATTCTTAACTGTGTGTGTGTCTCTGAATATGTCTGTCAGGGGAGAGAGACAACTTTGTCTGTCAGTCTCATTGATTGGCAGGGCTGAGAGACTTCTGTCTCTCTGTGTGTGTCTGTGTGTGTGTATGCCTTTGCAGCAGAGAGTGCTCACAGATTGCATTGGTACACACACACACACACACACACACACACACACACACACACACACGCACACACACACACACAAACAGAGAGCCCAAGAGATTGCAGCTCTGTCTCTCAGCCCTGCCAATCAGTGAGACTGACAGATTGTCAAACAAAGTTGTCTCTCTCCCCAGACAGACATATTCAGACACACAGAGTTAAGAATTGCCATGCCTAAGTTACATGTACAATTCAACCCAGCTGCAGAGAGAGAGAGAGAGAGAGAGAGAGAGAGACTGATAATGAGTGAGGGAGAGAGATACTGATAATGAGAGAGGCTGATAATGAGAGAGGAGAGAGAGACTGATAATGAGAGAGGGAGAGAGATACTGATAGTGAGAGAGGAGAGAGAGACTGATAGTGAGAGAGGAGAGAGACTGATTGATAATGAGAGAGGCTGATAATGAGAGAGGAGAGAGAGATGATAATGAGAGAGAGAGAGAGAGATGAGAGAGAGAGAGATGATAGTGAGAGAGAGAGAGAGAGAGAGAGATATGATAGAGAGAGAGGAGAGAGAGATACTGATAGTGAGAGAGAGACTGATGAGAGAGAGAGAGAGACTGAGAGAGAGAGAGAGAGAGAGAGAGAGAGAGAGAGAGAGATGAGAGAGAGAGAGAGAGAGAGAGAGAGAGAGAGAGAGAGAGAGAGAGAGAGAGAGAGAGAGAGAGAGAGAGAGAGAGAGAGAGAGAGAGAGAGAGAGAGAGAGAGAGAGAGAGAGAGAGAGGGAGAGAGAGACTGATAGTGAGAGAGGGAGAGTGATAGAGAGAGGAGAGAGAGACTGATGATAATGAGAGAGAGAGAGACTGATAGTGAGAGGAGAGAGAGACTGATAATGAGAGAGGAGAGAGAGACTGATAGTGAGAGAGGAGAGAGAGACTGATAGTGAGAGAGGAGAGAGAGACTGATGAGAGAGAGAGAGAGAGACATAGTGAGAGAGGAGAGAGAGACTGATAGTGAGAGAGGAGAGAGAGACTGATAATGAGAGAGGAGAGAGAGACTGATAGTGAGAGAGGGAGAGAGAGACTGATAGTGAGAGAGGAGAGAGAGACTGATAGTGAGAGAGGGAGAGAGAGACTGATAATGAGAGAGGAGAGAGAGACTGATAGTGAGAGAGGGAGAGAGAGACTGATAGTGAGAGAGGAGAGAGAGACTGATAGTGAGAGAGGAGAGAGAGACTGATAGTGAGAGAGGAGAGAGACTGATTGATAATGAGAGAGGCTGATAATGAGAGAGGAGAGAGAGAATGATAATGAGAGAAGGAGAGAGAGAATGATAATGAGAGAGGGAGAGATATACTGATAGTGAGAGAGGGAGAGAGATACTGATAGTGAGAGAGGAGGGAGATACTGATAGTGAGAGAGGAGAGAGATACTGATAGTGAGAGAGGAGAGAGACTGATTGATAATGATAGAGGCTGATAATGAGAGAGGGAGAGAGAGATTGATAATGAGAGAGGGCGAGAGAGACTGATAATGAGAGAGAGAGAGAGAGAGAGAGAGAGAGAGAGAGAGAGAGAGAGAGAGAGAGAGAGAGAGACTGATAATGAGAGAGGAGAGTGGGAGAGAGAGACTGATAGTGAGAGAGGGAGAGTGATAATGAGAGAGGAGAGAGAGACTGATTGATAATGAGAGAGGAGAGAGAGACTGATAGTGAGAGAGGAGAGAGAGACTGATAGTGAGAGAGGAGAGAGAGACTGATAGTGAGAGAGGAGAGAGAGACATAGTGAGAGAGGAGAGAGAGACTGATAGTGAGAGAGGAGAGAGAGACTGATAATGAGAGAGGGAGAGAGAGACTGATAATGAGTGAGGGAGAGAGAGACTGAATGAGAGAGGAGAGAGAGACTGATTGATAATGAGAGAGGCTGATAATGAGAGAGGAGAGAGAGACTGATAGTGAGAGAGGAGAGAGAGACTGATAGTGAGAGAGGAGAGAGAGACTGATAGTGAGAGAGGAGAGAGAGACTGATAGTGAGAGAGGAGAGAGACTGATTGATAATGAGAGAGGCTGATAATGAGAGAGGGAGAGAGAATGATGAGAGAGAAGGAGAGAGAGAATGATAATGAGAGAGGGAGAGATATACTGATAGTGAGAGAGGGAGAGAGATACTGATAGTGAGAGAGGAGGGAGATACTGATAGTGAGAGAGGAGAGAGAGACTGATAGTGAGAGAGGAGAGAGACTGATTGATAATGATAGAGGCTGATAATGAGAGAGGGAGAGAGAGATTGATAATGAGAGAGGGCGAGAGAGACTGATAATGAGAGAGAGAGAGAGAGAGAGAGAGAGAGAGAGAGAGAGAGAGAGAGAGAGAGATAATGAGAGAGGGAGAGAGAGACTGATAGTGAGAGAGAGACTGATAGTGAGAGAGGGAGAGAGACTGATAGTGAGAGAAGGAGAGTGATAATGAGAGAGGAGAGAGAGACTGATTGATAATGAGAGAGGAGAGAGAGACTGATAGTGAGAGAGGAGAGAGAGACTGATAATGAGAGAGGAGAGAGAGACTGATAGTGAGAGAGGAGAGAGAGACTGATAGTGAGAGAGGAGAGAGAGACTGATAGTGAGAGAGGAGAGAGACATAGTGAGAGAGGAGAGAGAGACTGATAGTGAGAGAGGAGAGAGAGACTGATAATGAGAGAGGAGAGAGAGACTGATAGAGTGAGATGGAGAGAGAGACTGATAGTGAGAGAGGAGAGAGAGACTGATAGTGAGAGAGGGAGAGAGAGACTGATAGTGAGAGAGGGAGAGAGAGACTGATAATGAGAGAGGAGAGAGAGACTGATAGTGAGAGAGGGAGAGAGAGACTGATAGTGAGAGAGGAGAGAGAGACTGATAGTGAGAGGGAGAGAGAGAGACTGATAGTGAGAGAGGAGAGAGAGACTGATAATGAGAGAGGAGAGAGAGACTTATAGTGAGAGAGGAAAGAGAGACTGATTGATAATGAATAGCACACATACACAATCCATGTCTCAATTGTCTCAAGGCTTAAAAATCCTTCTTTAACCTGTCCCCTCCCCTTAAATTTGATTTGAAGTGGATTTAACAAGTTACATCAATAAGGGATCATAGCTTTCACCTGGATTCATTTGGTCAGTCTGTGCAAGACAGAGTCAGTGCAGATAGTCAGAGTAACCATTATTTGACTATTTAGCAGTCTTATGGCTATTTAGCTGCCATCCCCAAGCCATAAGACTGCTATCTCGGAGCCTGTAGTCCGAGAGACGATGTTCCGATACCGTTTGCTGGACGGTAGCAGAGAGAACAATCTATGGCTTGGGTGGCTGGAGTCTTTGGCAATTTTTCGGGCCTTCCTCTGACCCCGCCTAATATAGAGGTCCTGGATGGCAGGGAGCTTGGTCCCAGTGTGGTACTGGGCTGTCCGCACCACACTCTGTAGCGCTTTGCGGTCGAGGGCGGTGCATTTGCAATACCAAGCGGTGATGCAGCCAGTCAAGATGCTCGCGATGGTGCAGCTGTAGAATTTTTTGAGGATCCAAGGGTTCATGCCAAATCTTTTCAGCCTCCTGAGGGGGAAGAGGCGCTGCCGTGCCCTCTTCAAGACTGTGCGGGTGTGTGTGAACCATGTTAAGTCCTTAGTGATGTGGACGCCAAGGAACTTGAAGCTCTCAACCTGCTCCACTACAGCCCCATCGATGTGGATGGGGGCGTGCTCTCCCCTCTTTCTCCTATAGTCCACGATCTGCTCCTTGGTCTTACTGACGTTGAGGGAGAGGTTGTTGTCCTGGCACCACACTGCTAAGTCTCTGACCTCCTCCCTGTATGCTATGGTATCTTTGTTTAGTCCAGGCTACGGTATCTCTGTCTAGTCTAGGCTAGGGTATCTTTTTCTAGTCTAGGCACCACACTGCTAAGTCTCTGACCTCCCCTGTAGGCTGTCTCATCGCCGTCAGTGATCAGGCCTACCACCTGTCTAGTCTAGGCTAGGGTATCTCTGTCTAGTCTAAGGTATCTCTGTCTAGTCTAGGCTAGGGTATATCTGTCTAGTCTAAGCTAGGGTATCTCTGTTTAGTCCAGGCTAGAGTATCTCTGTCTAGTCTAGGCTTGGGTATCTCTGTCTAGTCTAGGCTTGGGTATCTCTGTCTAGTCTAGGCTAGGGTATCTCTGTCTAGTCTAGGCTAGAGTATCTCTGTCTAGTCTAGGCTTGGGTATCTCTGTCTAGTCTAGGCTTGGGTATCTCTGTCTAGTCTAGGCTTGGGTATCTCTGTCTAGTCTAGGCTTGGGTATCTCTGTCTAGTCTAGGCTTGGGTATCTCTGTCTAGTCTAGGCTAGAGTATCTCTGTCTAGTCTAGGCTAGGGTATCTGTCTAGTCTAGGCTTGGGTATCTCTGTCTAGTCTAGGCTAGAGTATCTCTGTCTAGTCTAGGCTAGGGTATCTCTGTCTAGTCTAGGCTTGGGTATCTCTGTCTAGTCTAGGCTAGAGTATCTCTGTCTAGTCTAGGCTTGGGTATCTCTGTCTAGTCTAGGCTAGACTATCTCTGTCTAGTCTAGGCTTGGGTATCTCTGTCTAGTCTAGGCTAGAGTATCTCTGTCTAGTCTAGGGTATCTCTGTCTAGTCTAGGCTTGGGTATATCTGTCTAGTCTAGGCTAGAGTATCTCTGTCTAGTCTAGGCTTGGGTATCTCTGTCTAGTCTAGGCTAGACTATCACTGTCTAGTCTAGGCTAGACTATCTCTGTCTAGTCTAGGGTATCTCTGTCTAGTCTAGGCTTGGGTATATCTGTCTAGTCTAGGCTAGAGTATCTCTGTCTAGTCTAGGCTTGGGTATCTCTGTCTAGTCTAGGCTTGGGTATCTCTGTCTAGTCTAAGCTAGACTATCTCTGTCTAGTCTAGCCTTGGGTATCTCTGTCTAGTCTAGGCTAGAGTATCTCTGTCTAGTCTAGGGTATCTCTGTCTAGTCTAGGCTAGAGTATCTCTGTCTAGTCTAGGCTAGAGTATCTCTGTCTAGTCTAGGCTTGGGTATCTATGTCTAGTCTAGGCTAGAGTATCTATGTCTAGTCTAGGCTTGGGTATCTCTGTCTAGTTTAGGCTAGAGTATCTCTGTCTAGGCTTCGGTATCTCTGTCTAGTCTAGGCTAGAGTATCTCTGTCTAGTCTAGGGTATCTCTCTCTAGTCTAGGCTTGGGTATCTCTGTCGAGAGACATTTGAAACCCCACCTCTTTAAGGAATACCTGGGATAGGATAAAGCAATCCTTCTACCCCCCCCCCCCCACACACACAGCGGAGTCGCTCACCACCTTCCGGAGACATTTGAAACCCCACCTCTTTAAGGAATACCTGGGATAGGATAAAGTCAATCAGGGCTAAATGCTATGCTAATGTTAACACTGCACTTGGCTGTCATTGAAGATATGAAGACATAACTAGACATATTGTTTTTTTGGGTCCGATTCCGTTTTTGGTGGGGACAAAACTTACCAATACCGATATATCTGCCGATATACTGTTTTACAGCAGGGAATGAATTCTCATTAATTGCCATCCAAAAGAGCAATTGTCCAATAACTATGCTTAAATTGTTGATTTCATACATTGTGACTATAATGACACATCACCAGAAAGGCAGTGTTCATATAAGCATGAGATTGCCTTTTTTCATCTTATTTATTGAATATCGGTTATTGGTGGAATTATCATCCGATACCATTATAGCTGTAAAAGGCCAATAATATCAGTGAACCGATATATCAGTCTCTAAACAGAACTCCTGTGAGAGGTTAGAGGTATGAAACATTTGGAAATAAAATCAGTGGTTGCTAAATTCTCCTCCAAACTTACACTGTGCTGATACAGTGGCAATGTCAATAATTGTGTTGTTGCAATGAGTTAAGAGAGCCAAACCAAAACATTGGTCTCTCGTTCTCTTCCTAGACCGTCGGAAACATTGGAGAAATCGGAAATGCCCAGCGTGTCGGAACGCCAGGCAGTACCCCAAACCAACCACGTCAACAACTACGCCGAGACCGCCCCCCAACCCCCAGTCGACCTCCATCTCCATAGTGATGGGGTGGTCCTCCAACCGGCCGACATCCACCAAGAAACCGAGGAGCACTGTAGCTTCTGGAACGACACTCCCAATCCCATTGCTCCCGAAATTCCCCTTGGAGGCGGGAACGTGGAAATTGAAATGGACACCGTCCCTCCTAGCAGTCTCCCTCCCCTCCCCAACCTTACGCCATACTCAGCCTCCTCACCCACATCCGCACCCCCGTCCAGGGAGCAATTGCGCGCCCCGTCGTGCGCCGCCTCCACCCTACCCCCCGGGGCCTGTCTGAGGAACGGGACACCCACCCTGGAGCCCAACGGGATGGGGACGGGGACGTACCAGAGGGCCCCCCTGCCCCCCCAGGTGATGGACACTCACAGGCAGGTGCAGAGGAGGAGTGCCCTGGAGCAGGTGGAACACTGGGTCAAGGTGCAGAGGGCCGAGCACAAAGGGTAAAGGTCACGGTTCACATGTCACACCACCACTTGTATAGGTGTTTATGATTGGCCTACCCTTATACACAGCACACTCACATATGTTGTGGTGCATTCAAACAAGTACTTTCATACACACATGCACATACACACACACACAAGTGCACACACACACACACACTCATTCTACTAGATAGGTGTTTAGTGTTTAGGTTTGGTTGATTTATGTACATCATGGACATGAAGGTTATAGGGTGTATGCAACCATAGCCAACATCTCCCTCTAGTGGGGCTCTGGGAATAATGCAAGCATGTGTCAATCAAAGCTTCCTAACACTTACTTTCACTACAGTACTTAGACTCCGCTAAGCCAGTTAAATGTAGATCAGCAACACGATGACACAAAGTTCAACATCTTGCCTTTGTCTGACCTCTGACCTGTACTCTCTCCTGTAGCCCCCCCTCTAGAGGGAGCACCCTGCCCCGCCACACCCCTCCGACCCAGCCCAAGTTCATCAGCCTGGAGGCCTACCAGACACTGCCAAAGACCCCACGCCACAGCCCCCCCACGGCTGCACGCCACGGGGAGTACAAATACGCCCAGGACCGCCTTAGCCACTTCCGCCTCGGACCCCCGGACTCCCAGGGCGGTGGCGCCAGGGACGGGGGTAGCATCGGTGGGCCTGGCACCGTGTGGCAGCTGTATGAGTGGCAGCAGCGCCACCAGTTCCGCCATGGCAGCCCCACCGCCCCCCTCTACACTCCTGCCCCGGACTACCCCTTCGGGCCCCGGCCGCCCTCCACGGTCCCCCCCTCTGCCCCACGGCCCAGCTCCGAGGTGCCCCGCTGTGTGTCGGTACCCCCTGACCCCTCTGACATCCCCCCACTGGGACCCCCGCGGGGCTCCAGGGCCCTGTCCCCCCTGCGGAGGCCCCACACGCCTGCTGACCGGGTGGTGGTAATGCCCCTGGGAGAGAGGCCCGTGCTGGATGTGCCAGTGGCTGGGTCCCCACGGAGAACCAAGTCTCAGCTGTTCAATGTAAGAGGAAGGGGGGAAGCTGTGTGTGTGTGTGTGTAAGAGGAAGGGGGGAAGCTGTGTGTGTGTGTGTGTGTGTGTGTGTGTGTGTGTGTATGCTTGTTCATTTGTGTAATGACAGGTTTGTCATTTTTATGACAGTATTATGCAGGGGTAATAATGGCAGCTTAATAGACTGTTTAACTGCAGTTTGTGTGTGTGTTCACCAGGCTGCCACAATTGACAAACGGTCCATGCCTCCCTCCGGCTACATCACACACACGGTCAGCGCTCCCAGCCTTCACGGGAAAACGGTACGGCCTCACACACCCAGCCACAACCCAAACATGTTGTGTTAGATTATAACATGAAGTCAGGGATCCAGTGTTTCTTCAATAACATGGACACCTTGCCACCGGGTTAACTTACTTACAGTACTACTTTACTAGGACAACTATGGGACGTGAACCAGCAACGTTCTGGTTCATATAGATTTCAGATGTAGATACAGATATTTGAATGGATGCCGTGTCGGTACCAAAAGTTCCATGACAATACACTTTGAAAGTGGATTGCGTCCTTATCGGTAAAATGTAACCACAGCTGGAGATTTTTTAAGACATGTTATTGACACAAAAGTGTCACTGTAGCCAGCAAAAGAGTGTAGGAGTGGTGGCTAACTTACTGTTTCACTGTAGGGTGAAACAACTTAGCTAGTTAGCTAGCTATCTCTCTTTGCTAGCAAACGTAACATTGCCTCCAAAACTGGTAAGGTGTCTCCACTACTATTTTTTTTGAAAACTTTTGTGCGGTCTCCACTTTCCTACTGTTCCAGTAAGACTGCAAAGTTGTAATGTAATTAGGGCTGTGGCGGTTATGGCATTTGGGGTAGTAGTTAATTGTCATGCAAATGACCAGGGTTATTGTTATTTTTACCAACAAATATGTTGAGATTATAATGTATTATAATGCTTACATCATACCTAATGAATGCAACACAGCTTTGGGTGACACCCCCATCTCAAAAGCAAATCGTTTTGACTGCTTGGAACTATAGAAAATGAAGCTTCCCCACCCGACAGTGACGTACTGCTCGTAAAATGATTGCTGTCCTTGTTGAGAAAATACCAACTTTACCCTCTTCATGTAAAAATGTGAAACTGCTATTGTGTAAACTAGATCTACTTGAAAAGGAAGTTGAATTCCCACCCCGCCTAAACTGAATGTATGAAAGCTCATCTTTTTTTGGGGGGTTCACGGTTACTGTTGATAATTGTCGATTACACTATTATACGAAAATTGTGTCAGCCCTAAATGTAATTATTATGGAACA
Source organism: Coregonus clupeaformis (assembly GCF_020615455.1). NCBI lineage: Eukaryota > Metazoa > Chordata > Actinopteri > Salmoniformes > Salmonidae > Coregonus > Coregonus clupeaformis. The sequence goes on along the minus strand of NC_059217.1, from coordinate 35,899,640 downwards.
TTTGGTGCTAACATGACTGACAGTTGAACCTAACTGTATTCTATGTAGATTCTATACAGCTCTGAGTATCTTGGCTAACCGTTGGGCGGTCTGTCTGCGTTGGGGTGTTGTGTTAACTCCCCCATTCCCTCCCTCTGTCCCCCGTGGGACACACTGCTGTTACACACGCAGCCTGAGGAACTCACCCTCCTGCTGATTCAGCTCCGGAGGCATCAGGCAAAGATGGCCGCCGCGCGCCACCACACGCTAACCCAGCTACAGCACTTCAACTACAGCCCCTCTGGCCCTCACCTCCGCGCCACCAACAACAACCCCCTCTTCTCCTCTGGCCTTTCTTCTCTGGGGTCCTTACTAGGCCCCCCAGGCCCCATGGGCCACGGCAGCAGCAGCCAGGTGTGGGCCCCCAGTACACCTGGCCTTCTTTACCCCACTGATGTGAGCTCAACCTGGGCATGGCTGTTTGTGTGGCCTGGCTGGCTGCTCCCCCCCTAGCCGCCCATAGTGCCTTTCTATAAAGCCATGGCAACATGTCGTGGTTTTTGTACTCCCAGCTAGGCCGTCAAGTAGCAGTGTACTGTGTGTTAGCATGTTGTGCTAGCTAGCTTCCATACAGTCATCCCTGTCTGGTTGGCTTTAGGTGCAGTTCAATTTTTTTGTATCTGCCTGGGCTTTGATGTCTCTCGCAAATTTTTTGTGTGTTTTTGAAGTGTGTTTGGCTGAGATGTTGCTAGTTTGCTTCAAAGTGGAGCCGTATTTGGGCTTGTGATCTTGGAGCTGCTGCTTGTAGCGGGCTTCATTTCTTATTTGCACGTCTTGCGTCTCAGGTGGCATAACATAGAGAAGCTCATGGGTGAATTGTGTGTGTGTGTGTGTCTTTGTTCTCTCTCTCTCTGTGTGTGTGTGTGTGTGTCTTTGTCTGTGTGTGTGTGTGTGTGTGTGTGTGTGTCTTTGTCTCTCTCTCTCTGTGTGTGTGTCTTTGTCTCTCTCTCTCTCTCTCTGTGTGTGTGTGTGTGTGTGTCTTTGTCTCTCTCTCTGTGTGTGTGTGTCTTTGTCTCTCTCTCTGTGTGTGTGTCTTTGTTTTTGTGTGTGTGTCTTTGTCTCTCTTGTGTGTGTGTCTTTGTCTCTCTCTCTGTGTGTGTGTGTCTTTGTCTCTCTCTCTCTGTGTGTGTGTCTTTGTCTCTCTCTCTCTCTGTGTGTGTGTCTTTGTCTCTCTCTCTCTGTGTGTGTGTACGTGCGCGCGCTTTGGATGACATGAGGGTTTTGTTTGACTTTTTTGCAATTTAATGTTTTACTCATCTTATAACAAGCCTAAGAGATGACAATTATCAATAGCCTATTCTTGAAAATAGGCTTACAATCATCTCACCCATAATTCATAATCCATTATGAATGATTATAGAAGAACGTGCAAATCATTATTATGCATTCTATAACCCATTATGGTAGATTCTATGTTAATGAGTAGCGCTATAGACACTGAGTATACAAAACATTAGGAACATCTTCCCCTTTTGCCCTCAGAACAGCCTCAATTCGATGGGGCATAGACTTTACAAGTTGTCGAAAGCGTTTCACAGGGATGCTGGCCCATGTTGACTCCAATGCTTCCCACAGTTGTGTCAAGTTGGCTGGATGTCCTTTGGGTGGTGGACCATTCTTGATACATACAGGGAAACTGTTGAGCGTGAAAAACCCAGCAATGTTGCAATTCTTTAGACACTCAAACCGGTGCGCCTGGCACCTACTACCATACCCCTTTCAAAGGCCCTTAAATCTTTTGTCTTGCCCATTCACCCACTGAATGGAACACATAGACAATCCATGTCTCAAGGCTTAAAAATCCTTCTTTAATCCGTCTCCTCCCCTTCATCTACACTGATTGAAGTGAATTTAACAAGTGACATCAATAAGGGATCATAGCTTTCACCTAGATTCAACTGGTCAGTCTATGTCATGGAAAGAGCAAGTGTTCCTAATGTTTTGTACTCTCAGTGTAAATCCAATGTATTATTATCAATGATTCATTCAGCAACTAATATCGACTATACAGTTAGATCTCTAATATGAAAGTGTATAGATTTTAAAATTCTATACACTTCCATACCGGAATGCCATAAAGCTTTGATTGACACTTCTCTGTTTCTCTACTCCACCACGAAGGTTGACGATACTTACATGCAACTGAAGAAGGACCTGGAGTATCTAGACTTGAAGGTGGGAACTGGCGATGGAGAGTTGCTCTCTCTCCTCCTGTTGTTTCCCTTTTAACTCCTCCTCCACTTCCCTCTCTTCCTCCTCCTCTTCCCTCTCTCCCTCCTCCTCTTCCCTCTCTCCCTCCTCCTCTTCCCTCTCTCCCTACTCCTCTTCCCTCTCCTCCTCCTCCTCTTCCCTCTCTCCCTCCTCCTCTTCCCTCTCTCCCTCCTCCCTCCTCCTCCCTCTCTCCCTCCTCCTCTTCCCTCTCTTCCTCCTCCTCTTCCCTCTCTCCCTCCTCCTCTTCCCTCTCTCCCTCCTCCTCCTCCCTCTCTCCCTCTTCCTCCTCCTCTTCCCTCTCTCCCTCCTCCTCTTCCCTCTCTCCCTCCTCCTCTTCCCTCTCTTCCTCCTCCTCTTCCCTCTCTCCCTCCTCCTCTTCCCTCTCTTCCTCCTCCTCTTCCCTCTCTCCCTCCTCCTCTTCCCTCTCTTCCTCCTCCTCTTCCCTCTCTCCCTCCTCCTCTTCCCTCTCTTCCTCCTCCTCTTCCCTCTCTCCCTCCTCCTCTTCCCTCTCCCTCCTCTTCCCTCTCTCCCTCCTCCTCTTCCCTCTCTTCCTCCTCCTCTTCCCTCTCTCCCTCCTCCTCTTCCCTCTCTCCCTCCTCCTCTTCCCTCTCTTCCTCCTCCTCTTCCCTCTCTTCCTCCTCCTCTTCCCTCTCTCCCTCCTCCTCTTCCCTCTCTTCCTCCTCCTCTTCCCTCTCTTCCTCCTCCTCTTCCCTCTCTTCCTCCTCCTCTTCCCTCTCTCCCTCCTCCTCTTCCCTCTCTTCCTCCTCCTCTTCCCTCTCTCCCTCCTCCTCTTCCCTCTCTTCCTCCTCCTCTTCCCTCTCTTCCTCCTCCTCTTCCCTCTCTCCCTCCTCCTCTTCCCTCTCTCCCTCCTCCTCTTCCCTCTCTCCCTCCTCCTCTTCCCTCTCTCCCTCCTCCTCTTCCCTCTCTCCCTCCTCCTCTTCCCTCTCTCCCTCCTCCTCTTCCCTCTCCCTCCTCTCTCCCTCTCTCCCTCCTCCTCTTCCCTCTCTCCCTCCTCCTCTTCCCTCTCTCCCTCCTCCTCTTCCCTCTCTACCTCCTCCTCTTCCCTCTCTCCCTCCTCCTCTTCCCTCTCTCCCTCCTCCTCTTCTGTGTTCCCCCCCTTACCTCTAGGCTTAACACGTGGCCAAAGCTCTCTAACACACTCACCTTGCTGCTCACAGTGTAGGGTGAAGTTACCCCTAGACGCTGATCTTGGGTCAGTTTCACATTTTCCCCATTAAATGGCTAATTTTAGGATTGGGGTAGGGGATGCTTTACCTAGGGGAAACTTCATCCCGGAGTGGATGACGAACACATCCTGAAGCTGGGAATGACATGGCATAAATGGGGATGAACCGGGTCGTGTTCATTAGGGCACACTACAGAAAACATGTTTTTTTAATGGGACAATTATTTCTGATTTTTTATTCTTCTTCTTTGGAACGCTATGTGTCGTACACCGTTTAAGCTAGAAACGCCATTCAAACTTTAAAATGTGTAGACTAATCAGGACCAGTTTGCTTGTTTACAACTTTTTGATAACATTTATATTTTTTAAACTATTAAGCTTTTTGTGCTCTTAAAAAAACCTTGTCCACTTTAATGGGATTTCTTCAACAAAGGTCCTATTTGTTAAAAACTCCCAGACTTCCAACATTCTATTAAAAGTAAACATTGTAACTTTTGACACAAATCAGCTACTTTGACCACTTTCCCAACAAGTTAGACAAAAACTTAGGGCGTATGAAATCTTAGTCTGCTTTTCTGCTATTCAAATAAGAAATCAGAACAGAAAATATATTTTACCAATCAAACAATACAGCAGTTTTAGTAACCTCATTAATTACATTTTCTCTCAACTCTGACATTTTGACCACTTAAATTAGACAAACTTAGAGTGTTTGAAAGTCTACTTCTCTGTTTTACAAATAAGCAATCAGAAGATACAGCTGTTTTAGTATATATTTTAGTAATCTAGCTCTGTCTTTTTATTAAACCTTTGTTTCCTTATCTCTCAGAACATAAACTTTTTTAACCCTTTCCATTTTTTGTGTTTCATTTCTCTGCGCACGGTGCCTCTGTTGGAAAGAAGCATCTTGTATGGGGTGTGGGCACACACCAATCAGAGTGCTGAATTTGCCATCATGTTGAAAGAGCCTGCATGCTGGCCGTCACTGAGTCATTACTTAAGAACTACAGATGTATCATGTAAATCAAGTCTTAACTACATGTGAAAATGTAATGGGATGCATTTTCTCCACTGTTAACATTTTTGTTGGTGGCCCAGTCTTCACAAATTAAGGACTGTTACTTTAAGCATTCTCATCACAAGCTCCACAAACCCCCTGGCTTGCCAACTTCAACTCTGGTTTCAACCACATGGAATGCAGCCTAGCAGATCCTGTTGTGGGAATCTACATCTCCCTTGTTATAAAACCTTTGTTTCCTCAAATCTCTCAGAACATTAAAGTATTTAAAGACTAAACAGAACATTGTGGGGCTATGTCCTTGTGCTAGGACCTCGATATTCTGATGCAGCTTTAATTATGGGTCCTAGCACCGGTCCTTAGCACATTTCTACTAAACAGTATGTTGAAAATTGTATGTAGTATGATTAGTATGCAGTATGTCGTTTTAGTAATCAGTAGGCAAAGACAGATTTAGGAAACGACCTCTGTACTAGTCTAAAGACAGTTTGTGAAGGAATAGACGTTGCGTTCCAAGATGACTGCTCCACCGAGGGCTATAATGTCCATTTCCGATTTGTTCAATTTGATAAAACCCGGCAGGGTTGTAGAACCCACCAACAGTAACTGGCACTACTATTAGGCCTACGACTACTACCACTACTACTACCACTACTACTACTACTACTACTACTACTCCTACTACTACTACTACTGCTACTACTGCTACTACTGCTACTACTACTACTACTACTACTACTACTACTACTACTGTTACTACTAACTACTACTGTTACTACTAATACTGTTACTACTACTACTACTACTACTACTACTGTTACTACTAACTACTACTACTACTACTACTACTACTGTTACTACTAACTACTACTACTACTACTACTACTACTGGTACTACTACTACTACTGTTACTACTACTACTAGTAACTACTACTACTACTGTTACTACTACTACTAGTAACTACTACTACTACTGTTACTACTACTACTCGTAACTACTACTACTACTACTACTGTTACTACTACTACTCCTTCTCCTTTTTAATAATTGAGCTTACTTATTGACCTGAAGTCCCTGTTTCAGTAAGTTTTCTTCAGTTTAGTGCCTAATTAACACGGCCCTGGTGTCGTGTGTATGTTTCGATAATAAAACCTTTCTATCAAACCAAAGGACAAATGGTTGAGTTGCTGGATGTATGAAAAACGCTGGTGTTGTTACCAAGCAAGCCTTACTATGGGACCCGGGTCACGGCACCATTGTACCAGAGAGTATATTATGTTCTTCCCTGCCCAGAGCACCAATTTCTGCACAACAAGACACCAGTCAAATACAACCATCTTAACCAATAGAGTCTGTCAATCTGTGAACTACAGTTGGCTTTAAATCACAGAGAAGGTGAAGGTCACTGATGTAGTCCAGCCAACATGCTACGGGCGGGTTTCACAACCGCTAGACGACCATAATGCTGACTCCATACTGTTGTATATATGACGTAACAGTTGGTATATAAACTGATGTATTCAATTGAATGGTCAAATTGATATCTTGCTCATAGTGAACGGCAGCCATTTTGTAACGGTGGCTCTCTATCTCCTATTTGACGCAGATCAAAAGTTTAGAGCCATTGATCCTCATGGCTCACAGTGTGCTACTGCACTGCACTGCTGGGCCTCTCGGGCCCCTATGGAACGTAAGCACTGTGGAGACACTGTGTCTGTGTGTCTGTGTGTGTGTCTGTGTGTGTGCGTGCATCTCTGTGTGTGGCGTCTGTGTGTGTGTATAGCAATGTGTGTGTGTGTGTGTGTGTGCGTGTGTGCGAGATTGTGTGTTTGAGTGTATGAGCGTGTGTGTATACATTTTTATGAGAGAGACCATCCCATCGCTTAACACTGTGTGTCTATGTCCACGGCTGTGTGTGGGCACTGGCTTGGCATTGACCCCTCTGTAACCCCTGACCGTGACTCCTCAGTGACGTGATTGGTGGTTCTGGGATGGCTCTGCAGTGCATGTGCTGTGGTTGCTGTGGTTATTTCGGTGGTTGAAAAGCTAGCTGCTTGCACCATCGTGTTGGTCTCCTTCATGTATTCCCTAGTGCAGAAAAACACAGCATGGTTAACCCAGATCCCAGTTGGTTCAGAATATACTCTAAGAACGCAACAACAAAAAATGGTTGTACAAATCCTTGTATTTCCAGTGCTGAGAGTTTTCTAAGGAGTAAGCAGTGTCTCATTCTGTTTTTTTATTTTATTGCTTTGTTGTCCATCTTATTGTGATACAAGGCCATGAAAAGCTATGATTATATTTGTAAAATAATGAATGAAAACTCATGGTCATCATGATTAGTGTTCATGGAAAGAGCTTCTTTATCTCTCTGTGTCATATTCTACACCTGTCAGTGACTCTTTTCTCACTTTCTCGAAGTCTTCATGGTACATTCACCTCATTGTGCTTTCAGTGTAACCTTTCAGTGTAACCTTTCAGTGTCCTCAACAGCCAATAAACACAGAGCAACTCTATTTGAAATTGTCTTTGTTTTCTTGTTCCAAGGTGGTTGGAAGTCAGACGTTGAAAGAAGCAACAAAACCTGTCAAAATAGCCGAGAGTGACGTCGATGTAAGTATGAGCAGTTTTCCGCATTGCTCACACATGCACGCACATGAGTGCACACACACACACACACATACACACACTCACTCACACACACTCAATCACACACTTCCTTTCTCTCTCTCTCTCCCACCTGCAACCCTCAAGAACATTTTCCACTGTTCTCGCAAAAGGACATTGAGTTTTAGCTTTAGGGACATTTTGTTTTCGCTTGAACTTTTCTGGACGGGCACAGAAGAGATGAGGAGACACTACCGTAGACCCTTAGAGAGAGCAGTCTAATAAAACAATAAGAAAATAAGAGTCGACTAAGATGTGTACTGGGATTTTGTGGGCTATTTACCTCAACTTCAGGACCATTTTGTTTTCTCCTATCAGAGTGTAACTACTACAAAAGGAGTTAAAGAGTTGAGGGATTGTAGCTTGTCACGGTTGCACTTTAACAATTTATAAGGATGCTGGTATTCTTCTGTCCACAATGAATATTTCATGGCATCAATACAGCAATATTACTGCGCACCGAGACACAACAACAAATAAATGATGTATTCAACAGAATGGCAAATTAAGCTTAAACACTATACATATGTTTGTGCCTGCGAAAGAAACCATGCATCCTAATATACAGTTGAAGTCTGAAGTTTACATACACTTAGGTTGGAGTCATTAAAACTTGTTTTTCAACCACTCCACAAATTTCTTCTTAACAAACTATAGTTTTGGCAAGTCGGTTAGGACATCTACTTTGTGCATGACACAAGTAATTTTTCCAACAATTGTTTACAGACAGATTATTTCACTTATAATTCACTGTATCACAATTCCAGTGGGTCAGAAGTTTACATACACTAAATTGACCTTTAAACAGCTTGGAAAATTCCAGAAAATGATGTCATGGCTTTAGAAGCTTCTGATAGGCTAATTGACATCATTTGAGTCAATTGGAGGTGTACCTGTGGATGTATTTCAAGGCCTACCTTCAAACTCGGTGCCTCTTTGCTTGACATCATGGGAAAGTCAAAAGAAATCAGCCAAGACCTCAGGAAAAAATTGTAGACCTCCACAAGTCTGGTTCATCCTTGGGAGCAATTTCCAAATGCCTGAAGGTACCACGTTCATCTGTACAAACAATAGTACGCAAGTATAAACACCATGGGACCACGCAGCCGTCATACTGCTCAGGAAGGAGACGCGTTCTGTCTCCTAGAGATGAACGTACTTTGGTGCGAAAAGTGCAAATCAATCCCAGAACAACAGCAAAGTACCTTGTGAAGATGCTGGAGGAAACGGGTACAAATGTATCTATATCCACAGTAAAACGAGTCCTATATCGACGTAACCTGAAAGGCCGCTCAGCAAGGAAGAAGCCAATGCTCCAAAACCGCCATAAAAAAGCCAGACTACGGTTTGCAACTGCACATGGGGACAAAGAACGTACTTTTTGGAGAAATGTCCTCTGGTCTGATGAAACAAAAATAGAACTGTTTGGCCATAATGAACATCGTTATGTTTGGAGGAAAAAGGGGGTTGCTTGCAAGCCGAAGGACACTATCCCAACCGTGAAGCACGGGGGTGGCAGCATCATGCTGTGGGGGTGCTTTGCTGCAGGAGGGCCTGGTACACTTCACAAAATAGATGGCATCATGAGGAAGGAACATTATGTGGATATATTGAAGCAATATCTCAAGACATCAGTCAGGAAGTTAAAGCTTGGTCGCAAATGGGTCTTCCAAATGGACAATGACCCCAAGCATACTTCCAAAGTTGTGGCAAAATGGCTTAAGGACAAGAAAGTCAAGGTATTGGAGTGGCCACAAAGCCCTGACCTCAATCCTATAGAACATTTGTGGGCAGATCTGAAAATGCGTGTGCGAGCAAGGAGGCCTACGAACCTGACTCAGTTACACCAGCTCTGTCAGGAGGAATGGGCCAAAATTCACCCAACTTATTGTGGGAAGCTTGTGGAAGGCTACCTGAAACGTTTGACCCAAGTTAAACAATTTAAAGGCAATGCTACCAAATACTAATTGAGTGTATGTAAACTTCTGACCCACTGGGAATGTAATGAAATAAATAAAAGCTGAAAGAAATCATTCTCTCTACTATTATTCTGACATTTCACATTCTTAAAATAAAGTGGTGATCCTGACAGACCTAAGACAGGGAATTTTTACTAGCATTACATTTCAGGAATTGTGAAAAACTGAGTTTAAATGTATTTGGCTAAGGTGTATGTAAACTTCTGACTTCAACTGGAGCTATTTTCTCTTGTTTTCAAACTATAAATAATGATTATGCAACATCTTTATGTAAGAACTTTAATAAGATGGAATACTAGTAGTTCAGATGGAGCGGTGTGTTTGTGATCTTACTGCCCTTCGTGAGTTGACAGTCGATTGGTACATTAAGAGATGAAGATGAGTTGAACCTTTGTCATGACGGTTGTGTTTCTTAGGGTGCATCCCAAATGGTACCCTGTTCTCTATATAGTCCCTTACATTGACCAGGGCCCTATGGTAGTGCACTATATAAGGAATAGGGTGCGATTTGGGCCACAATCTTAATCAGGGATTAATTAAGAGGGCTCAGAGATTCTTCAAAATTTTGACAAAAGGGCCACGTGGGATGTGGGGTATTTGCGTAATGGATTCACTTCCGCATAATGAGACAGGAGAGAGGGATGCACGCACACACACACACACACACACACACACACACATATGCAAGCAGGTTAAATGTGAGAGGGGGTTGAGATGAGTACACAGAGGATAATGACACACACACACACTGGGTGCTGTGATAGGGGTTACATAGTGATAGAGGTTACATAGTGATAGGGGTTACATAGTGATAGGGGTTACATAGTGATAGGGGTTACATGGTGATAGGGGTTACATAGTGATAGGGGTTACACAGTGATAGGGGTTACACAGTGATAGAGGTTACATAGTGATAGGGGTTACATAGTGATAGAGGTTACATAGTGATAGGGGTTACATGGTGATAGGGGTTACATGGTGATAGGGGTTACATGGTGATAGGGGTTACATAGTGATAGGGGTTACACAGTGATAGGGGTTACATAGTGATAGGGGTTACATAGTGATAGGGGTTACATAGTGATAGGGGTTACATAGTGATAGGGGTTACATGGTGAAAGGGGTTACATGGTGAAAGGGGTTACATAGTGATAGGGGTTACATAGTGATAGAGGTTACATAGTGATAGGGGTTACATAGTGATAGGGGTTACACAGTGATAGGGGTTACATAGTGATAGGGGTTACAAGCTGGTTTTCCAAATGTAGGAAGGATTGAGAGCTACTGTGGACAGGCCAGCTCTGTAACAGCCCTCTCTGTCTGTCTGTCTGTATGTATGTTTGTATCTCTGTCTGTCTGTCCCTGGCCTACAGGTGAAACTCAGTGGACTATGTGAGCAGGACAAGACCCTGAAGGAACTGGAGGTCCGGATCAGCTCTCTGAAGGACGATAAGGTACTGACACTTCATCTCTATACTCACATAAGTCTCACAGCATTGGGGTCAATTTTAATTTGTAATCAGACATCATAGGAAATCAATGTCCATTCAATGTATGAGTTGTTAGAAAATATCCTCATGGAAAATATTCAAATTTAAAGGGTATTCTTTTGTATGGTTTTTCTTGCACCTTGACAGAAATACCAGCATTGTGTGCGTTTCCCATACTGAGTTGAAATGGAATTGACCTGGACCCTGCTGTCTCTGACCTCTAATCCCTGACCCATCAGGACAAGCTGGAGTCGGTTCTGGACCTGTCCCGCCAACAGATGGAGCAGTACAGAGACCAGGCGGCCCACCTGGAGAAGATAGCCTACCAGCAGAGACTCCTACAGGAGGATGTGGTGCACATCAGGGCCCAGATCTCCAGGGTGTCCACGGTAAGATTATCAGACACCTGTGTGTGTGTGTGTGTGTGTGTGTGTGTGTGTGTGTGTGTGTGGGACACTCAGAGGAGGCTGGTGGGAGTAACTATGGTGGATACGTAACCAGGTCAGTACAGCACGGTCCCAGTAACTATGGTGGATACGTAACCAGGTCAGTACAGCTCTGTTTGGCCTTATAGTGTGAATCAGGCTACACACCACGCACACCAGAGGAGGCTCGTGGGAGGAGCTATAGGAGGACGGGCTCATTGTAATGACTGGAATGGAATTGTGGAACGGAGTCAAACCTGTGGTTTCCAGGTGTTTGTGTTTGATACCGTTCCATTTATTCCATTCCTGTCATTACAATGAGCCCGTCCTCCTATAGCTCCTCCCAACAGCCTCCTCTGGTGTGTACTGACCTGATTACATATCCACCATAGTTACTGGCACCGTGCTGTACTGACCTGGTTACGTATCCACCATAGTTACTGGCACCGTGCTGTACTGGCCTGGTTACATATCCACCATAGTTACTGGCACTGTGCTGTACTGACCTGGTTACGTATCCACCATAGTTACTGGCACTGTGCTGTACTGACCTGGTTACGTATCCACCATAGTTACTGGCACTGTGCTGTACTGACCTGGTTACGTATCCACCATAGTTACTGGCACCGTGCTGTACTGGCCTGGTTACGTATCCACCATAGTTACTGGCACCGTGCTGTACTGACCTGGTTACGTATCCACCATAGTTACTGGCACCGTACTGGCCTGGTTACGTATCCACCATAGTTACTGGCACCGTGCTGTACTGGCCTGGTTACGTATCCACCATAGTTACTGGCACTGTGCTGTACTGACCTGGTTACGTATCCACCATAGTTACTGGCACTGTGCTGTACTGACCTGGTTACGTATCCACCATAGTTACTGGCACTGTGCTGTACTGACCTGGTTACGTATCCACCATAGTTACTGGCACCGTGCTGTACTGGCCTGGTTACGTATCCACCATAGTTACTGGCACCGTGCTGTACTGACCTGGTTACGTATCCACCATAGTTACTGGCACCGTACTGGCCTGGTTACGTATCCACCATAGTTACTGGCACCGTGCTGTACTGGCCTGGTTACGTATCCACCATAGTTACTGGCACCGTGCTGTACTGGCCTGGTTACGTATCCACCTTAGTTACTGGCACCGTGCTGTACTGGCCTGGTTACGTATCCACCATAGTTACTGGCACCATGCTGTACTGGCCTGGTTACGTATCCACCATAGTTACTGGTACCATGCTGTACTGACCTGGTTACATATCCACCATAGTTACTGGCACCGTGCTGTAAACAACAATATGAAAATAAACTTTCCGAGCCAGCACAGTACGGTTGGGGTCGGCCAACAGAGAATCGGGCATCTTCGTGTGTGTGTGTGTGTTAGGTACATGCAGATCCTAGTGTATGGTCTTCTGTGTCATTCTGGCCAACAACATTCCACGTTATGTGTTTATGAAAACTCTTACCTCGCTGCCTCATGTTTTGTGTAGGAGATGTCCCGGGCCTGGGAGGAGTACAGCAGGCTGGAGAGCTCAGTGGAAAAGCTGAGGACCGCGCTGCAGACCACCATGAACTACAGCGCCACCCCTCAGGTCAGAATGGGTACTGCATCTCAACATCACTTCAGTACAGCTCAGTGCGCTGTAGTTCTGCTATTCCACAGGGGTAGACAGTGTTATTATTCACTGTTTTGAAGCGTGTTCAGTAGATGGGTGTGTCTACTGTGAAAGTACTGTTGTGTTTTATAGCACAGTAGGAACCAGCTAAAGCGTGTGTGTTCTATATTCCAGCGGGAGAAAACTGAGATAAAGCGGGAGCTGTGGAGAATCGAGGACGTGATGGCAGGGCTGAGCGCCAGCAAAGCCAACTACAAGATCACCATCGACTCAGTGCAGAACCCAGGTTGGAGAATCATCTACTGCCCCAAGACTTCCACCAACTATGTTTTACCATATTTTACTCAATTCAATTCAAATCTGACAACTTTATTCGTCCCCTTGGGGGAATTCCTACAATACACTACATGGGAGACAAACGACAATAGTAGTTTTCCAAATAACCGAATCTAGTCTTGGTATACCATGTGCTTGTGTTACAAAAACAGTGATACCTTCAAATCCTAACACCTACCATGACAGACAGACAAGCACAGAGGTCAGTCATGTGTGAATGGGAATGTGTATGCACGCTTATTCATTTGCTTGTTCATTTTTATTTTCCAGAGAGGAAACTAGTGCCTTCAGTGTTGGACCCTGCAGCACCCTCCCAATACCCTGCACCCCCACTAGGGGAGGTTACGCCCCCTCCTCTCAGCTCCTACAAACTGCCTCACAACCCTGTGCCAAAGTGGGTGAGTGGAAGTTCAGTTTGTAAATCTGGGTTTACTGGGGGATTAGAACCTGTACATGGACCAAACTCTGTACATGGACCAAACTCTGTACATGGACCAAACTCTGTACATGGACCAAACTCTGTACATGGACCAAACTCTGTACATGGACCAAACTCAGTTGCCTTGTGGTTAGAGTGTCCGCCCTGAGATTGGAAGGTTGTGAGTTCAATCCCTGGCCGAGACTGTAACAATGGGACCTGATGCATCTCTGCTTGTTACTCAGCATTAAGGAGATAGATTGGGGGTAAGATCCTGCGATAGACTAGCGTCCTGTCCAGGGGGTGTACTTGTACGTTAAGTTAGTATCGTTGATCAACAACATTGTAGTTCCTCCACAATACTAACATAATTGACAGAGTGAAAAGAAGAAAGGCGGTACAGAATATAAATATTCCAAAACATGAATCCTGTTTGCAACAAGGCACTAAAGTAATACTGCAAAAAAATTTGGCAAAGAAATTAACTTTTTGTCCTGAATACAAAGTGTTATGTTTGGGACAAATCCAATACAACACATTACTGACTACCACTCTCCATATTTTCAAGCATAGTGGTGGCTGCATCATGTTATGGGTATGTTTTCTCCTATCACAGCCATTCAACTCTGTAACTGTTTTAAAGTCACCATGGGTTTCTTTCCTCTCTAGCAACTGATTTAAGAAGGACGCCTGTATCTTTCTAGTGACTGGGTGTATTGATACACCATTCAAAGTGTAATTAATAACTTCACCATGCTCAAAGGGATATTCAATGTCTGCTTTTTTTTTTTTTACCCATCTACCAATAGGTGCCCTTCTTTGCGAGGCATTGGAAAACCTCCCTTGCCTTATTGGTTGAATCTGTGTTTGAAATTCACTGCTCGACTGAGGGACCTTACAGATAATTGTATGTGGGGGGTACAGAGTTAGTCTTTAAAAAAACATGTTAAAAACTATTATTTCATACAGAGTGAGTCCATGCAACTTATTATGTGACTTGTTAAACAAATCTTTAGTCCTGAACTTATTTAGGCTTGCCATAACAAAGGGGTTGAATACAGTGAGATAAAAAAGTATTTGATCCCCTGCTGATTTTGTACGTTTGCCCACTGAAAAGGAAATGATCAGTCTATAATTTTAATGGTAGGTTTATTTGAACAGTGAGAGACAGAATAACAACAACAACAATCCAGAAAAACGCAGGTCAAAAATGTTATAAATTGATTTGCATTTTAATGAGGGAAATAAGTATTTGACCCCCTCTCAATCAGAAAGATTTCTGGCTCCCAGGTGTCTTTTATACAGGTAACGAGCTGAGATTAGGAGCACACTCTTAAAGGGAGTGCTCCTAATCTCAGCTTGTTACCTGTATAAAAGACACCTGTTCACAGAAGCAATCAATCAATAAGATTCCAAACTCTCCACCATGGCCAAGACCAAAGAGCTCTCCAAGGATGTCAGGGACAAGATTGTAGACCTACACAAGGCTGGAATGGGCTACAAGACCATCGCCAAGCAGCTTGGTGAGAAGGTGACAACAGTTGGTGCGATTATTCGCAAATGGAAGAAACACAAAAGCACTGTCAATCTCCCTCGGCCTGGGGCTCCATGCAAGATCTCAACTCGTGGAGTTGCAATGATCATGAGAACGGTGAGGAATCTACCCAGAACTACACGGGAGGATCTTGTCAATGATCTCAAGGCAGCTGGGACCATAGTCACCAAGGAAACAATTGGTAACACACTACGCCGTGAAGGACTGAAATCCTGCAGTGCCCGCAAGGTCCCCCTGCTGAAGAAAGCACATATACAGGCCCCTCTGAAGTTTGCCAATGAACATCTGAATGATTCAAAGGAGAACTGGGTGAAAGTGTTGTGGTCAGATGAGACCAAAATCGAGCTCTTTGGCATCAACTCAACTCGCCGTGTTTGGAGGAGGAGGAATGCTGCCTATGACACCAAGAACACCATCCCCACTGTCAAATATGGAGGTGGAAACATTATGCTTTGGGGGTGTTTTTCTGCTAAGGGGACAGGACAACCTCACCGCATCAAAGGGACGATGGACGGGGCCATGTACCGTCAAATCTTGGGTGAGAACCTCCTTCCCTCAGCCAGGGCATTGAAAATGGGTCGTGGATGGGGTATTCCAGCATGACAATGACCCAAAACACACGGCCAAGGCAACAAAGGAGTGGCTCAAGAAGAAGCACATTAAGGTCCTGGAGTGGCCTAGCCAGTCTCCAGACCTTAATCCCATAGAAATTCTGTGGAGGGAGCTGAAGGTTTGAGTTGCCAAACGTCAGCCTCAAAACCTTAATGACTTGGAGAAGATCTGCAAAGAGGAGTTGGACAAAATCCCTCCTGAGATGTGTACAAACCTGGTGGCCAACTACAAGAAAACGTCTGACCTCTGTGATTGCCAACAAGGGTTTTGCCACAAAGTACTAAGTAATGTTTTGCAGAGGGGTCAAATACGTATTTCCCTCATTAAAATGCAAATCAATGTATAACATTTTTTACATGCGTTTTTCTAGATAATTTTTTTGTTATTCTGTCTCTTACTGTTCAAATAAACCTACAATTAAAATTATAGACTGATCATATCTTTGTCAGTGGGCAAACATACAAAATCAGCAGGGGATCAAATACTTTTTTCCCTCACTGTACATATTGACTCAAGACATTTCAGTTTTTCATTTTCAATTCATTTGTAAAAATTTAGAAAAAACATAATTCCTCTTTGACTTTATGGGGTATTGTGTGTAGGCCAGTGACAGAAAAATCTCAATTTAACCCATTTTCAATTCAGGCTGTAACACAACAAAATGTGGAAAAGTTAAGGGGTGTGAATACTTTCTGAAGGCACTGTACATAAAACAGTAATCTGAAAATGAAATCTAGATAGCCCTGAGTTAGTAAAATACATGAAACAGTACATCTGAATATGAAACTAGATAGCCCTGAATTAGTAAAATACATGAAACAGTACATCTGAATATGAAACTAGATAGCCCTGAATTAGTAAAATGACTCCCTCCTAATCAGTGGTGGTGGCTGAAAGCGTTACTAGCTGACAAATCTTTGATTCCTCCCTTCCTCGATTCCTCAGTTTCTCCCCTCCCTCTCAATGCTCATTGGAGCAGAGGCTCCAAGGTTCCTCCCCTCATGCCTCTACCTCCAATGAACTTTGAGGTACTTTCCAATAAGGTAGAATCTCAATTGCATTTCCTTGATTCCTCACATCCTCTCTCCTCACCTCCTTCTCAAAACCCCTTGGATGAGAAAGTCAGAGCTCCTTCCCCTCTGACCATCTCATCTAACGGTTTTGAAAAGGAGGTGAGGAGAGAGGATGCGCGGAATCAAGGAAATGCAATTGAGATTCTCGCTAAGTACCAATTGTGACTGACTTCCTGAATGGGCGTGGCTCTGGTACAGGCAGAAGACGAAGCTCCTCCCAGGCCGCCCCTGCCCCACCTCTACGACTATGAAGACCCGCCACCCGCCATCCCACCCCTCCCCAAAGAGGCATCAGCGGTCGTAAGACATACGTCGGTTCGAGGGCTCAAACGCCAGTCAGACGAGAGGAAAAGAGACCGTGAGATCGGAGGGTGTGTCAACGGAGACTGTAAGGTCAGGACAAGCCATTATTTTAATTTATTTAAATAAGTAATTTATGTTTAAGACTAGCTTTTTTTGTGTATGCTGCACGTAAAAACAGTTCTTCATTGGGTGCCGTTTCTGAAGTTGAACAGTCAACAGGGAATGAGGGTTGAGGAAAAGGCGACAACGTTTTGAAATGGAATGCATCCTTAACCTCACTGAGAGGTAGCGGTTAAGAGTGTTGGGCCAGTAACCGAAAGGTTGCCAGTTCGAATCCCTGAGCAGTCTAGGTGAAGAATCTGTCGATGTGCCCTTGAGCAAGGCACTTAACCCTAATTGCTCCTCTAAGTCGCTCTGGATAAGAGTGTCTGCTAAATGATTAAAATGTCAAGTAGGGCTGTTACGGTGATCATATTACTGCCACACCGGCAGTCACAAGTCATGACCACAGTTAAAAACCACGTGACTGTTGAGTCATGGTAACTAGCCTTCTCTAAAACTGCGCTCTGATGTCGCTGATGGTCATTAGTAGCCTACCAAACTTGCTAACTGCCAGTCGCTAATGGCCTGGTAATCAGTGCTCTATTGTCCCTCTAATCACTCTGACATCAATGCAAATGCAATCGAAAATAAAATCAAACACTTCATGAGAGCCCTGGCATTGAGTTTGAGCGGAATAGGATCACCTGTTGCGCACCGAGAGCTAGCTCCTCATAGCTGGTTGATGCATGGAAGAAATAAGTGTTCTTATATGCCCATGTTGACAACATTTCTATAGGCTATGCTATGCAATTGCATGAGAAAACTGAGTTTTGATGGCCTCTATTAAAAAGAGGAGGATCCCATCAGCTTTCTATAGGCTAACAATATTTATTTAGGAACTTTCCTAATATTAACCACATTGCTTTGCTTTACAACCGGAGTCGCCTACCTGGCTGGCATGAAAATGAACCTTGGGAAAAGCGTCCTCCATTCCCTATTTAAGTGCATACGGATTACGTCTTTTTTTCCCTGCCCCTGTTCCAACAGGTGCATGATAATGGTCTATTCTAAATCAAAACTAATGTCACACATATTATATATAAAGACAAGATTAAATTGAGAATAGTCTGATGGGTGAGAATGTTATCACTTGTGAATGATGCCCAGTGTGTGCAGTCTAAGGCAAGAAACAGCGCATGCATTTTTGTGCGACTTTTTCATATCATAGTCGCAAGCATCATGTAGCTTAGCCCATAGGCCTATATGTTTAGATGAGCTTTGTATCACGACTAAAGTGTCCAAATAACACTAAACGTAGCCTATAGACCCAAGACCCCTGGAACGGCGTTGGAGAGCCCATAGCCTACAGAGCCTTGTGAAACATATGTTCTTATAAACCCAGTCATTGGGCAATTGCATGTGAAAACAGTTTTGTCTGGCCACTATTTAAAAGAGGATCCCAGCTTTCTCGTGCTGCTATATTTATTGCTAAATTCTTAACATTAAGCACATTAATCCGCTTTAAAACGGGTGTAGCCTACCTGGCATATTAAAAACGTGTGATATTTGTTTTTGGGTGGGCTATTATAAATCAAAAGACCAGATTAAATTGAGAATAGTCTGATGGGTGAAAATATTATCAAGTGCTTGTCAAATTGTGAATGAGAGACTGATGAAGTGTGTAGCATGTGGAACAAACAGAGCAGTACGCATGCCTTTCATGGGACTTTTTTCAAATCAACATTAGTCACAATGTATTAGAAATGAAAACATAGAGCCTAAGGTTTGTGTCACAAAAAAAGGTTTGTATCACAAACAAATATCCTTTGTACTTTATTCAGCTATAATGCAATAATGCAAATAGTCCGGGTAGCCATGATTAGCTGTTCAGGAAGCTGTTAAGAAGCCTTTTGGACCTAGACTTGGCGCCCCGGTACCGCTTGCCGTGCGGCAGTAGAGAGAACAGTCTATGACTAGGGTGGCTGGAGTCTTTGACAATTCTTAGGGCCTTCCTCTGACACCGCCTGGTATAGAGGTCCTGGATGGCAGGAAGATTGGCCCCAGTGATGTTCTGGGCCGTACGCACTACCCTCTGTAGTGCCTTGCGGTCGGAGGCCGAGCAGTTGCCATACCAGGCGGTGATGCAACCAGTCAGGATGCTCTCAGTGGTGCAGCTGTATAACTTTTTGAGGATCTGAGGACCCATGCCAAATCTTTTCAGTCTCCTGAGGGGGAATAGGCTTTGTCGTGCCCTCTTCACGACTCTCTTGGTGTGTTTGGACCATGTTAGTTTGTTGGTGATGTGGACACCAAGGAACTTGAAGCTCTCAACCTGTTCCACTACAGCCCCGTCGATGAGAATGGAGGCGTGTTCAGTCCTCTTTTTCTCCTGTAGTACACAATCATCTCCTTTGGTCAATTACAGTGAGACCGGGAGTTATTTGCATGACAGTTACCGGCTAACAAAATGTAATGACTGCCACAGCCCTAATTGAAAGCAATATGTATTGTATTGAGTATTAAGTTGACTCAAACCTCACTGGTCTAGTGTGACGTCTGCAGTGTGATTGCTGCTTTAACCTCTGTGGTTGTGGTCATTTCAGGTGGAGCTGCGGTCGTACCTCAGTGAACCAGAGCTGCCGGGGATGGGCCGGAGCAGCACAGGGTCTGAGGGGGGCTACCAGACCCTCCCAAACAAAGGTATCATCAGCTAGCCTGGAATCCAGACCTGTTTTAGGCTTACATTCCACTCCTTGCCACTCCGTGTTTCTTCAGGGCAGTGGTGCTGTGTCAGAATGAGTTTCCTCCCAAGCATACTGTGACAGTGTTTCCTGTTTCCTGTCCGTCCCAGGTCTGTCAGGCTCATCGTCGAGGCTGAACCAGTCCAGTAACATCTCCTCCTATGTGACCCTGAGGAGAGGGGCGGCCGGCTCTGCAGGGAGGGTGAGTCACCACACCTTCCAAAAGTAGTGCACTATGTAGGGAATAGGCTCTGGTCAAAAGTAGTGCTCTATGTAGGGAATAGGCTCTGGTCAAAAGTAGTGCACTATTTAGGGAATAGGCTCTGGTCAAAAGTAGTGCACTATTTAGGGAATAGGCTCTGGTCAAAAGTAGTGCACTATTTAGGGAATAGGCTCTGGTCAAAAGTAGTGCACTATGTAGGGAATAGGGAGGGTGAGTCACCACACAGGGGATGGAACGAGATATGAGCTGTATCCCAAATGGCAACATATTCTCTATATAGTGCACTACTGTTGACCTGGGCTTACAGGGAATAGGGTGGCATTAGGGAAGCAGACATGCAGTAACCTCAAACACACACACTATGAACACCACAGTGTTAAGGAACATACGCCTAACTCAAACACATACACTAAGACAGGTATCATCAACTAGATTCAGCCGCGGGCCAATTTTTTTATTGAGCGGATGGTCAGGGGGCCGGAACATAATTACAAATAATTTGTAGACTAAAAGTTGACCGCAAGAAGCCCAAACAGATATATTTGACTAAAACATAATAATTTCAAACCTTGCTTACATTTGTATACGATCACATATCTATTATGCGTGGGAATACTTTGGAAGAGATTTCCTCAATTACAATCACTTGGAGCTGATTTGCTGGTGTTTTACAGTTTTTTATGTCCAACAATAAACATTTACAAAATGTTTAAAAAATATTTGTTTTTGTTTTTGCTCAGAAAACCTGGGGGGCCAAATAAAATCACCAGTTGGGCAACCCTGCACTAGGGACACCATAGTGTGTTTTTTTTTTAGGGGTAGATCAGCTTTAATATTGCAGATAGATTGTGGCTTCTATCAATGTAATTGTCATCATCACTTCCAATCCCCCATATAATATTTGTTTTGTAGATATATATATATATGTATATACACTACCAGTCAAAAGTTTGGACACACCTACTCATTTTTCTTTATTTTTTACATTGTAGAATAATAGTGAAGGTATTCCAGGTGACTACCTCATGAAGCTGGTTGAGAGATTCCAAGAGTATGCAAAAGCTGTCATCAAGGCAAAGGGTGGCTATTTGAAGAATCTCAAATATAAAATATATTTGGATTTGTTTAACACTTCTTTGGTTACTACATGATTCCATATGTGTTATTTCATAGTTTTGATGTTTTCACTATTATTCTACAATGTAGAAAATAGTAAAAATAAAGAAAAACCCTTTAATGAGTAGGTGTGTCCAAACCTTTGACTGGTACTGTATGTTTTCTCAACAACAGGTTATGGTCAATAAAATCAAAGGATGCACTGAAATCTAACAGTACAGCTCCCACAGTACAGCTCCCACAATCTTCTTATTATCAATTTCTTTCAACCAATCATCAGTAATTTGTGTCAGTGCAGTAAATGTTGAGTGCCCTTCTCTATAAGCATGCTGAAGTCTTTTGTTAGTTTGTTTACAGAGAAATAGCATTGTATTTGGTCAAGCAGTAAAGGCCACTTTACCACTCTTGTGTAGCGGAATTACTTTGCTTTCCCTCCAGGCCTGAGGACAAAGACTTTCCTCTAGGCTCAGATTAAAGACACTGTATGACAGATAAGAGTGGCTATAGAGTCAGCTACCATCCTCAGTAGCTTTCCATCTAAGTTGTCAATGCCAGGAGGTTTGTCATTATTGATCGATAACAGTAATTTTTCCACCTCTCCCACTCTAACTTTACAAAATTCTAACTTGCAATGCTTTTCTTTCATTATTTGTTTTTTTTATGTATGAATACGATGGCTCAGTGTTCGTTGTTGGCATTTCCTGCCTAAGTTTGCCTAATTTGCCAATGAAGTAACCATTAAAAGAATTGGAACTTGGAGTGTTGCAACCGAGGACAGATGATTTTTACTCGCTTCAGCACTCGGCGGTCCTGTTCTGTGAGCTTTGTGGCCTACCATGTCGCGGCTGAGCCGTTGTTTCTCCTAGACGTTTCCACTTCACAATAACAGCACTTACAGTTGACTGGGGCAGCTCTGGCAGGGCAGAAATTTGACGAACTGACTTGTTAGAAAGGTGGCATCCTGTGACGGTGCCACGTTGAAAGTCACTGAGCTCTTCAGTAAGACCATTCTACTGCCAATGTTTGTCTATGGCGATTGCATGGCTGTGTGCTCGATTTTATACACCTGTCAGCAACGGGTGTAGCTGAAATAGCAGAATCCACTCATTTGAAGGGGTGTCCACATACTTTATGTATATATAGTGTAGGTACAAGGATATTTTTAGTATCGATTGACAGCGACTCGATGTAGTTAGAGGTGCAGTCGCCACTCAACTCGGCTATCATGTCCTGAGACTAAATACTGAATTAGTGTTGAAGATGTCTGTTTTTTCCTTTGTTTTCCTGTCTTCCTCCTCTCCTTTCCTGTCTTTCTCCTCTCCTTTCCTGTCTTTCTCCTCTCCTTTCCTGTCTTTCTCCTCTCCTTTCCTGTCTTCCTCCTCTCCTTTCCTGTCTTCCTCCTCTCCTTTCCTGTCTTCCTCCTCTCCTTTCCTGTCTTCCTCCTCTCCTTTCCTGTCTTCCTCCTCTCCTTTCCTGTCTTCCTCCTCTCCTTTCCTGTCTTCCTCCTCTCCTTTCCTGTCTTCCTCCTCTCCTTTCCTGTCTTCCTCCTCTCCTTTCCTGTCTTCCTCCTCTCCTTTCCTGTCTTCCTCCTCTCCTTTCCTGTCTTCCTCCTCTCCTTTCCTGTCTTTCTCCTCTCCTTTCCTGTCTTTTTCCTCTCCTTTCCTGTCTTTCTCCTCTCCTTTCCTGTCTTCTCCCCTCCTTTCCTGTCTTCCTCCTCTCCTTTCCTGTCTTCCTCCTCTCCTTTCCTGTCTTTCTCCTCTCCTTTCCTGTCTTCTCCCCTCCTTTCCTGTCTTTCTCCTCTCCTTTCCTGTCTTTCTCCTCTCCTTTCCTGTCTTTCTCCTCTCCTTTCCTGTCTTTCTCCTCTCCTTTCCTGTCTTTCTCCTCTCCTTTCCTGTCTTCTCCTCTCCTTTCCTGTCTTCCTCCTCTCCTTTCCTTCCCCCTCTTCATATCACACCCCTATGTCACTACCCATCTCATATCTCTTTCACTATGTTTCTCTCTCTCTCGCTCTCATCCCATCCTCCTCTCTCTCTCTGTCTCTCTCACTATCTCTCACTATCTCCCTCTCTCACTATCTGTCCCAGGAGAGACCTAGGAGTGCCTTGGAGCAGCTGTACTCTTCCGACCAGCAGCCCCAGTCTCTGGCCCAGGCCCCCCGGGGCCGCATGAGTGCTGAGGAGCAGCTGGAGCGTATGAAGAGACACCAGAGGGCCCTGGTCCGCGAGCGCAAGAGGAACCTCAGCCAGGGAGAACGTCACTCCACTACCACCACCCATCGTTCCTCCTCCTCCACCAGGCCTCTCTCCTCCACTGACCTGGGCTCAGTACGTTCCCCCCCTCCCCAACCCCGCAGCAGAAGCAGGGACCACTGCTGCTGTCACGCCCCTGCCGAACCCCTCACATAGGAGCCACCGCCACAAGCACTAACATGCTGAACGGCTTACGCTAACACCATTCTCCCACCCTCTCCCTCATGTATAACCAATGGCAGTAACAATAGTCAAGTTAGCATCCCGCTAACACTCTAAGGGCCGGTGGGGCTGGTGCTAAGCCGGGGCTAGCTGGGCTGCAGAGCAGTCAGACTGTGCGTGGTGGAGGCTGCTTTGGGGAGTAGGGGAGGGGATATCTGTCAGAGATGGACTGTAAGACAGAGCTGTTCCCTATATTAAGGTGTAGGGGTTGAGTTTACCCGATCACTAGTGCCCCCGTGTGGTACCTCAGTGACACACTGAATGTATATCAAGGAGAAGAAGTGGGCATCTCTGCCTTCCCTCCCTCTCTGTCAAGAGAAGAAAAGCCCATTCTATTTACACGTACATTTCTGTACATATACATTTTTATTCATTTACTGAAGGATATTTTCAGTAGCCTATACATTTGTAAAATTATATTTTATAGAGATTTGATGAAATGGGGATGGGGAAATGTGTGCCATGTTTGAACAAATCAACGAGGCAGTGGTACAAATCATGACCAAACACCCCTGCTCCCTCAATCATTACCAAACACCCCTGCTCCCTCAATCATTACCAAACATCTCTGCTCCCTCAATCATTACCAAACATCCCTGCTTCCTCAATCATTACCAAACATCCCTGCTCCCTCAATCTTTAGAATGACATGAATGAAATCAAAGTGCCTTTTTTTTGCTGATGAATCATAATTCTTTAATTCCACAATTCTTCTCACAAAATTCTCCTTCAACCTCACTTTTTCCACCCTGGTTGCCTTGGCATGCTATGGTTACCACAGAATCAGATGAATTGAGCCGAGGATCGTCAAAAGACAAGGGATGTCACATTACAAAGACTAATGTCTAATATCTTATCTAACACACAATCTTAACCAGATTGCTGTGAGATCATCAATAATAGCTTCAAACTCATAACTGCATTTCCCATCAGCCTTTGTGTTCCCAGCTCCTACTTACAGTTGACAATACTAACTTCATCAGCTCCTGCTGGTTACGGAGTTTCATTTTGTAGTTCTTCACCATAATAGTCAGAGCTTACACTAGTTCTCATTTTAGACTCTCTCTTTTAGGTCATTTGAATCTGCTCATCTTATACCACACCATGCCACACTAAACAGTCACTTATTCACACCATGTTGTTTGTAGTTGGTGCTACATTAACATTATCACAGCCTTTTTAAGACCACAACAAAGAAGTTTCTACTTGACCGCTACAATGGTCCACTTCCACGGTCAAGGTTATAGTGAGAGAGTACTCCAGTCTGAGTACCTTTAAGTGGCCTATTGGCCTGTTTTATTGTCCTCACTGCAGATGAAAGGACAGGAGAGATATAAGCAAAATGGTTGCCGAAAGCCTACCGTCAAGACAGGTGTAAATTCCACCATATTGCTTTCACCCATCCCAATTTGTTTTAAATCAGCAAGGATGAGAGAATAGCACAAAGGAAGGGATACCACTCTAGGGACAGAGAAGGCATTATGAAATAATGGACAGCTAATGTTAAATTCATCTGTAAAATGAAGAGGCAATACACAACTCCTTCACGCCTGTTATTTTCTAATGTAGAGATTTGCACTCGAGAATAAAGTAACGTTGCTTCTAAAAATCTCTTCTGGCTGTGTTTTTCCATTTGGCAGGTGTTTGATGAATATGTATGCATGTATTTTCCCTGTGATGTGTGATTTTCCTCCGTCCACCGAGCACAATAACGCATGTGATGCACTTTGTCCTCACAGCATGGGAATACATGCAGATGAGGCCTACACGCTCTGCAGTGGGAATGATGCATGCATGGGTCTAAGAGCTTGGACACACAAACAAATACACTCATACAGTGCACACACTGTCAAACAGACAGACAAACACACAAATGTGTTTATGGGTTTGGAAAAGCAAAGGAGTGTGTGTGGGTTTGTGGTCATAGGTTAATCAGTATCGTTTGGTGGTTGGTTCTCATGATGCTGTCATTAATCTAATTTCCTCATGAAACCAGGACAAAAAAATGTCATAATTTTTTTTTTTTTTTAAGGAAATCTATTTTTGCTTTTAGATATATATGTCAACAGTCCTTCCTCCAAAGGACCATTCTATGGATTAAAGTTCGTGAAAATCCCTAAAATCATGGTATTCATGGTATTTTTTTGTCCTGGTTTAGTGGTCAGATACAGTGGGCCTTTAAAATGTTCCTCCCAGGGTCCGAAACTTGATTTTTCTGGCCATGCACTGCCGAAGTCATAGTAAAACTCCTTATATGCTTTTTACATTTTTTACCTCACTCGGGTTATGTGTTATGAGGGGGGTCCCTGATGAATTTGCTATCACTAAAGGGGTCCCCAGCCCCAAAAGGTTTTAGAACCCCTTCTCAAGTGGTCAGATAAAGTAACTGTTGTTTGTCCCCCCCCTAGTGGAGGCGAGAGCAGCATGACTTAGACTTGCAGCAGAAGCAGAGAGCTCAGGTGGAGGAGCGACAGGGTGCCGAGGGCCAGAGCGACGAGGGGCGTAGAGAGCTGAAGGAAAGGGAGAGGATCCAATCAGATGAGTGGCTCACGGTGATGGCCACGCCCATGAGGGAGACTGACCTGGAGCCCCTTGACTACGACCTGGACCTCAGTCGTGAGGTACGTTCACGGATGGCCATTCAGAATCTGGTGCCGAATGATCTCCTATCAATACTCTTATTGATGAATATTATGCCTGTACACATAAGTGGTTAAAAAGAGGAAGTTCTGTATTTTACCTCACCCTGAAAGTAGTCTATGGGCCTGGAGAAACTGTAATCCATCCTTCTTTAAACAGCCACTACTAACTGTATAGTACTGAACATCCCCTTTAATACTATGCAGTCGTGGATGGTTTTGAATTAGAGGCTAGCCTGTAGCTCTCATTCTACTTACCATTCACCACATACAAAATTAACATACAAAATTAGCATACAAAATGCAAAGTGAACTGATGCTTTCAACTACAATCACATAACCTTGTTTTTGTGGAGCCTTATAACTGTGCTGAACCGCAAAGTATGAATTTATCTGACCCCAAAAGTATGACCACTTACAGTGCCTTCAGAAAGTATTCACACCCCTTGACTTTTTCCACATTTTGTTATGTTACAGCCTGAATTAAAAATTGATCAAATTTAGATTTTGTGTCACTGGCCTACATTCAATACCCCATAATGTGAAAGTGGAATTATGTTTTTAGAAATGTTTACAAATTGATTCAAAATGAAAAGCTGAAATGTCTTAAGTTAATAATTTACATGGACTCACTCTGTGTGCAATAATAGTGTTTAACATGATTTCTGAATAATTACCTCATCTCTGTACACCACACATACAGTAAGGTCCCTCAGTCGAGCAGTGATTTTCAAACACAGATTCAACCACAAAGACCAGGGAGGTTTTCCAATGCCTCGCAAAGAAGAGCACCTATTGGTAGAATGGTAAAAAAAAAAATGACATTGAATATTCTTTTGAGCATGGTGAAGTTGTTAATTACACTTTGGATGGTCTGTTAATACACCCAGTCACTACAAAGATACAGGCAGCCTTCCTAACTCAGTTGCCGGAGAGGAAGAAACCGCTCAGGGATTTCACCATGAGGCCAATAGTGACTTTAAAACAGTTACAGGGTTGAATGGCTGTGATAGGAGAAAACTGAGGATGGATCAACAACATTGTAGTTACTCCACAATACTAACCTAAATGACAGAGTGAAAAGAAGGAAGAAAAATGTGGCAAAGAAATAAGCTTTATGTCCTGAATTCAAAGTATACTGTTTGGGGCAAATACAACACAACACAACACAACACAACACATCACATCACTGAGTACCACTCTTCATATTTTCAAGCATGATGGTGGCTGCATCATGTTATGGGTATGCTTGTCATCGGCAAGGACTACAGAGTTTTTTTTAGGATAAAAAGAAACGGAATAGAGCTAAGCACAGGGAAAATCCTAGAGGAAAACTTCAGTCTGCTTTCCAACAGACACTGGGAGACAAATTCACCTTTCAGCAGGACAATAACCTAAAACACAAGGCCAAATCTACACTGGAGTTGTTTACCAAGACGTAATTGAATGTTCCAGAGTGGCCTAGTTACAAATCAAATGTTCAAGTTAAATCAACTTGAAAATCTATGGCAAGACTTGAAAATGGCTGTATAGCAATGATCAACAACCAATTTTTAAAAGAATAATATGCAAATATTGTACAATCCATTTGTGCAAAGCTCTTAGAGACTTACCCATAAAACTCACAGCTGTAATCGCAGCCAAAGGTGATTCTAACATGTATTGACTTGGGTGTGAATAATTATGTAAATGAGATATTTCTATATTTAATTTTCAATATATTTGCAAGCATTTCAAAAAATATGTTTTCACTTTGTCATTATGGGGTATTGTGTGTACATGGGTGAGAAAAAAGTCAATTTAATCAATTTTGAATTCAGGCTGTAACGACAAAATGTGGAATAAGTCAAGGGGAATGAATAATTTCTGAAGGCACTGTAAACAGATGATTGCTGAGTATTGTTCTAAGCCTTAAAGCACAGTTCTGCCAGTTTTCAACCTCATATTCATTATCTCCAGCACCAAACCAGTGTTTACTTATCTGAAAAAAGCGTGTTTCTATGATCTGTGGTTAAAAAGATAAGAAGAAAGGTCCTAAAGAATGCTTGTCTGTGACATCACAGGGTGGGATTGAAAGAAAAACAACTGTGATTTTTCAAAACCTGCAAAGAGTTTCTATCCAGAAGCAGGGTATTGTCTTGCTCCCCACCTCACCGCGAATCTGTGTTTGAAAATCACGTTTTTTAACATGTTTAAACTTTTGATGATGTCATCGGGTATAACTTTTTAACTAGATTAATATTACAAAAAAATGTATGTGGAAATGCGCTGTTTTCACATATGTAGACACTGGTATTGTGCTGGAGATTATGAAAATGAGGTTGAAAAGTGGTGGAATTGCCCTTTAATACGGATTGGTTAGTTGACTGGATGTCTTCACTATGATTGGTGTATGTAGCTGTCCAAGCCCCAGAAGGTGCCTATCTCAGAGCGCTATGTGGAGTCAGACCCCGGGGAGCCTCTGAGCCAGGAGGAGATGGAGGAGCGTCAACGCAGAGCAGCACGCATCAAAAACATCCTGGCCAAATCCAAGTACTACAGACTTAGTTAAATAACAATCTATTTTATATAGAACTTTTTTATTGCAAACAGAAATTCAAAGTTGCTTTTTAAAAAACGAAGGTACATTTAGGGTGATCTGGCAGATTCTTGATAAGAAATAGTAGTTGTTGTTTGTGAGAAATCTGAAGAAAACATATCATAAGTATTGTAATGACAGTGTGTCCCTAATCTTGGGTCTCTGGATCCACTGGATCCACTGTTGGGTGGGTTGTGGTTGATTCAATCCCAGTTGTGACTTAAAACTGGGTCCAAGCTTAAAATTTAAGCAAACTACAAAAACATTAGATCACAACACAAAAAGGTGAATGCAAACATTGTGTATGTCCCAAATGGCACACTATTAACTACATAGTGCACTACTTTGACCAGGACTGAATTTGTAGGGAAAAAGGTGCCATGTGGGACACAGACTGTGTTTCCTTTGGGTTTCGGACTCTCTTTTTCCTCATGTTTGTATTCCCTTCCCACCTGTGTGTCAGTGTTCAGAACATACATCCGTCGTCTGGTGTGGCTGTCCCACTGGACTTTACTGATCTGGACCTAGCCATGCAGCAGCAGGAGAGGATCATGAATGTGTCCCACGCCTTGGCCTCTGAAGCCTCCATCAAGAGCAAGCAGTTCACAGGTCAGCTCATACACACACATGGACACGTGTAAACACACAGGCAAACACATACACACTACATATACACTCAGTGGCCAGTTTAATAAGTACACCACCCCGTTCACGAAAATGGTTCGCTCCTACATATGTGGCCATGGCTTCCTATATAAAGCAGGCAGACAGGCATCGAGGCATTCAGTTACTGTTTGATTGAACGTTAGAATGGGCAAAACTAGTGACCTAAGCGACTTTGAGGCAAATAACAGCGCAGTACAACAGTGGTGTGCAGAACGGCATCTTGGAATGCACAACTTGTTGGCCCTTGTCACGGATGGGCTATTGCAGCAGACGACCACACCAGGTTCCACTCCTAACAGGTAAAAGCAAGAAGAAGCGGCTCCAGTGGGCACGCCATCACCAACACTGGACAATTGAGGAGTAGAAAAACATTGCCTGGTCCGACGAATCCGGGTTCCTGTTGCGTCATGCTGATGTCATAGTCAGGATTTGGGGTAAGCAGCATGAGCAGCATGCCCCGTCCTGCCTGGTGTCAACGGTACAGGCTGGTGGCAGTGGTGTAATGGTGTGGGGAATGTGTTCCTGGCACACGTTAGGTCCCTTGATACCAATTGAGCAACGTTTCCATGCCCCGAAGAATTCAGGCTGTGCTGGAGGCAAAGGAGGGTCCGACCCGATACTAGATGGGTGTGCCTAATACACTGAGTGTATATACTGCACAGTGTCCACACACAGCCTATACACATAGGCTACTCTAAGCATACTGTACACACACACACACACACACTTTTCCCACTGAACTGCCTACAGTATCTTTGATCCCTCCATAACCATTAATTCATTCCTTCATAAAACACTCCTTTAATATAGCTATAGATGGAGTATCTAGCAGGACATTGAGGCTTTGACGGTGCTCTCTTCAGAGAAGCCAACCCAGTTAGCGGACTGATTCTCCACCCTTCTCTCAAAGTGTGCAATTGCACATTTTCTTGTCTGGATTTATTAATGGTGGAAACTTCCTCCAGCCAATGCTTAAATCAAATCTATGATGGGGAGTGTGCCAGTGCACACTTCTGGAAAAAGAGAATCGGAACAGAGAAAGGGAGACAAATGCAGTTTCAGCTTTCCCTCCCCCAATCATAACCTTAACCATTAGTGGAGAAAATTGACCCAAAACTGACCCAATATCAGCGTGTAGGGGCATTTTCACTGTACAACACAGTAATCTGACCCTCTCTCATTGCCCCTGGTTGTGCAGACGGCGAGATGCTGGGGAGATGGTGAACAGATCTAGTGAAGGTACACTGCAGTGTCGTGGCCTTAAGATGCCTCTGTGATGTGTTTGAGGTGGCATCCCACTGGGGCACAAACTGGTTGAATCAACCTTGTTTCCACATCATTTCAACCCCCAAAAAATAGATGTGATGATGTTGAATCAACATAAGGGCATTCCGTCTTTTTTTTCAACCAACTTTTAACCTAAATCCAATAACATGGTGAATTGTTTTGTTGATTTCACGTTGAATTCACGTTAGTTGACAACTCAACCAAATGTAAATCAAAACTAGACGTTGAACTGACGTCAGTGCCCAGTGGGATAGCTGTAGTCTTTAGGTGTCATTTCAGCTCTGACAACTTTGAGTGCTTTGGTGGTTTCTTTTCTGAAGTGTGGTGGCTTTTGGTTTCCAAATGTTGTTGGGTCATGTGATCTTGTTGGGTCACGTGATTAGAATGTAAAAAGGATGTGGCTTATTGTTTCCACACAAACAAGCACTGCTTATTTAGGCTTTTTGGAAAGATGGTAGAACTATAGATTGAAGACATCACAGTCTGTATTTTCAATGTAATTAGTGTTTTATTCCCCCCCCTTTCAGCCAAAGCTCAGCTGAGTGCTGACTGACCGTTGACTCACAGACGCCAAGGCACGGACAGGACATCCGTGGATGAAAATAGTTTGGAGTTGATGGGCAAAGAATTTAACACTAATCATTTTCAGCAATTAATGCCAGAGTGATTTGTTTTAGAATACTTTTTATTGGAGTTAAAACGAGATGCATAATGTTTTTTTTAAAGAACCAAAAGGAGTTATTCGAAACTCAAAAAGAGCATTGAAACTGTGCGTGTACCTAATGTTAAGTTTGAATTGGAGTTGTGTTTTGCACTTTTATGGAATGTTGTGTGTAATTATTAACACTACTAGTTTTTGCAATAGATAATCATTAGCTGTGTTTTTGCAGTGTGGCCTATATTTCTAAATAAATAGGTTCTAAGCAATATTTTATAGGTCGTCGAGAGGGAAATGTAATGATGACATGAATCATATATTATATTTTATTTTGAGTAATGAAAGACAATCTTGCACCAAATTGTACCCTTTGTAGCTCAGCACTGCCATGTAATGCTTTTTCCAATCAACAGTATTGTATTATGTGTAATTTAAAAGGGAAAGAAACCATAATGGTGTTTTTATGGAAATAAATGTTTTAACAAAACATGTTGCCTCATGTCTAGTTCTTTCTCACTATTTAATCATGAACAAACTCTTATACTCTCAATGTGTCATACATCAACTCACTAGAAACACACTAAATGCAAGACAATTCAATCACAAGTATATTTATTTTGGGCTCAGTTCAATCCATAGCACTGAAGATCTGCTTTATAGCACGATTGACAATTAAAGGCAATGTTCCTGTGGTCACGGAGACTGCATTAACTGTAAACGCTATGTCGACTCAATCAGCAAATTACCTTTAAAATGTGAACCGCGCTACAACGCAGATTGAATCGACCCCTTTTGTTTCTTTAACTTTTTCCTCATCACTACTTTCTCCCCTACAATGCACCAGAACCACCCTGAGAGAACTGTATGGTAGGGATTAACACAGTAAACCTGGATCCCGGACTGTCCTGGGACCACACTTGTCATTTATTTTTTGGGGAAATTACAACATTGTCACACTAATGCATTTCCACAAAATACACAACATGCACAGCAGCAGACTGTCAAAAAAATATATAGCACATTATCCATACAGGTTGTTGCATGGAATCCTTTTAGCCTAGCATATTTACCTCACACAAAGTGGCCATCAATTCAAATCACACACATAATTAACACTACTGGACTGCACACCAGACCCGAATGCAGTTTAGAGTTCTCATCAGAACTGAAAATGTGATCCCGGGCCGACCCAAGCCAGGTGAGCTGAAGCCCGAGCCCAGGCCTGGTTCAACATCACAGAAATTAAATGAGCCTGAACCCGAAAAAAATATTGATTTTAAAATGGTTTTGAGAACAACGAGGCAGAGGCGGGTGGCAGCGGAGTGAGGAGACGAGGAAACAGCCAATGGGCCTAGAAAAAGCGCAGAGAGAGGAAAACTCACCTTAGTTATGATCAACTGAATAATGAAAATATAGGCTAATGCAATTGAAGGCATGTATCTAATTCTTGCGTATACTGAATATCCCTAAATCATATGCAACCGTTATACTCATTTAAAGAAATAGTCCTGTGTGGTCACCTACATTATCATTTCAGCACCTTTTTGATTGGGACAGCACCTTCGCACTGCTTTGCGACAAGCATGGGGGACTCGTCTAGATAAATCAATCATTGTCAGATTTTTGTTTTCAATGAATCTCAATTTAGATATTTGGTAACAATTAGGCTGAGGGAAATGTTAGGTAAATTGATCACCTTTATTCTAGTTTGTTCAGTGGGGAGAACTTTATTCAGTGGGGAGAACAAGTATTTGATACACTGCCGATTTTGCAGGTTTTCCTACTTACAAAGCATGTAAGTATCACATTGTATACTTAACCATGTAAAGCTTAACCATGTATTAGATCGTAGGTAGGTAGTTAGCTGTAGTTAGGTATTGTATTTATTATAGGTTAGTATTGTTGTTATTGTAGGTTTCCGTAGGTAATTGTAGGTTAGTATCGAAGCACGAGGCTAGCTAGCTAGCGGGTAGCTACTGGTAACGATTAGCAACGCTGGAGAGCTGTTTCCAATGTTAATGTAGTCCTAGCCAACGTTTAATTTTTTGCTTAACCATGTATTAGATCGTAGGTAGGTAGTTAGCTGTAGTTAGGTATTGTATTTATTATAGGTTAGTATTGTTGTTATTGTAGGTTTCCGTAGGTAATTGTAGGTTAGTATCGAAGCACGAGGCTAGCTAGCTAGCGGGTAGCTACTGGTAACGATTAGCAACGCTGGAGAGCTGGTTCCAATGTTAATGTAGTCCTAGCCAACGTTTAATTTTTTGCTTAACCATGTATTAGATCGTAGGTAGGTAGTTAGCTGTAGTTAGGTATTGTATTTATTATAGGTTAGTATTGTTGTTATTGTAGGTTTCCGTAGGTAATTGTAGGTTAGTATCGAAGCACGAGGCTAGCTAGCTAGCGGGTAGCTACTGGTAACGATTAGCAACGCTGGAGAGCTGTTTCCAATGTTAATGTAGTCCTAGCCAACGTTTAATTTTTTGCTGCGTTATGCGTTATGAAAGGAACTAGACACGGACTTGAATTATCTGTTTAGTGTGCTAACACACTCTTGGCAGTTTGTTGTAACCAAGTATTGATGCTAAATTGTGTGTTAATGGATGCTAGCTTGCAAGTTAGCTACGGCGTCATAGCTAGGCTTCGTGGGTTGTTGTGGGTAGTTACTGTGTCTTGGCAGTGTCCTCGGCCGTGCCGGCTGTAGCACGAAGCTAGCTAGCTAGCCGTTCTTCAAACAAAGTCAACACAGTGGCCATTGCTAGCTCCCCAACACGACCAGCTAGCTGTACTGTAGTAGCTAACTACAATATACTTGTCCTAGCTAGCCAACGTCTAATCATTGCTGCGTCATGAAAGGAACTTGACACAGACACGAATGATCTGTTTAGTGTGTTATCACATTATTGGTGGTTTGTTGTGACCAAGTGTTGGTGCTAAACGGTGTGTTATTGTTATTGGATGCTAGCTTGCTAGTTGGCTATGGTGTCATAGTTGGCTAGCTGAATAAAGTGGGTTGAGTCTATTCCTTAAACATTGAACCGCTGTGGTTCACAACAATTCTGATTTCTAAAGGCGGAAGTTGGGAGAGTTTTTGTTCGGGTGGTTCAGTGAAACAATTTTAGTTTCTGAGGTAGAAGTTTTTGGTGAGGGAGGCCCTGCTCTCTCCGCTCCCAGATGCTTAGCCCATTTCATTTCGATCTCCTCTGCATTTTTGTAGCCATTTGCTACAGCCTGTCAACTATGCCTCTGCCTATCCCTGTTCTCTCCTCTCTGCACAGGCTACACAAACGCACCACACCGCGTGGCTGCTGCCTCTCTAACCTGGTGGTCCCTGCACGCACCACCCACGTGGAGTTCCAGGTCGCAGGCAGCCTCTGGAACTGCCGTTCTGCTGCCAACAAAGCTGACTTCATCCCAGCCTATGCCAACCTCCAGTCCCTCGACTTCCTGGCGCTGACGGAAACATGGATCACCACTGAAAACACTGCTACTCCTACTGCTCTCTCCTCGTCTGACCATGTGTTCTCGCATACCCCGAGAGCATCTGGTCAGAGGGGTGGTGGTACAGGAATCCTCATCTCTCCCAAGTGGACATTCTCAATTTTTCCCCTAACCCATCTGTCTATCTCCTCATTTGAATTCCATGCTGTCACAGTCACTAGCCCATTTAAGCTTAATATCCTTGTCATCTATCGCCCTCCAGGTTCCCTTGGAGAGTTCATCAATGAGCTTGACGCCTTGATAAGTTCCTTCCCTGAGGATGGCTCACCCCTCACAGTTTTGGGGATTTCAACCTCCCTATGTCCACATTTGACTCATTTCTCTCTGCCTCCTTCTTTCCACTTCTCTCCTCTTTTGACCTCACCCTCTCACCGTCCCCCCTACTCACAAGGCAGGCAATACGCTTGACCTCATCTTCACTAGATGCTGCTCCTCTACTAATCTCACTGCAACTCCCCTCCATGTCTCCGACCACTACTTTGTTTCCTTTTCTCTCTCACTCTCCTCCCACACTACTCACTCTGCCCCTACACAGATGGTAATGCGCCGCCGCAACCTTCGCTCTCTCTCTCCCACTACTCTCTCCTCTTCCATCCTATCATCTCTTCCCTCTGCTCAATCCTTCTCCCTCCAATCTCCTGATTCTGCCTCCTCAACCCTCCTCTCCTCCCTTTCTGCATCCTTTGACTCTCTGTGTCCCCTATCCTCCCGGCCGGCTCGGTCCTCCCCTCCAGCTCCGTAGCTTGATGACTCATTGCGAGCTCACAGAACAGAGCTCCGGGCAGCGGAGCGGAAATGGAAGAAAACTAAACTCCCTGCCGACCTGGCATCTTTTCACTCCCTCCTCTCTACATTTTCTTCATCTGTTTCTGCTGCTAAGGCCACCTTCTACCACTCTAAATTCCAAGCATCTGCCTCTAACCCTAGGAAGCTCTTTGCCACATTTTCCTCCCTCCTGAATCCCCCTCCTCTCTCTCTGTGGATGACTTCGTCAACCACTTTGAAAAGAAGGTTGACGACATCCGATCCTCGTTTGTTAAGTCTAATGACACTGCTGGTCCTGCTCACACTGCCCTACCCTATGCTTTGACTTCTTTCTCCCCTCTCTCTCCAGATAAAATCCTGCGACTTGTGACTGCAGGCCGCCCAACAACCTGCCCGCTTGACCCCATCCCCTCCTCCCTTCTCCAGACCATCTCCGGTGACCTTCTCCCCTACCTCACCTCGCTGATCAACTCATCCTTGACCGCTGGCCATGTCCCTTCCGTCTTCAAGAGAGCGAGAGTTGCTCCCCTTCTCAAAAAAACCAACACTCGACCCCCACTGATGTCAACAACTACAGACCAGTATCCCTTCTTTCTTTTCTTTCCAAAACTATTGAGCGTGCCGTCTTTAGCCAACTCTCTTGCTATCTCTCTCAGAATGACCTTCTTGATCCAAACCAATCAGGTTTCAGGACTGGTCATTCAACTGAGACTGCTCTTCTCTGTGTCACGGAGACTCTCCGCACTGCTAAAGCTAACTCTCTCTCCTCTGCTCTTGTCCTTCTAGACCTGTCTGCTGCCTTTGATACTGTGAACCATCAGATCCTCCTCTCCACCCTCTCCGAGCTGGGCATCTCCGGCGCGGCTCACTCCTGGATTGCGTCCCTACCTGACCGGTCGCTCCTACCAAGTGGCGTGGCGGGAAGCTGTCTCCGCACCACGTGCTCTCACCACTGGTGTCCCCCAGGGCTCGGTTCTAGGCCCTCTCCTTTTCTCCCTATACACCAAGTCACTTGGCTCTGTCATATCCTCACATGGCCTTTCCTATCATTGCTACGCTGACGATACACAACTAATCTTCTCCTTTCCCCCTTCTGATAACCAGGTGGCGAATCGCATCTCTGCATGTCTGGCAGACATATCAGTATGGATGACGGATCACCACCTCAAGCTGAACCCTGGCAAGACGGAGCTGCTCTTCCTCCCCGGGGAAGGACTGCCCGTTCCATGATCTCGCCATCACGGTTGACAACTCCGCTGTGTCCTCCTCCCAGAGTGCGAAGAGCCTAGGTGTGACCCTGGACAACACCCTGTCGTTCTCCGCCAACATCAAGGCGGTGACCCGCTCCTGCAGGTTCATGCTCTACAACATTCGGAGAGTGCGACCCTGCCTTACACAGGAAGCGGCGCAGGTCCTGGTCCAGGCACTTGTCATCTCCCGTCTGGACTACTGCAACTCGCTGTTGGCTGGCCTCCCTGCCTGTGCCATTAAACCCCTACAACTCATCCAGAATGCCGCAGCCCGTCTGGTGTTCAACCTTCCCAAGTTCTCTCACGTCACCCCCCTCCTCCGCACACTCCACTGGCTTCCAGTTGAAGCTCGCATCCGCTACAAGACCATGGTGCTTGCCTATGGAGCAGTGAGGGGAACGGCACCTCTGTACCTTCAGGCTCTGATCAGTCCCTACACCCAAACGAGGGCATTGCGTTCATCCACCTCTGGCCTGCTGGCTCCCTTCCTCTGCGGAAGCATAGCTCCCGCTCAGCCCAGTCAAAACTGTTCGCTGCTCTGGCACCCCAATGGTGGAACAAGCTCCCTCACGACGCCAGGACAGCGGAGTCACTCACCACCTTCCGGAGACATTTGAAACCCCACCTCTTTAAGGAATACCTGGGATAGGATAAAGTATTCCTTCTAACCCCCCCAAATTGTAAAGTGGTTATCCCACTGGCTATAGGGTGAACGCACCAATTTGTGAGTCGCTCTGGCTAAGAGCGTCTGCTAAATGACGTTAATGTGCCCTTGAGCAAGGCACTTAACCCTAATTGCTCCTGTAAGTCGCTCTGGATAAGAGCGTCTGCTAAATGACTAAAATGTAAATGTAATGTAAAATGTATGATTTTTAAGTAATTAATTTGCATTTTATTGCATGACATAAGTATTTGATACATCAGAAAAGCAGAACTTAATATTTGGTACAGAAACCTTTGTTTGCAATTACAGAGATCATACGTTTCCTGTAGGTCTTGACCAGGTTTGCACACACTGCAGCAGGGATTTTGGCCCACTCCTTCATACAGACCTTCTCCAGATCGTTCAGGTTTCGGGGCTGTCGCTGGGCAATACGGACTTTCAGCTCCCTCCAAAGATTTTCTATTGGGTTCAGGTCTAGAGACTGGCTAGGCCACTCCAGAACCTTGAGATGCGTCTTACGTCTGGCTGTGTGTTTCGGGTCGTTGTCATGCTGGAAGACCCAGCCACGACCCATCTTCAATGCTCTTACTGAGGGAAGGAGGTTGATGGCCAAGATCTCGCGATACATGGCCCCATCCATCCTCCCCTCAATACGGTGCAGTCGTCCTGTCCCCTTTGCAGAAAAGCATTCCCAAAGAATGATGTTTCCACCTCCATGCTTCACGGTTGGGATGGTGTTCTTGGGGTTGTACTCATCCTTCTTCTTCCTCCAAACACAGCGAGTGGAGTTTAGACCAAAAAGCTCTATTTTTGTCTCATCAGACCACATGACCTTCTCCCATTCCTCCTCTGGATCATCCAGATGGTCATTGGCAAACTTCAGACTGGCCTGAACATGCGCTGGCTTGAGCAGGGGGACCTTGCGTGCGCTGCAGGATTTTAATCCATGACGGCGTAGTGTGTTACTAATGGTTTTCTTTGAGACTGTGGTCCCAGCTCTCTTCAGGTCATTGACCAGGTCCTGCCGTGTAGTTCTGGGCTGATCCCTCACCTTCCTCATGATCATTGATGCCCCACGAGGTGAGATCTTGCATGGAGCCCCAGACCGAGGGTGATTGACCGTCATCTTGAACTTCTTCAATTTTCTAATAATTGCGCCAACAGTTGTTGCCTTCTCACCAAGCTGCTTGCCTATTGTCCTGTAGCCCATCCCAGCCTTGTGCAGGTCTACAATTTTATCCCTGATGTCCTTACACAGCTCTCTGGTCTTGGCCATTGTGGAGAGGTTGGAGTCTGTTTGATTGAGTGTGTGGACAGGTGTCTTTTATACAGGTAACGAGTTCAAACAGGTGCAGTTAATACAGGTAATGAGTGGAGAACAGGAGGGCTTCTTAAAGAAAAACTAACAGGTCTGTGAGAGCCGGAATTCTTACTGGTTGGTAGGTGATCAAATACTTATGTCATGCAATAAAATGCAAATTAATTATTTAAAAATCATACAATGTGATTTTCTGGATTTTTGTTTTAGATTCCGTCTCTCACAGTTGAAGTGTACCTATGATAAAAATTACAGACCTCTACATGCTTTGTAAGTAGGAAAACCTGCAAAATCGGCAGTGTATCAAATACTTGTTCTCCCCACTGTATTAGCTGATCAGAAAATTTGGCTAGCATGTTATGAGAGTGGATTTTGATCTTCACTTGCGTAGTAGCTCTCCTGCTCCTGACTAAAAGCCTGTGACTTGTCTGATAATGTGATTTTGTTTCACTGAATCTCCATCTGTATATTTGGTCAATTGATCTCTGGCCGGACAAGAGGAAGTAGTAGCTCATTTATTTGTTTGCTCATTTATCACTGATCAGAAACATCTAGCATGCAATGTAGCCTAAATCAAGTGTATTATTGATCTATTGACTCACGTAGTAGCCTTATATAGAGCCTTGGCTATTTTCCTATCGTCCCAATCCCACTGAAACCCAAAATCCTAATTTTATTCTGTAATCCATAGGTTGCATGATCAAAGTGTAATGTGTTTTCTTTTTCCACTACTGCAGAAATTTTTATTAAATGTTTATGTATACTAATTGGTTGCTTCAAGTCAGATGTCAATACGGTGTAATGTCATTGGCTATGCTTGCAGACAGGGGGAGATGGCAAACATAACATCTTCCCAGTCTTACATTGACATGCAAGTGGTAGGTCACATTCTGAAATACTCTATTATATTTAAGCAATAAAGCCCAAGGGGGTGTTGTGGTATATGGCCAAAATACCATGGCTAAGGGCTGGATACAGTCCTTAGCCGTGGTATATTGGCCATATACCACAAACCCCCGAGGTGCCTTATTGCTATTATAAACTGGTTACCAAAGTAATTAGAGCAGTTTAGCCAAATACATTTAAACTCAGTTTTTCACAATTCCTGACATTTAATCCTAGTAAATATTCCCTGTTTTAGGTCAGTTAGGATCACCACTTTATTTTAAGAATGTGAAATGTCAGAATAATTAGATCATTATTTATTTCAGCTTTTATTTCTTTAATCACATTCCCAGTGGGTCAGAAGTTTACATACACTCAATTAGTATTTGGTAGCATTGCCTTTAAATTGTTTAACTTGGGTCAAACATTTTGGGTAGCCTTCCACAAGCTTGCCACAATAAGTTGGGTGAATTTTGGCCCATTCTTCCTGAAAGAGCTGGTGTAACTGAGTCATGTTTGTAGGCCTCCTTGCCCGCACACGCTTTTTCAGTTCTGCCCACAAATGTTCTATAGGATTCAGGTCAGGGCTTTGTGATGGCCACTCCAATTCCTTGATTTTGTTGTCCTTAAGCCATTTTGCCACAACTTTGGAAGTATGCTTGGGGTCATTGTCCATTTGGAAGACCCATTTGCGACCAAGCTTTAACTTCCTGACTGATGTCTTGAGAGGTTGCTTCAATATATCCACATAATTTTCCTTCCTCATGATGCCATCTATTTTGTGAAGTGCACCAGTCCCTCCTGCAGCAAAGCACCCCCACAGCATGATGCTGCCACCCCCGTGCTTCACGTTGGGATGGTGTTCTTCGGCTTGCAAGCTGCCACCTTTTTCCTCCAAACATAACGATGGTCATTATGGCCAAACAGTTCTATTTTTGTTTCATCAGACCAGAGGACATTTCTCCAAAAAGTATGATCTTTGTCCCCATGTGCAGTTGCAAACTGTAGTCTGGCTTTTTTATGCCGGGTTTGGAGCAGTGGCTTCTTCCTTGTTGAGCGGCCTTTCAGGTTATGACGATATAGGACTAGTTTTACTGTGGATATAGATACTTTTGTACCGGTTTCCTCCAGCATCTTCACAGGGTCCTTTGCTGTTGTTCTGTGATTGATTTGAACTTTTCGCACCAAAGTACGTTCATCTCTAGGAGACAGAACGCGTCTCCTTCCTGAGCGGTATGAAGGCTGCGTGGTCCCATGGTGTTTATACTTGCGTACTATTGTTTGTACAGATGAACGTGGTACCTTCAGGCGTTTGGAAATTGCTCCCAAGGATGAACCAGACTTGATTTTCCCATGATGTCAAGCAAAGAGGCACTGAGTTTGAAGGTAGGCCTTGAAATACATCCACAGGTGCACCTCCAATTGACTCATCAGAAGCTTCTAAAGCCATGACATCATTTTCTGGAATTTTCCAAGCTGTTTAAAGTCACAGTCAACTTAGTGTATGTAAACTTCTGACCCACTGGAATTGTGATACAGTGAATTATAAGTGAAATAATCTGTCTATAAACAATTGTTGGAAAAATTACTTGTGTCATGCACAAAGTAGATGTCCTAACCGACTTGCCAAAACTATAGTTTGTTAACAAGAAATTGGTGGTTGAAAAAGTGGTTGAAAAACGAGTTTTAATGACTCCAACCTAAGTGTATGTAAACTTCCGCCTTCAACTGTACGTCCTGATGTGTGTATATATGTGCATGGTACCTGTTAGATATTTGGGGCATCCTGGGATATGCTTTTGTATGTTATTGCTGGAAAGCTAGCATGCTTTAATTGTAATGGTCGCATTAGCCCCTGCTAACTGTTATTTCCATGCTAACAGACGAATCACGAATCTACAGCCATCAACATACTGTTGTCCTGCACATCTAATGTGCTTCCTTGTGTCCATCATCAGAATAAACGCCAATTAACTGGGATTGCTGGGTGGATAGTCCTTTCTTTGAAAACACAAAAGCATGTCTATACTATGCATGTCAAATACAGCTATAACATTTCCCCCACTTCTCTGCGCTGTCTCGTACTGCTGCCCATATGAGAGTTTCAGTAGAGAATGTGTTATCAACAAACGGTATGAGTAGATATGGATAAAACAAATGTTTTTAACAGAGTTGGTCCCCGTTAAGATACCTTGATATTTTTTTCAATATCCTCTCATCTCTCCATTATTCATGCACTGATCTGCTATCTGTATAGGCTAATCATCAACTCGATATTGCCAAATAGGATATTCTGTCATTGTTTGAAACTTAGCATCTTTGGTCATTTGACTGCCGTTGCAAAGTTTGTATGATTCGACAACGCTACAGCCTACTCAGGGTGCACACTCTGTGTCGAGATATCCTACTGCTGAAATGCGCTGAATTAATTGAGGAACATGATAGAGCTCTGAATTTATGAACGGCCAGTTTCGCAATTCACAACAATGTCATTGGCGATCAAAGTTACTCTATCATTACTAAATATCAGTTTCACTTGCTGTGAAATCATTACATAGTGGCCCAGACAAGCCGGCAATGTAGCGCAGCGACAACCTTATTTTTGGAGAACCCTGGCATAGTGTCCATATTTTGGTTTAAAACGCTTTAAAATGGCACTTACGATTTTTGCAGTTATTCCCGGTATTGTAACTTTGTAGATTTTCGAGAAAATATTCATCCCTACTGTGTGGTTCTTCAGTTTATTGATATTTAATTTGTAGTTTAAGTACATTTTATAACTCATGAGACATTCAACTGGACAGTAGAATATCTATAGTCCCATTTAACACAGAACCATTCCAACAGTCCCTCTTCCAGTTAGGAATTCCTAACAAAAATCGACAAGGAAACAACAGGGGAAGTCGGGCTCAATCAATGATTGTTACCTCCTTCAGCAGTACACTGCTGCTTTGCTGCTCAGCATTGAAACATAAAATACATCTTAAACCACAAAGTTACCATGTATCACCTTGGGAGTACTGCAGAGACACAAAATAACAACTTATGTACAAATCTGTGGTTCGATTTTAGAAAAAGGTGACTTTCTGTTTTTCTCCCAGTCTTAGGACGACTTCACAAAGGCCATTTTGAAGGTGTGTTTCTTGTCCTCATTCTTGTCTGTCCTCCTGTCCTCTGTCCTCCTGTCCTCTGGGCTTGGTGAGGGGGGTTTGTCTGGTGAGCCCTGGGGTTCTGAGGGGCTGTCTGGGGCTTTGGGACTGGCTGGTTGCTCTGCCTTGCTTTGGCCCTCTACGGGTGGTGGAGGTGGGGCTGGGTCAGGCTGTGGGGCGAACAGAAGAGACACAAAATGAAGATCTGAAGACTGGGGCAACACAGGCAACATGCGGGTGCGTACATTACATTTTGACTGTAGCAATTATGCCTCTGACTTGCGGCAATCACAAACTGTCTTAGTAAAGAGCGACACATTTTGATGTTGTGGAGCTTCCATATGCTGTGCTGTCATTAATCTTACATACACATTATTAATGTAATCTTCCATAGACATGCAAACATACAGGTCTAATAAGGAGCACAACCCCTAACTCGACTCTCTAAATAAGATTATATCAGTCAGTCAGTATTATA
Organism: Coregonus clupeaformis; assembly: GCF_020615455.1. Classification (NCBI taxonomy): domain Eukaryota; kingdom Metazoa; phylum Chordata; class Actinopteri; order Salmoniformes; family Salmonidae; genus Coregonus; species Coregonus clupeaformis. The sequence goes on along the minus strand of NC_059217.1, from coordinate 35,856,267 downwards.
TCACAGTCTAATCATGTCATTCTAGGCTTCACCTAGATGTAACAGCCCATGGTTGTGTTCATTAGGGCACACACGTTTTGCAACAGAAATAAACAGGTTTTTTATTAGCCAAATTCAGATAGTACCTTCTAGGCTTTGGAGCTTTTTCTTCCCTTTGGTGCCTAACAAACACAACCCAGCTAAATAGAATGAAAGCGTACCCAAACTTGCTTCAGCCATTCAACCCCATAGATAATATAACAGCAGATAGGCTGATGTCATAGAGCCCCTATTCATCAGAATGGAACAATTTGTCAGCCATCTTTGTTAGGACCGGTTCAAACCAACAGCAATAGGAACATATGGCAGAAGTGGCATGTGCACTCTGTGTCGATGTTCAACTCCTGTCCGTCTGTGATCGCTCACCTCGCTAAAGCCCAGTCCAACGTGTCTCCTGTTCCTGCCCGACAGCTTCCCGTCCAGCCCCTGCTGGTACTGCAGCTCCAGCTCAGAGTTCATCCTCCGGTCCTCCGCCCCTGCAGAGGACAAACTAGTGAAACACCAATCATACCCAATACAGTGCTATCTGGTCCCAGATAGTACTGTATTGATATGGGATAAGGTTAGATTAGATGAGATAGATACATCTGTGAGTAAAGTGTTTGAAAGGGGTGTAGAATAGGGTTGTCCCGATTCTAGTACCGTGACAACCCTTTTTCTATAATTCAATGAGGGTTACTCACCACTGCGGACATGGGATGTTGATTTGTGATCTCCAATGACTAGACGTCCAGTGTGTTCTTTCTGCAGGACCAAATACAGTAGACATAGAATTCTGTAATACCACAGTTCTGTTTCTCCTTTGACAATGCTGTATGGATTATAAATTGTAGCCTACGATAAAACGGTCTCAAACTAATACTGGAATAGAGGTAACCAAGTTAATAATAACTGTAATGATAGTCCAGTACCAGACTGGCACACTTGATTCAACTAGTCAAGGGCTTGGTGATTAGTTGACTTAGCTACATTTGAAATCAGGTGTGCCAGTAAGGGCTACAACAAATGTGTGAAACGTCTAGTGGTCCCCGAGGAGAGGGTTGGGAAACAAATGGTCTACATAGAATATGACCAAACGAACCTTCCCTGCACCCATCAACCGCAAAAACTTCTGCTTTCTCTCGTTGTCCCCCAGATCTGCAGCTGCCCATGGAGTAGGTCCATCCTGCAAGAAACCGACACAGAATGGGCTACAGTACACAAGTCCTGTGTAGCTAAAAACTAGATTCCCTGCGGACCTGTCATCTTTTCACTCCCTCCTCTCTACATTCTCTTCCTCTGCTTCCGCTACTAAAGCCACTTTCTACCACTCTAAATTTCAAGCCTCTGCCTCTAACCCTAGGAAGCTCTTTGCCACCTTCTCCTCCCTGCTGAATCCTCCTCCTCCTCCCTCTGTGGATGACTTCGTCAACCATTTTGAAAAGAAGGTTGACGACATACGATCCTCATTTATTAAGTCAAATGACACCGCTGGTCCTGCTCACACTGCCCTACCCTATGCTTTGACTTCTTTCTCCCCTCTCTCTCCAGATGAAATCTTGCGACTTGTGATAGCCGGCCGCCCAACAACCTGCCCGCTTGACCCTATCCCCTCCTCTCTTCTCCAGACCATTTCCGGAGACCTTCTCCCTTACCTCACCTCACTCATCAACTCATCCTTGACCGCTGGCCATGTCCCTTCCGTCTTCAAGAGAGCAAGAGTTGCACCCCTCCTCAAAAAAACCTACGATGTCAACAACTACAGACCAGTATCCCTTCTTTCTTTTCTCTCCCAAAACTCTTGAGCATGCCGTCTCTAGCCAACTCTCCTGCTCTCTCTCTCAGAATGACCTTCTTGATCCAAACCAGTCAGGTTTCAAGACTGGTCATTCAACTGAGACTGCTCTTCTCTGTGTCACGGAGGCTCTCCGCACTGCTAAAGCTAACTCTCTCTCCTCTGCTCTTTTCCTTCTAGACCTATCCGCTGCCTTTGATACTGTGAACCATCAGATCCTCCTCTCCACCCTCTCCGAGTTGGGCATCTCCGGCGCTGCTCACTCTTGGATTGCGTCCTACCTGACAGGTCGCTCCAACCAAGTGGCGTGGCGAGAATCTGTCTCAGCACCACGTGCTCTCACCACTGGTGTCCCCCAGGGCTCAGTTCTAGGCCCTCTCCTATTCTCTCTATACACCAAGTCACTTGGCTCTGTCATATCCTCACATGGTCTCTCCTGTCATTGCTACGCAGACGACACGATTAATTTTCTCCTTTCCCCCTTGTGATAACCAGGTGGCGAATCGCATCTCTGCATGTCTGGCAGAAATATCAGTGTGGATGTCGGATCACCACCTCAAGCTGAACCTCGGCAAGACGGAGCTGCTCTTCCTCCCGGGGAAGGACTGCCCGATCCATGATCTCGCCATCACGGTTGACAACTCCATTGTGTCCTCCTCCCAGAATGCAAAGAGCCTTGGCGTGACCCTGGACAACACCCTGTCGTTCTCTGCTAACATCAAAGCGGTGACCCGATCCTGCAGGTTCATGCTCTACAACATTCGCAGAGTACGACCCTACCTTACACAGAAAGCGGCACAGGTCCTAATCCAGGCACTTGTCATCTCCCGTCTGGATTACTGCAACTCGCTGTTGGCTGGGCTCCCTGCCTGTGCCATTAAACCCCTACAACTTATCCAGAACGCCGCAGCCCGTCTGGTGTTCGACCTTCCCAAGTTCTGGCCTGCTAGCTCCCCTATCTCTACAGAAGCACAGTTCCCGCTCAGCCCAGTCAAAGCTATTTGCTGCTCTGGCACCCCAATGGTGGAACAAGCTCCCCCACGACAGCGGAGTCACTGACCACCTTCCGGAGATACTTGAAACCCTACCTCTTTAAGGAATACCTGGAATAGTATAAAGTAATCCTTCTACCCCCCCCCCCCCATAAAAAAAAGAAGACACTTGCTATCCCACTTGCTATCATAAGTTGAATGCCCCAATTTGTAAGTGGCTCTGGATAAGAGCGTCTGCTAAAATGACTCAAATGAATGGGATCCCACCAGAATGTAGCCTAGGCCTATTATTACACCTTGGGCTCAAAGATCACAAACTGCCCAATTGGATTAGCTAAAATCACACCAATCTTAATATGACGCTAGCTAGCCACGTCATAGGCCTAGTAGTAACAGCATTGAGTTAATTTATATCAAAATCAATTTTATTAAATTGACTGGCTGACCTATATCTGGCTGGCAGGCAAGCGTCATCATGACATGTCAAACTGTCCACTTTAACAAGGTGAACAAGTTAGCTAAAAATAACACTTATGATGATTTGTTGACTAACGTTAATGAATTAATTAGCTAGCTAGCTGTTTTACTCTATGGCTTTGTTGAGCTAAGACGCATTATGTTACTGGCAGCATAGCTAGCTAGGATGCAAATTGACTGCATACTTCTTTTTGCTAAAGCAAACCAGACACGGGCCTTGCTAGCCAGTTAGCTAGCTATCTACGTTTGCTGAACTGCAAGGCTAGTCCCGTTCAATGCATTTAACTATAGTTCACCTACTTCATTTGGAGAGCCAGGTCTTTTTGTCCCGTGTCGATTCCCTTCGGAACTCATTTTCTTCGTAAAAATGGTTTGCTTTAGCTAGCTAAATCAAAAATATTGACATAGCAGTAGAGACTGGCTAGCTAGCTATGCGACCATCAACAAACAGCTGCAGTTGTGAACCTGACCGGAAACTAGCGATTCCAACTTCCGGTTGCGGTGTTTTCTTCTTCTTCTAATATAATAATAATATGCCATTTAGAGACGCTTTTATCCAAAGCGACTTACAGTCATGCGTGCATACATTTTTGTGTATGGGTGGTCCCGGGGATCGAACCCACTACCTTGGCGTTACAAGCGCCGTGCTCTACCAGGTGTATTGCCGCCACCTACTGTACGGGGTTTTGAAACAAAACAAAAATAATATATTCAAATGTGGGAAGGGGATAATACAAAAATAAATCAAACAATCATCCCATTCAAATCACATCCCTACACAGGCTCCGGTGCCGAGCCGCACTCACAATGCCTATTTTCTCAGATTTCTTCTCCGTTTGCGCTGTGCAGTTGATAACCAAACTAATAAACGCTACAGCGTTGACAAGGAACATCATCATTGTGTCTCTACTCCTGCTACCATTACTTCTTCAACTTCACTCCTTTCTTCCACTCTTCTCACCACCTCTGGATAGGAGACATTCTGGACAGTCCTTATTCTTGCCACCTCTGTCTCCTTCACCCTAACAGGACACTTCAGAAATTCGGGTGCATGTTCACCACCACAATTGCAGCATTTAGGCTCAGCTGGCATATAATACTCCTCCCGTCTACATACACTTGACACAGCCACCCGAGCCACGGCCTGTTCACCCCACTACCATCCAGAAGGCGAGGTCAGTGCATGTGCATCAAAGCTGAGACCGAGAGACTGAAAAACAGAGTCGAAACAACAGGTGCGGGACAAGGTACGTCTGTTGAAACTGGGTTTTAAAAAAATCAGTGGAAAAACTATTCCACTCCGATTCCCTCTATGGATGGGTGTATCTTTGAATTCGCTGTTGAATGGCCTGCTCCTTCTCCATTTTCGGAACACCGCCACTCTCTCTTTGGGCACTCAGGAGAGTCCGCTGGGATGGTCCTAGAGCCAGATAGAAGTTACACAAATCATTTTAGGTCATTTCTCTCTCTATAATGTCTACATCTGACATAATATAGTAGACTTACCATTGGCACAGCGGTCAACGATGCTGTGTAGGAGCTCAGACCGGAAACACCATGTCTTCTCCTCCTTGATGGTTTCACCACAAATGCCCTGGCTGCCTTGGAGAACTCTTGCTTCAAACAGAGCCCTGCTGTCTGTCCACTGAATAATTGCGGTCCAAGGCAGCCACATGGAGTCTTGCGACCATCCCCTGCTGGCCGAACTTGTTTCTCTTGGGCACGTATTTTAGTGTACAGGGCATGTACACTCTCGAGTTCACCGGTCACACTTCGTCACCTACAAAAGAAAATATCTAATTAATGAAACTAGAGATTAATAAGTAGGCTACTACAATTATTCTAGTACTGATTTGATTAAATAAATTGGTTGTAGTTATTCACATAGGAAGGCAAAAAGAAATAAGGAGTTGAAAAATGTGCTCATTAATGTACTTTTATTTACTCTTCTTGAGATCCTTCAACAACCTCCAGGACACCTACAGCACCCGTTGTCACAGGAAGGCCAAAAAGATCATCAAGGACATCAAGCACCCGAGCCACTGCCTGTTCACCCCGCTATCATCCAGAAGGCGAGGTCAGTACAGGTGCATCAAAGCTGGGACCGAGAGACTGAAAAACGGCTTCTATCTCAAGGCCATCAGACTGTTAAATATCCATCACTTGCCAGCCTCCACCCAGTACCCTGCCCTGAACTTAGTCACTGTCACTAACCGGCTATCACCCGGTTACTCAACCCTGTACCCTAGAGGCTGCTGCCCTATGTACATAGACATGGAACACTGGTCACTTTAATAATGGAACACTGGTCACTTTAATAATGTTTACATACCGTTTTACTCATTTCATATGTATATACTGTATTCAACTGTATTCTAGTCAATGCCACTCCTACATTACTCGTCCTAATATTGATATATTTCTTAATTTCATTATTTGACTTTTAGATGTGTGTATTGTTTGACACTACTGCACTGTTGGAGCCAGGAACACAATCATTTTGCTACACCCGCAAAAACATCTGCTAAACATGTGTATATGTTACGAACCCCGTGGCTCTAAACATCTAGGGTGGATGGACATGAGACCCGTAACATAAATTCATGTAAATTATAAGTGTGGCATGGAATAGTGAGAACAAATAAGACACAACTACCATGAACTACCGTCAAACACAAAGTGTTTATTTATGAACACACGGTAAGGGTTTGGGAAAAAGGGCTGAGCAGGACCCAAGAAATGAAACAATAGTGTAAAACCCCCTAAACTGATCTTAGCCTGCCTGAAGAACCGCTAGGCTACTGCTACCATACAAAAATACAGTGGGTGGTCCGCTCAGGTCTAATGGTGTTTAGTAGACAGATTTCTTCCTACGGGTAATGTACGCCCAAGGGCAACTAGCTTAAACCCCCCTTTTCCCAAAAAACACAGAAAACTACTAAACAGGGTACTCAGCAATTAAATAAGTACACAGGATACAACAGTATCCACACTCAGGTAAAGAAATATATTCTACTAATGTTACCAATAGGGTAACCAACAACTTAGTGCGAAAAAAACACGAACAACCGTCAATCCCATATGGCAAAAAGTCTCTCCCCAAAAAAAAAGTGGTTTTTAAAAAATGGGAATGAATTTAAAAACAAGTATGGGTGGTATATAAAAATGTTCACAGATTGGTCAGACAGACCCACCCACACAATGAACAGACAGACAGGTTGGGGGAAAAGAACATACCCTTATAAAGAAACAAAAATGCCAGCTATATAACACTATCAAAATCATCATTCTTTATCAAAAAAAACTAAATCAAAAAAAAAGTAAATATTACTTATTTTCTCGGTCTAAATAATTTATATTTCAGCATACGGGTAGCACAGAGGTAAGGTAGAGATACACTACCACTGGTAATGCACTGGAACCAACATAAACTTCAAAGTACTGCAGAGCTAACAACAAAGCTAGAGCTTCTTGTTCAATGGTGGAATAGTTTGTCTGACATTTGTTAAATTTCCGTGAAAAATAACAGACAGGATGGTCCACTCCACTCTGGTCTTGCTGCAGTAGAACAGCACCAGCACCTCTGGCACTTGCATCTACCTCCAGTTTTAAACGGCCGCTCAAAATCTGGGCGCAGCAAGAACAGGAGTACTACACAAGAGTGCTTTAGCAGTGTTGAAAGCAGTACAACAATCTTCAGACCATACAAATTTTCTCGCTCGGACTGAGCAAATCCGTTAATGGAGCAACTACCGCAGAGAAATTTTTACAGAAACTACGGTAGTAGCCAACCATCCCTAAAAAACGGCGTAGCTCTCTTCTGGTGGTAGGTGGGAAATGCGTTTATAGCTGAGACCTTGGCATCTACAGGGCGCACCTGACCATGGCCGACCTGTTTACCAAGATAAGTAACAGTAGCCTTCCCAAACTCGCACTTTGCTAAGTTCAGGGTTAGAGAAGCGGTTGCTAGACGTTCACACACTACCCTTAGAGTGTTAACATGATCAGACCACTCAGTTGAATAAATGACCAGATCATCAAGGTAAGCACTACAATTAGGAACTCCAGCCAATACTGTGTTAACCAGGCGTTGGAAAGTGGCTGGTGCGTTCGCATCCCAAATGCCATGACAGCATATTGTAGGAAGTGATCTGGGGTCACAAATGCAGAGATGTCGGAGGCACGTGGGGTTAACGGCACCTGCCAGTAACCTTTAGAAGATCTAATTTGGTTACATAGGTAGCAGCACCAACAGTATCAATACAGTCATCCAGTCTGGGTAACGGGAACGAGTCGGGCACTGTGACAGCATTGACTTTCCGATAGTCCGTACATAATCTGGATGTCCCATCAGGTTTAGGAACCAGAATGCACGGAGAACTCCAAGGACTTGAACTTGGCATAGCCAGGTTATTCTCCAGCAAATAACCGACCTCACCCCTCATTATCTTTCTCTTAGCGACGTTGACACGATAAGGATGTTGCTTGATAGGTGCAGCGTTTCCAACATTAATGTCATGTTCTAACACATTTGTACATGTAGGAACATCATTAAAAAGACATGGAAAGCTGTGTAATAGTCTCACAATATCATCTGACTGTCTGTCCGTTAAATGAATCAGGCTTGACGGGAGAGACAGCAGCATCTCTGAATTGGGCAATCTAGCACACTGCTGCTGAGTATTGCGCAACTCCAAACCATCTCCGTCCACATCATTAACATGACCTCCCACTACAGCCGTAGCAGCAACAGAGACAGCCGACTCGGCCAGTTTCTCTGGACTGTCTACCTGAGTAACGGGTCTGTTGTGGTATGTCTTCAACATGTTAACGGGCACACACGAGATTGGCGTTTTCTATCAGGAGTCTGTATCACATAGTCAGTTTCAGTTAGTTTCTTTTCAATGACATAAGGACCAGCGAAACGTGCTGACAATGACGCTCCTGGCACAGGCAACAACACAAGAACTCGGTCACCTGGCTGCAGTGAACGAGAAACAGCCTGTGTGTCATAGTGTCGTTTCATCCGTTTCTGTGAGGAAGACAGCGCTTCCTTTGCTAGAGCACAGGCAGCATGTAGGCGCTCACGAAAGCGACTAACGTAGTCCAACACATTTTCTTTCACACACAACTCTTGTGACAAAAACTGATCCTTAAGGACTTTCATAGGTCCTCTCATGGTGTGTCCAAACACCAGTTCAGCTGGGCTGAACCCTAGGGATTCCTGTACTGTCTCACGGACAGCAAACAACACTAGAGGAACTCCCTCATCCCAATCTTTCTCAGATTCCAAACAATATTTACGGAGCATAGACTTCAGGGTCTGATGCCAACGTTCAAGCGCACCCTGAGACTCTGGGTGATATGCGCTTGACACACGGTGTGTAACTGACAAGGATTTTAACACTTGTTTGAAAAGTTTAGAAAGGAAATTCGTACCCTGATCAGTTTGTATCACCTTAGGTAATCCAAAAGTTGAGAAGAATTTGATCAACGCTTTACTCACCACCGGAGCAGTAATCCTTCGCAGAGGAATGGCCTCTGGGTACCTGGTGGCGGTATGGGACAAAGAGGCGCGGGGAAATAACCTGGTTCGGTTTCCCAACTACTTGACAGGTGTGGCAAGTCCGACAGAACTGAGCCACATCTTGTTTTAAACCAGGCCAAAAGAAATGTCGCAAAACACGATCATAAGTCTTGGTGACTCCCAGATGTCCGGACCACTGGTGATCATGAGCGAGGATAAAACATTTTGTCGAAAGGCTGTAGGAATCACTATTTGGTAAACAGCATTCCAATCTCCGCCAGCGTCAACATGGGATGTCCATTTACGCATGAGGAGATTACCATCAATGAAGTATGCCATGTTTTTCTTCTTTAGCTCGTCTTTTGAGACAACACTAGAAAAACATTTAGCCAGGCTAATGTCAACCTGTTGGTTAGCGATCAGCTGCTCACGAGTAACTGGTAACTGTATTGCTTCAGCAACAAGTTCCACATCCTTCTTCCTTTCTCTGGGCTGTTGGTCAGACTGCACCAGCTTACCAGAGGTAGCACCCGAACTATCCTCTGGGTCACACTCTCTGAATAGAATCGTGTTCGACAAATCTATCACTTCACCCACTTGTCGTGCTTGAGCACGTGTGACAGCACAAGCGGGAACACATCTGGATAACCTTGTGCCAGCTCCTCAGAGAGAGACTGGTCACTTTTATCCAATACCTCCAATATGGGTATTACCTTTCCTCCGGCAATATCGTTGCCCATTATAAAGGTCACCCTTTTACTGGCAACATCGGACGTACGCCAACTCTGAACAATCCACTGACTAACTCAGAGTGTACGTTCACAAAGTGCAATGGCACTGGGACGAAACCCATTTCAATTCCTTGTACTAACACACTGGAACCACAATATGTATTATTAGACAAGGGCAACACATCAGCTAGTATGAACGACTGCGCCGCACCAGTATCTCTGAGGATTCTAACTGGACGCTGAGACGCCTTCATCATCTGATATAGAAACAAACCCCTCAAAAATGAACGGTTCATAACTGTGATCTGGGACAGGGACTTTCAAACCACATTCACTATGAGGCTTCTGTCTTGATTCCGGCCCCTACAACCGTCACGAATCAGCCCAACACCCGTTGGCGGCCTGGCGTGCTGAGGCATCCCCGGTTTGCGTTTTAGCAGAAAGCAATCATTAACTATATGTCCCACCTTATGACAATAGAAACAGTGACGCACATCTTTTGGGCGTGCTGGATGTACTGCTGGTCGACTAGGATTAAAAGTTAGCAACTCCGCAGCCCGGCTCTCCGTACGAGCCGAAAACACGCTCTTATGCGTCAACACAAACTCGTCTGCCAATACAGACGCTTCCGACAGTGAGGATACTTTCTGTTCGTTCAGATAAACTACAATGCGTTCCGGTAAACAATTTTTAAACTCTTCTAACAAGATTAACTCCCGTGAGAGAGTTAAAATCAGTTACCTTACTAGCACTGTGCCATTTGTCAAACAGATTTCCTTTGTCTCTAGGAAACTCCACATAAGTCTGAGTAGGAGACTTTTTATGAGACCTAAATCTCTGTCGATATGCCTCAGGAACAAGCTCATAGGCACGAAGAACAGTAGCTTTGACCACCTCATAATTCAAACTGTCTTCAAGAGGTAGCGCTGCCAGAACCTCTTGGGCTTTACCTGTTAGCTTACACTGAAGTAATAGGCACCATACCTCGTCGGGCCATTTCAATGCTACCGCTTATACGCTCAAACACACTGAAATAGGAATCAACCTCTGACTCCCTAAACACAGGTACCAAGGTGATCTGTCTACTAATATCAAATGTAGCAGACGACACCGCTGGTGAGGCTGGCTCACTAGCAGGCATAGTATGAGCAGAGACTAACCTCGCTGTTTCTGCCTCTAGTTCCATTTTACGCATCTCCAGTTCCATCTTACGCGTCTCCAGTTCTTGATCAAGCCTCGCGTCTCCAGTTCCATCTTACGCGTCTCCTGTTCTGCCTCTAGCTTACGCGTCTCCTGTTCTGCCTCTAGTTCCATTTTACGCATCTCCAGCTTGTCTTGCCTGAGTGTGTGCCCGCCTTCCGCCTCTATTTGGAGCCGTGTCGAGCGGACATCCATCCTGGCATCACTGTCAGTCAGTGGGGAGAGTGGGTCATAACGGGGCAATGTGGCTGGAGCCTTAGCCTCGTCCTCAGACACTGATGGGCTTACAGGAACAGCAACCACATCCCCTACAGGAGCAGCAGACTCAGGCGGCGGTAACACAAGCACTCGCTCGCTCAACAATATCGCTAGCACTACTTCCTTAACTTCTGCTTTCACTATACCCCTCGGTATGGGTACAGAAAAGTGGTCAGCCAAAGCCTGTAGATCCACTCTACGACAATTCTCAAAAACCTCCCACGTAGGGTTTTCCAAAAATGCCTCCAACTCAAAAGTAGCCATCCTACTAGCAACACGAGCCGTCGACTACTGAACACACAAAAAAAACAGGTAGTTACAGCTGCTAAGCTCAACACTGAACCAGACACTAACTAATTTACATGAGTAGCATGGGATAGATAGGATCCCGGACGAGCCCCCACTTTATGTTACGAACCCCGTGGCTCTAAACATCTAGGGTGGATGGACATGAGACCCGTAACATAAATTCATGTAAATTATAAGTGTGGCATGGAATAGTGAGAACAAATAAGACACAACTACCATGAACTACCGTCAAACACAAAGTGTTTATTTATGAACACACGGTAAGGGTTTGGGAAAAAAGGGCTGAGCAGGACCCAAGAAATGAAACAATAGTGTAAAACCCCTAAACTGATCTAGCCTGCCTGAAGAACCGCTAGGCTACTGCTACCATACAAAAAATACAGTGGGTGGTCCGCTCAGGTCTAACTGGTGTTTATAGACAGATTTCTTCCCTACGGGTAATGTACGCCCAAGGGCAACTAGCTTAAACCCCCCTTTTCCCAAAAACACACAAAACTACTAAACAGGGTACTCAGCAATTAAATAAGTACACAGGATACAACAGTATCCACACTCAGGTAAAGAAATATATTCTACTAATGTTACCAATAGGGTAACCAACAACTTAGTGCGTACACAACACACAGGACACCACCGTGTCCATACTCACATATGGCAAAAAGTCTCTCTCCCTCAACAAACACAAGTCTGGTTTTTTATAAAATGGGATGTGTGATTGAACAAACGAATAACAGGTGGTGCAATTAACAGGAATGTTCACTGATTGGTCCAATCAGCAGACACCTCAACGACCACCAATCAGGAACATACAGGACACCTGTGATTAGGGCAGAAAGAGTAGGAACACACAAAAACACAGGATACCTGTATCCGTAACAGTATATGACCAATAAAATATGATTTGAGGACGATTTTCCTCACTACCTCAAAAGCTGCTGACGATGTGTTCATCATGTTCCTTCTTCAGGTGTGTGTGTGTGGTGGGGGGGGTGCTCACAGCAGTTGAGTGTCTCCAGTGACCCACAGGTCATACTCATGCCAGATATCAGCATGCGAGTCCCTCAAGTGCACCCTCACATTTGGATGCCTGTCGGTGGCCAGGGTTTCAATACTGCATCCATGGGCCTGTTAGTAATAATGATTATATTATTATCCTAAAAAGGTACCTATGTCCTCTTCATACATCCACCAAATACCCACTTACAACCCTTAGGCTAGCTACAAAATGTAGGTTAGGCTACAGCTTACCTCAATGTGTTGCAGGCATCTCTCTGATCCCTCCGTCTCCAACTAGTAGCTGTTCTTCCCCTCGGTCACATGCACAGTCTCCTGGGCGAGGACCAAATCAAATCAAATTTTATTTGTCACATACACGTGTTCAGGAGATATTATTGCGGGTGTAGCGAAATGCTTGTGCTTCTAGCTCCAACAGTGCAGCAATATCTAACAAGTAATATCTAACAATTTCACAACATATACCCAATACACACAAATCTAGTAAGGAATGGAATTAAGAATATATACATATGGACGAGCAATTACAGAGCGGCATGGACTAAGATACAGTAGAATATTATAGATTACAGTATATACATATAAGATGAGTAATGCAAAATATGTAAACATTATTAAAGTGACTAGCGTTCCATTTCTTAAAGTGGCCAGTGATTTCAATAGGCAGCAGCAGCCCCTAATGTGCTAGTGATGGCTATTTAACAGTCTGATGGCCTTGAGATAGAAGCTGTTTTTCAGTGTCTCGGTCACAGCTTTGATGCACCTGTACTGACCTCGCCTTCTGGATGATAGCAGGGTGAACAGGCAGTGGCTTGGGTGGTTGATGTCCTTGATGATCTTTTTGGCCTTCCTGTGACATCTGGTGCTGTAGGTGTCCTGGAGGGCGGGTAGTTTGCACCCGGTAATGCGTTCGGCAGACCGCACCACCCTCTGGAGAGGCCTGCGGTTGCGGGCAGTGCAGTTGCCGAACCAGGCGGTGATACAGCCCGACAGGATGCTCTCAATTGTGCATCTGTAAAAGTTTGTGAGGGTTTTAGGTGCCAAGCCAAATTTATTCAGCCTCCTGAGGTTGAAGAGGCTCTGTTGCGCCTTCTTCACCACACTGTCTGCGTGGGTGGACCATTTCAGTTTGTTAGTGATGTGTACGCCAAGGAACTTGAAGCTTTCCACCTTCTCCACTGCGGTCCTGTCGATGTGGATAGGGGGGTACACCCTCTGCTGTTTCCTGAAGTCCACGATCATCTCCTTTGTTTTGTTGACGTTGAGTGAGAGGTTATTTTCCTGGACCACACTCCCAGAGCCCTCACCTCCTCCCTGTAGGCTGTCTCGTCATTGTTGGTAATCAAGCCTACTACTGTTGTGTCGTCTGCAAACTTGATGATTGAGTTGGAGGCGTGCTTGGCCACGCAGTCATGGGTGAACAGGGAGTACAGGAGGGGGCTGAGCACGTACCCTTGTGGGGTCCCTGTGTTGAGGATCAGCGTAGTGGAGGTGTTGCTTCCTACCTTCACCAACTGGGGGCGGCCCGTCAGGAAGTCCAGGACCCAGTTGCACAGGGCGGGGTCCAGACCCAGGGCCTCGAGTTTAATGATGAGCTTGGAGGGTACTATGGTGTTGAATGCTGAGCTATAGTCAATTAACAGAATTCTTACATAGGTATTCCTCTTGTCCAGATGGGATAGGGCAGTGTGCAGTGTGATGGCAATTGCATCGTCTATGGATCTATTGGGGCGGTATGCAAATTGAAGTGGGTCTAGGGTGACAGGTAAGGCAGAGGTGATATGATCCTGCACTTCATGATGACAGAGGTGAATGCTATGGGGCGATAGTCATTTAGTTCAGTTACCTTTGCTTTCTTGGGTACAGGAACAATGGTGGCCATCTTGAAGCATGCGGAGACAGCAGACTGGGATAGGGAGAGTTTGAATATGTCCGTAAACACACCAGCCAGCTGGTCTGCGCATGCTCTGAGGGAAGCACAGTGGCCTGGGAAGCACAGTGGCCTGGTGAATCACAGCGTGCGTCTCCAGATACGATCAGTGGACTGTCACCAATTGTAGCCAGAATGGCATCCGTGTGCTGGGTCCACATGTGGTTAACCTCTGGCACAGTGTAGATGCACTGTTGGTTTGCAAACTGTCGCAGCGACATGGACACGAGGCTGAGGAGGTGACATGTTTCCACAAATGTGGAGTGGGAGCCGCCAGTAAGTAAGACTGCTGATGGAACTACCTGCAAACAACTTTCCCACTCTGGTCTGGGCTCCCTCTTCCTCCTGTGGCCCACAACACACTGTCTCCATGGTGATGGGAAAACCATTTATTTTTAACTGATGACACCTGCTCGACATCCTGGCTCATGGCAGACGTTGAACAACTCCTTCAGCTTGCTATCAAAGACTATGTATTTAACATCTTACATTCAGCTTGCTATCAAAGACTATGTACAGTTGAAGTCGGAAGATTACATACAGTGAGGGAAAAAAGTATTTGATCCCCTGCTGATTTTGTACGTTTGCCCACTGACAAAGACATGATCAGTCTATAATTTTAATGGTAGGTTTATTTGAACAGTGAGAGGCAGAATAACAACAACAAAAAAATCAGAAAACCGCATGTCAAAAATGTTATAAATTGATTTGCATTTTAAATGAGGGAAATAAGTATTTGACCCCTCTGCATAACATGATTTAGTACTTGGTGGCAAAACCCTTGTTGGCAATCACAGAGTTCAGACGTTTCTTGTAGTTGGGCACCAGGTTTGCACACATCTCAGGAGGGATTTTGTTCCACTCCTCTTTGCAGATGCCATCTATTTTGTGAAGTGCACCAGTCCCTCCTGCAGCAAAGCACCCCCACAGCATGATGCTGCCACCCCCGTGCTTCATGTTGGGATGGTGTTCTTCGGCTTGCAAGCCGCCCCCTTTTCCTCCAAACATAATGATGGTCATTATGGCCAAATAGTTATATTTTTGTTTCATTATACCAGAGGACATTTCTCCAAAAAATACGATCTTTGTCCCCATGTGCAGTTACAAACCGTAGTCTGGCTTTTTTATGGCGGTTTTGGAGCATTGGCTTCTTCCTTGCTGAGCGGCCTTTCAGGTTATGTCGATATAGGACTTGTTTTACTGTGGATATAGATACTTTTGTACCTGTTTCCTCCAGCATCTTCACAAGGTCCTTTGCTGTTGTTCTGGGATTTATTTGCACTTTTTGCACCAAAGTACGTTCATCTCTAGGAGACAGAATGCGTCTCATTCCTGAGGGGTATGACGGCTGCATGGTCCCAAGGTGTTTATACTTGCGTACTATTGTTTGTACAGATGAACGTGGTACCTTCAGGTGTTTGGAAATTGCTCCCAAGGATGAACCAGACTTGTGGAGGTCTACACATTTTTTTCCTGAGGTCTTGGCTGATTTTTTTTGGTTTTCCCATGATGTCAAGCAAAGAGGCACTGAGTTTGAAGGTAGGCCTTGAAATACATCTACAGGTACAGCTCCAGTTGACTCAAATGATGTTAATTAGCCTATCAGAAGCTTCTAAAGCCATGACATCATTTTCTGGAATTTTCCAAGCTGTTTAAAGGCACAGTCAACTTAGTGTATGTAAACTTCTGACGCACTGGAATTGTGATACAGTGAATTATAAGTCAAATAATCTGTCTATAAACAATTGTTGGATAAATTAATTGTGTCATGCACAAAGTAAATGTCCTAACCGACTTGCCAAAACTATAGTTTGTTAACAAGAAATGTGTGGAGTGGTTGAAAAATGAGTTTTAATGACTCCAACCTACAGTGAGGGAAAAAAGTATTTGATCCCCTGCTGATTTTGTACGTTTGCCCACTGACAAAGAAATGATCAGTCTATAATTTTAATGGTAGGTTTATTTGAACAGTGAGAGACAGAATAACAACAAAAAAATCCAGAAAAATGCATGCCAAAAATGTTATAAATTGATTAGCATTTTAATGAGGGAAATAAGTATTTGACCCCTCTGCAAAACATGACTTCGTACTTGGTGGCAAAACCCTTGTTGGCAATCACAGAGGTCAGACGTTTCTTGTAGTCGGCCACCAGGTTTGCACACATCTCAGGAAAGATTTTGTCCGACTCCTCTTTGCAGGTTTCGAGGCTGACGTTTGGCAACTCGAACCTTCAGCTCCCTCCACAGATTTCTATGGGATTAAGGTCTGGAGACTAGCTAGGCCACTCCAGGACCTTAATGTGCTTCTTCTTGAGCCACTCCTTTGTTGCCTTGGCCGTGTGTTTTGGGTCATTGTCATATTGGAATACCCATCCACGACCCATTTTATATGCCCTGGCTGAGAGAAGGAGGTTCTCACTCAAGATTTGATGGTACATGGCCCCGTCCATCGTCCCTTTGATGCGGTGAAGTTGTGCTGTCCCCTTAGCAGAAAAACACCCCCAAAGCATAATGTTTCCACCTCCATGTTTGACGGTGGGGATGGTGTTCTTGGGGTCATAGGCAGCATTCCTCCTCCCCCAAACACGGCAAGTTGAGTTGATGCCAAAGAGCTCAATTTTGGTCTCATCTGACCACAACACTTTCACCCAGTTCTCTTCTGAATCATACAGATGTTCTTTGGCAAACTTCAGACGGCCCTGTATATGTTCTTTCTTGAGCAGGGGGACCTTGCGGGCACTGCAGGATTTCAGTCCTTCACGGCGTAGTGTGTTACCAATTGTTTTCTTGGTGACTATGGTCCCAGCTGCCTTGAGATCATTGACAAGATCCTCCCGTATAGTTCTGGGCTGATTCCTCACCGTTCTCATGATCATTGCAACTCCACGAGGTGAGATCTTGCATGGAGCCCCAGGCTGAGGGAGATTTACAGTTATTTTGTGTTTCTTCCATTTGCGAATAATCACACCAACTGTTGTCACCTTCTCATCAAGCTGCTTAGCGATGGTCTTGTAGCCCATTCCAGCCTTGTGTAGGTCTACAATCTTGGTGGAGAGTTTGGAATCTGATTGATTGATTGCTTCTGTGGACAGGTGTCTTTTATACAGGTAACAAGCTGAGATTAGGAGCACTCCCTTTAAGATTGTGCTTCTAATCTCAGCTCGTTACCTGTATAAAAGACACCTGGGAGCCAGAAATCTTTCTGATTGAGAGGGGGTCAAATACTTATTTCCCTCATTAAAATGCAAATCAATCTATAAAATGTTTGACATGCGTTTTTCTGGATTTTTGTTGTTGTTATTCTGTCTCTCACTGTTCAAATAAACCTACCATTAAAATTATAGACGGATAATTTCTTTGTCAGTGGGCAAACTTACAAAATCAGCAGGAGATCAAATACTTTTTTCCCTCACTGTAAGTGTATGTAAACTTCTGACTTCAACTGTATTTCAGATCTTGCACACACTCTTCGATAGTATCTCTTGGCTCGCACTGTGATGATTGTGATTCTGAGCTCTCTGGTTCATACAGTGAGTCCTGGTCGTCACTCATCTAACTCTCACTCTCCATCATCTCCATCTGTGGTGGATAGGGGCAGGACTCGGTTGTATACTGATGGTCGTGAGAGCAATCTAGCTGGGCCTCGAGCTCTTTAGTGATGGTCCCAGTGGACCTCTTCTCTACCGCAGCAAAGGAACATCCTGGCACCCAGGAGTCAGTTTGGCATGCTGTACTAATCATTCTTTCCTGTTGATGTAAAAATATTAAGGCATCTATTAGGCTATAGTTACATTCAAGAATCACTGCATATACTGTATATTGTCCATTTTATATCCAAAATGGCCTCAGGGATGACAGATTGTGTCTTGAAATAAATCATAGCCTTAGAAATAACATGGATTTGCATTTGCCTCCTCCTGCACAGTCTCCTCCAGGATGAAGGATGTCATCCTGAAAACAAAGAAACGTTGTGTTAAGACAACTGAACCGAAATATATCAGTTGGCGTTAACGGTCATGTTTGCTATGTCAACACACACGCACACACAAACAGCAAAGCAAATACAAGGACATTTATTTTTCAGCAAACATTAGCTGTCAACTTCAGTCTAGCTAAATAAGGTGGAGCTAACAAAGCATTCCAAAAACAAATCTGTCAACAAAATGTAATACTTGACTATCTGAGGTGGAAGCTAGCTAGCTACCTAATTAGAGCTACACGGAGAAACTGTTGCAATTTTAGTTGCAGTTGAGTTTCTTGCTAACGTTAGTTGCTGGGGGGGTGTTTCACAAAACACTTCAGACGCAATTAGCTAGTTACCTTCAACTAGAGTTACATCAAAGTTGTCCAGTGTCTAACGCTAGCCTAGTCAACAACAGTCATGACTCAAGATCGGTTAACGTTACCTCAGGCTCCATTGCCTCGCGTCGCCTCCTCCGTTCAGTCCGACTTTGTCTTGACTCCGAAGTCAGCGATGTTGATGATGGTCGGTCGGTAACCCCTACTGTACACCATAACCCTAGAAATTGAAAATGGAGGGGCAAGCAGAGGGATTCAACGTAGGCCTATGACTCCTTTCCATTCGGAAACTCCCGGTTGCCGCATCGAAAGTGCCTTTCATCGCGAAGTCTTCCTCCGCGAAGCGCTGCCTGCAGATCCTGCCAGCTCGAGTTGGCACGTCCTTCCTCTTCAGGACATGGAGCCATTTCTTCAAAAGTTGTGGGTCCTTGCGCAGCCGATGGTACCTTACCGAGGGATTTTTTTTTGGAGCCAATTCGTACAGCCTGGCGCTATACAGTTCATATTTGAATTACTAATTGTTGTTGCCATCTTAGTTGTCTGCACCTAACCTCACTCTCTTCGATTCTCTCCGCGCGAAAAATTCAATACCACAGACTGCTGATTCCTGCCAGTGACGCACTCGCGTCAGTCGTTACTATGGCAATAGAAAATGGCGCTGACCATAGCTCAAATAAACCTTGTCGACGATCAAAATACTAAATATAGATATGTTTTTATGTTAAATGCTCATGTTTAGTATTAGTTGATTGAATACATCTCTTTGCTTAGATTTACTTCCTAAAGTGTTTCCATTACCCCTTTTAAATGTTTGATCATAATATCGTCATTCAAATAAAATTTTACTTTATTTACATAGAACATTTTACAAAAGTACATCTCTGAAACCTACAACATGAATGATCTACAATTGATTTGATTTCCTAACAGTGATATCCATATCCTGCCTTTTTATTCCCAACTCCTGACAGAAGATCTTTGTGTTTCATTTTCTTTCTTCTTTTTGTTTTCATTCTGTTTTGTTTATTTGTGGACAACAAGTATATGACTCTCCAGGTTCACTTTGTGTCTGAAGCTTATGCCGCAGTCAGCACAGTTAAATGTCTCTCCTGTGTGAGTCGATATATGCTTTTTAAGGCTATATTTCTGTCTGAAGCTTTTCCCGCAGTCCCCACAGGTAAAAGGTGTCTCTCCTGTGTGCGTCAGTTTATGAACAGTTAGGTTTCCCTTATGGTTGAAGCTTTTCCCGCAGGCACCACAGCTAAATGGTTTTTCTCCTGTGTGAGTCCGTATATGCCTGTTAAGGGTAGCCTTCTGTCTGAAGCTTTTCCCGCAGTCACCACAGACAAACGGTTTCTCTCCTGTGTGAGTCCGTATATGCATGTTAAGGGTATCCTTGCGACTGAAGCTTTTCCTGCAGTTATCACAGTTAAATGATTTTTCTCCTGTGTAAGTCTGTATATGCCTGTTCAGGGTCCCCTTGCAATTTAACATTTTCCCGCAGTCATGTTTTTTAGACGTGGTGCTGGGTTTCCTCAATGGTGGGTTGGGATCCAATGGTGGGCTTATGTCAAATCCTACTAGATCACTGCTTGCAGCTGAACTGTGGCTGGAGACATTGTTTTGATTATCTCGAGGGTCATAGGGATTGTCGAGGTGGGTCACAGGGCCAAAAGGTTTGAGATCCAATTTTTTAGAGTCACTCTCTCTGTTCTCCACAGTCTTGGTTTGGGAAAGAGTCAAGGACTGAATTAGGTCGTCCTGATCACAATCACTTTTCACCCAGGGAGGAGTGAACATGAACTCTACAATGTCAGGCTCCAGCCCTTGAAGATGCCCTGCCACCTGAGTGGTCCCGACTTCCTCCTCTTCCTCTTTAATCTGTATGGGCTCTGGGTCATCCGTTCCCAGACTGGAGTTCCATTCCTCCTGGTCACAGTGCTGCTGCACAGGGTTAACCTCCTTCTCAGATACGGTAAGGGAGAACTGGAGGGAGTCTGTTCTACATCGTTTTATCTCCGGTGTGATCCGCAGCAGTCTGCGTAGCCTGTCATTCTCCACTTTAGATCTGGAAATCTCCTCCTGGTACTCCGCTAACACTTTCTCTACAGCCCCCATAATCTCTACGGTAGCCACTGTTAAACGCGTATTAACAAACACACTCAAAGACTGTAATTTAGCCATTTTCAGTGGACTGAGAGTTAACTGCGTCTAAAATCCACGTAAGGAATATTCCTGTTGCAAAATAAAAACAAAGCTTCCTCCAATTCTACTTCCGTGTTGTCTTATTCTTTAGTGTTTGTCAGCGGGTAGCGAGCCTGAAACGGACAACAGCGCCGCCAGCTGGATAGAGTTCTGAGCTGGGATAGATATACTACAGTACATAATAATAATAATATAATATGCCATTTAGCAGACGCTTTTATTCAAAGCGATTTACAGTCATGCGTGCATACATTTTTTTTTGTTTTGTGTATGGGTGGTCCCGGGGATCGAACCCACTACCTTGGCGTTACAAGCGCCGTGCTCTACCAGCTGAGCTACAGAGGACCACAAAATACCAAAAGTATGTGGACACCTGCTCGTCGAACATCTCATTCCAAAATCATGGACATTAATATGGAGTTGGTCCCCCCTTTGCTACTATAACAGCCTCCACTCTTCTGGGAAGACTTTCGCCAGGGTTGTGGGTTCGTTTCCCACGGGGGGCCAGTATGAAAATGTATGCACTCACTAACTGTAAGTCGCTCTGGATAAGAGCGTCTGCTAAATGACTAAAATGTAAATGTAAAATGGGACTTGCTTCCATTCAGCCACAAGAGCACAGGGGCATTGTCATGAAGAAACAGGAAAGGGCCTTCCCCAAACTGTTGCCACAAAGTTGGAAGCACAGAATCTAGAATGTCATTGTATGCTGTAGCGTTACGATTTCCCTTCACTGGAACTAAGGGGCCTAGCCCAAACCATGAAAAACAGCCCCAGACTATTATTCCTCCTCCACCAAACTTTACAGTTGGCACTATGCATTGGCATGTGCCAAACCCAGATTTGTCCGTCGGACTGCCAGATGGTGAAGCGTGATTTATCACTCCAGAGAACGCGTTTCCACTGCTCCAGAGTCCAATGGCGGCTAACTTTACACCACTCCAGCCGACACTTGGCATTGCGCATTGTGATCTTAGGCTTGTGTGCGGCTGCTCGGCCATGGAAACCCATTTCATGAAGCTCCCGACGAACAGTTCTTGTGCTGACTTTGCTTCCAGAGGCAGTTTGGAACTCGGTAGTGAGTGTTGTTTCAGCACTTGGCGGTCCCGTTCTGTGAGCTTGTGTTGCCTACCACTTCGCGGCTGAGCTGTTGTTGCTCCTAGACTTTTCCACTTCACAATAACAGAACTTACGGTTGACCGAGGCAGCTCTAGCAGGGCAGAAATTTGACGACCATCCTATGATGGTGCCACATTGAAAGTCACTGAGCTCTTCAGTAAGGCCATTCTACTGCCAATGTTTGTCTATGAAGATTGCTTGGCTGTGAGTCCGATTTTATACACCTGTAAGCAACGGGTGTGGCTGAAATAGTCGAATCCACTAATTTGAAGGGGTGTCCACATACTTTTGTAAATATAGTGTAAGAACGAAAGTGATTTTTGAAGGGTGATATGGTGAGTGACAGTTCGAGACCTTGGGACAATAAGGTTCTATCTGCATAAAGAATAGTTATTCTGAGATATTGAGCATTAACGTTTTCACATCCCATATCTCTGAACTGTTTTGTAGTGAAATCGTCTTTCATAACCCATTAAAGTCCTCAACTTAAAGGTACCTAAAGTGCAAAGTATCAAAATCCTAAAACCTGGCCTCCCGAGTGGCACAGCGGTCTAAGGCACTGCATCGCAGTGCTTGAGGCGTCACTACAGAACCGAGTTCGATCCCAGGCTGTGTCACAGCCGGCCGTGACTGGGAGACCCATGAGGCGGCGCACAATTGGCAATGTGTAGTCCGGGTTAGTGGAGGGTTTGGCCGGCCAGGATTTCCTTGCCCCATCGCGCTCTAGCGACTCCTTGTGGCAGACGCCTGCAAGCTGACTTTGGTCGCCAACTGGACGGTGTTTCCTCCGACACATTGGTGCGGCTGGCTTCCGGGTTAAGCGAGCAGTGTGTCAAGAAGCAGTGCGGCTTGGCAGGGTCGCGTTTCGGAGGACGCATGGCTCTCGACCTTCGCCTCTCCTGAGTCCGTAGGGGAGTTGCAGTGATGGGACAAGACTGTAACTACCAATTTAATATCACGAAAAAGGGGTAAAAAGTACAAACAAAATTCCTAAAACCTTATGGCTCTGAAATGTCAATCTGTGTTCAGCCATAAAGTTCTATCTGGCACCGAATGTTACAATTATTTCAATAGAAAAGTACACGCATTTATTGATTAAATCAAGATAATATCCTTCCTTCTTTCTAATCACATCATCAAATATATTAATTAATGTTCATCAAACATTTGTTAAAGCGATAGTTCCCTAAATTGACAAATATACTATATCCTATGGATAACTAGCAACATTGTGAAAGCTCTGGATGAGTAAACAGATATATTTTCTGGTTTCTGACACCCAAAGTCAGTAAACTACTTGCTAGTATTGTGAAATACTCCTTCCATGGAGGTTTTTGTATTGATATAGAACAAGACAAAACAGCAATGCCTCTCCTAAGGGCCTTAAACATGCTCTAAGGCACCTGTATTTATTCGTTTTTACCATAAAGAGCTTACATTATGGCCATTCTTCTGTAAAAGTGGTGGAAACAATCTAAATCATTTAAAAAGAGGACCAGAACCTATGATATGAATAATCAAGGACTTGGGACTATAAAGTTATATCGGCAAAATCTACAATTTTGATGTACATAGTGTACAGTTGAATCATTGAATGGCTCATGAACTGAACTTTATATCTGTGTTATTATCTGTAAATGATTCACTATGTACATCAAAATTGTACATTTTGCCGATATAACTTTATAGTCCCAAGTCCTTGATTATTCATATCATAGGTTCTGGTCCTCTTTTTAAATGACTTTTTCAGAAGAATGGCCATAATGTAAGCATAAGGTATCCTTACAGGAAAACAACCACTTGCTTTAAAGTAACTGTCCAGTGTTTCCAGAGTTCTATTAAATATGACTTACAGTGCCTTCAGAAAGTATTTCAGGGGCATGTTTGTGTACAATGTCTAATAGCTAAATACATTTGGGGAGAGGGGTGCACACAAACTTAACCCACTAGGCACAAACTGGTTAAATCAAGGTTGTTTCAACATATTTTGTCAATGTATTGTGATGTGGAATCTACAGTGCCTTCAGAAAGTATTCACACCCCTTGACTTTTTCCATATTTTTTTGTGTTACAGCAGCTGAATTTAAAATTGATTAAATTGAGATTGACATTTTATGAATTAGTAAAAAATGAAAAGCTGAAATGTCAATAAGTATTAAACCCCTTTGTTATGGCAAGCCTAAATAAATTCAGGAGTAAAAATGTGCTTAACAAATCACAAGTTACATGGACTCATTCTGTATTAAATAATAGTGGTTAACATGATGTTTGAATGACTGCCCCATCTCTGTACCCCACACATACAATTATCTGTAAGGTCCCTCAATCGAGTAGTGATTTTTAAGCACAGATTCAACCACAAAGACCGGGGAGATTTTTCAATGCCTCACAAAGAAGGGCAGATTGGTAGATGTGTAAAAAAATATCCCTTTGAATATGGTGAAATTATTAGTGTTTTATTTTTCATTCTTTTTTAAATGTTAGAATGTATCTTCCACTTTGACATTAGAGTATTTTGTGTAGATTGTTGACCAAAACTGACAATGAAATCAATTTTAATCCCACTTTGTAACACAACAAAATGTGGAAAAAGTAAAGGGATGTGAATGCTTTCTAAAGGCACTGTATAATTATTTACAATATGAGTGAAATAGTTTTCCTTTCAAAATATGGTAATTATCTATGTTAAAAAGCAGCTTTTCTGTGTTGGATTGGTGCGGGCGTACCCCAACAACAGAATGGCGTGGGTGTATATCGGTCATAAAAAATATTCACGCAAGTAGACCACTGATTGGTCAGCTCATCCTCCTCAGGATGACATCCTCCTCTATGAGGAAATAGAAAGCATTTTTGCAACCTTCTGTTTGAGATTCAAGTTTGAGCACAGGAGGTTGGTGGCACCTTAATTGGGGAGGACGGGCTCGTGGTAACGGCTGGAGCGGAATAGGTGGAATGGTATCGAATACATCAAACACATGGTTTCCATTTGATGCCATTCCATTTACCCCATTCCAGCCATTATTATAAGCCATCCTCCCCTCAGCACCCTCCACTGATTGAGGTGGGGTTTTTGAAGTGATTTTTCTATAATTTATGCTTTGGCCACAAATACGAGTATAGGATGAGTCAGCAACATTATTTGGGTATGAACTTTTAAAAGTGAGGTTTTCACTGGACAGTTACTTTAAAGGTTCTACAGAACTTCTTCCGGCAGTTTGAAAGTGCATTCAGTATACAGTTTTATGCTAAAATAAAGCCTATTGTAAGGACTCAAAGCTAATCAATTAAGTCAATTGATTAATGCAAAATTCTAATGTCATATTTTTCAAACATTCAGTCACTTGTTGATTAAAGGAATATGAACTAGAGTAGACAATGGGCTGTGCTTAAATGTTTTAAATTTTATTCCAGGCCATCAGTTAAAGGTGCACTATGCAGAAATCGCTCTGCCATTTCCTGGTTGCTAAAATTCTAATAGTTTGCCTAATTTCAGTTTGTGACAAAACAAGCAAGTATAGTATAGAGAATCATTGTACCATCTAAACTGCTGTGAAATATACTGAACAAAAATATAAACGCAACATGTAAAGTGTTGGTCCCATGTTTCATGAGCTGATATAAAAGATCCCAGAAATGTTCCATATGCACAAAAAGCTTCTCTCAAATTTTGTGCACAAATTTGGTTACATCCCTGTTAGTGAGCATTTCTCCTTTGCCAAGATAATCCATCCACCTAACAGGTGTGGCAAATCAAGAAGCTGATTAAACGGCATGATCATTACACAGGTGCACCTTCTGCTGGGAACAATAAAAGGCCACTAAAATGTGCAGTTTTGTCACAACACAATGCCACAGATGTCTCAAGTTTTGAAGGAGCGTGCAATTGGCATGCTGACTGCAGGAATGTCCATCGGTGCTGTTGCCAGAGAATGTAATGTTAATTTCTCTACCATAAGTTCTCTATTCTCGTTTTAGAGAATTTTGCAGTTTCTCCAACCGGCCTCCAACCACAGACCCCGTGTAACTACGCCAGCCCAGGACCTCCACATCCGGCTTCTTCACCTGCGGGATCGACTGAGATCAGCCAATCGGACAGCTGATGAAACTGAGGAGTATTTCTGTCTGTAATAAAGCCCTTTTGTGGTGAAAAACTCATTCTGATTGACTGGGCCTGGCTCCCCAGTGCATGTTGCGTTTATATTTTTGTTTAGTATATATTTTCCATAACCAAAAAGATTGTATTTTCAACTGGTGTACAAAACTGAAAATAAGACACAAAAACGAAACTTAAGAACGGGAAGCATAGAAATAGCACACATAGAAAAGTTACAGTCTTGTCCCATCGCTGCAACTCCCGTACAGACTCGGGAGAGGCGAAGGTCAAGAGCCATGCGTCCTCCGAAACACGACCCTGCCAAGCCGCACTGCTCGCTTAACCCGGAAGCCAGCCGCACCAACGTGTCGGAGGACACTCCGTACAACTGGTGACCGTGTCAGCGTGCATGCACCTGGCCTGCCACAGGAGTCGCTAGATCGTGATCGGACAAGGACATCCCGGCTGACCAAACCCTCCCCTAACCCGGACGACGCTGGGCCAATTGTGCGCCGCCTCATGGGTCTCCCGGTCACGGCCGGCTGTGACGCCTCAAGCACTGCGATGCAGTGCCTTAGACCGCTGCGCCACTCAGGAGGCCTTAGACTTGCTTTCAATGGGAATGACAGATCTATACCTAACATTTCTATGTGAATTTTGTTGGGTTGCCCAAAAAGTTACATATTGCAGCTTTAAGATTTAAATGAAGGGAATAAAATGGATCCACAAAAGACAATGTTGTCTAAAACAGCACCCAGGCAGCCTAGCGGTTAAGAGCATTGGACCAGTAACCGAAAGGGCCGACCAGGTGAAACATCTGTCGATGTGCCCTTGAGCAAGGCACTTAACTCTTAATTGCTCCTGTAAGACGCACAAGATAAGAGCATCTTCTAAGTGAAACTTCTTTTTTTAAAGTAAAAAAAATAAAATCAGGCAATAGAAGAGGTATAAAATTATAAAATGAGAAATATAGAACCATTCTTTCTGAACTAAGTGCAAAAAGTAACTTCAGACAAAGACAAAATGTGAACAACACAAGTATGGAAAACACTTGTTGTAATTGTTTGAGGAAATTAAAATGAAATTGTGCAAAACAAAAGTGCATAAACCTGTAATTGGTTTACTTTGTCTCGCAGTTGTGACAGATGTAGATCTCCTTCAGTGTAGGCCTTGTGTGCCCACCCATGACTGAACAAGCATTGCACCCAGATCTGCCCTGGCATAGATGAGCCTAAATCTACCCCACAACTTCCTGTTCATCCTACTTAGTTGCTCTCTTCTGAGCTCTCTTCATCACCACCTGGTATGGCAACTGCTCGACCTCCGACCCCAAGGCACTACAGAGGGTAGTGCGTACGGCCCAGTACATCACTGGGGCCAAGCTTCCTGCCATCCAGGACCTCTATACCAGGCAGTGTCAGAGGAAGGCCCTAAAAATTATCAAAGACTCCAGCCACCCTAGTCATAGACTGTTCTCTCTGCTACCGCACGGCAAGCGGTACCGGAGCGCCAAGTCTAGGTCCAAAAGGCTTCTTAACAGCTTCTACCCCCAAACCATAAGACTCCTGAACAGCTAATCATGGCTACCCGGACTACGCTGCTGCTACTCTGTTTATTATTTATGCATAGTCACTTTAACTCTACCCACATGTACATATTACCTCAATTACCTCGACTAACCAGTGCCCCCGCACATTGACTCTGTACCGGTACCCCCTGTATATAACCTCCCTACTGTTATTTTATTTTACTGCTGTTCTTTAATTATTTGCTTTTTAAATTGTTTTGTTAAACTGCATTGTTGGTTAAGGGCTTGTAAGTAAGCATTTCACTGTAATGTCTACACCTGTTGTATTTGGTGCAAGTGACAAATAAAATGTGATTTGATTAGATTTTTTGCCACACTGTTTCTCCAAGCTGCGCTATCACTATATTCTGTTTTCTCCTCCTCCAGGGCACCTTGACAGGGGTATCGGTTAGAATGGTGGTCGTTCTTCTCCTTCGCCTTGGGGAAAGGTCGGACAGCTACAGGGCTGAAGTTAGCCTCTACTAATCCGAGAGTGGAAGACTCCTCTCTCATCTCTAACATGTAGGCTCATGAAACTTAATTTGAACGTACTTTACCTGTTGTCCGCTGAGTTTGTCCTTATGTAGGAGGTAATCTGAGCCAAAATATCCACAGAGTAGTGTTATTACTTTCAGTACGCTGGTCTGTATGTCGGTTTGTATTTTCAATGCTGACACAATTCGCACGGGACTTGCACAATATGTCAACAATGGCCAAATTTAACCGAAGCACAGACCAAACGTTGTCCCACGCAATCAGATGGCACATTTCCCAAGCACTTTCAGCTGATTGAGAGGGAACAGGCTTTGGTCGACAACATTCGGTTACATTGGGTTATTGTTTACATATTGTGCATCACATGGAATGCATCAGGACATGGGATATACAAGCAACAGAACCTACCGGCGCCACAAAAGTCAGGTAAACAACACTTTCCTGTGGATACCCCATCTCCGCTTCCTACCACCAAAAGGACCAACAGCACGGAAAACCGGTAAAGTACGTTTAAATATCAATGTATTCAACATTCTGTCTTGTAGACTATTGCGTCTTTTTTACAGTGACTTCTTTCAGACTGAGATCCATGGCGTAACCATGGTAACGGTCTGATGTTTAGACAAGGCTGAAGTCATCTGTGGGGATGGATTGACTCAGCGCAGAATCACAGAAGAGATCTTCAGGTGTAGATGGATCTGAGACAGCGTGGAGGTGATCCCCAGAGGTGGAATGGGCTTGGACCTCCCCCTGCCCAGGAGAGACAGACCGCCCCGCAGGACTTGCATTGACCTCCACCCTGGGCTGGGCCTGTGGAGAGACACCATGGCCCCCTGGTGCTGCAGCTGGCTCCTCTGTGGCGGCGGGGGCAGGATGACCTGTTACAAAAGCCCGTGAGAATTTGGCTTCTGTAAAGACAGTAGGGTTAATGGCCATATCCGGTACAGTGAAACCCAGCCATGACGTTGGCTGGTGTTACAGCAGATGGTAGGGCTGTTGCCACAATTCCTGGTATGTCGTATTTGGAGACCGTTCTGCCAGGGTACGTCTTTATCCAGCAATCAATGGCACTGTTGATGTATCTCCTCTGGGGGCCGTAAACACTTCGATCCAGCATTGACCGCTAGTGCCGTAGTAACCAATGTTCCTCTCTCTGCAGATGTCGTTGGTCCGACCTGCTTCCTCTCTCTGTTGGCAATGATTTTGTCCGGCACTTGGTCTGTTGCGGTGCTGGTCTCATCCATGTTCCACACATCTTTGGCCTCAAAGTGGTGGCGGCCCAGAATAGTAGAAAGGTTGTTGAAGAACTGAGACACGTTCGTTGCATTGAAACTTGTCCCCCTCAATAGACTGGTGGCTTGAGGCTGTCGGATGGAGAGGCCGGGGTGCCTTTTGAGGAAGGAGGTGAACCAGTCTTTCCCTGCCATCTCCTTGGTGGCCCAGGTCTCAGGGTACTTGCAGCGGTAGTGTTGGGCAAGCTGGTATGCAAGTCTCCGCACCTGAAAAATAAAGACAATATTAATTATGAACTGTTATGAACCTCTATATGACCTTTTTAAATCTTATAGGTAATCAACTACCAGCACTATTGTAAGCTTACCTCTTTATGACTCAATCCAAAGTATATATCTGCAGCCCTCAACAGATACTCCTTCAGATTATTCTCCTGCTCCTGACTAAACACTCTGTTGTGGGCTCTGTATGCTGGCAGTCGGGCATTGGCGCTATCCTTTTTCCTCCGACAGTACCTAAACAAAGTAACATGGCATACACCATGTGCTTTCGCTGCACTCCTGACTGACTGGCCCCCTACCAGCACATCTTGGGAGGCTCTCTCAAATGTCTCTGGATGAAACAGACCTCTGTCTGTGGTTCTGACCCTAACTCTGGGCATGGGGAGTATATGAGTTTTTTTATACGTGGTGCTGGCTTTAGTACCGGGTTTCCTTAATGTTGAGTTGGGATCCAATGGAGGGTTTATGTCAAATCCTACTGGATCGCTGCTTACAGCTGAGCTGTGGCTGGAGACATTGTCTTGATTATCTGGAGGGTCACTGGTAATGTTGAGGTGGGTCACAGTGCCAAAAGGTTTGAGATCCAATGGTTTAGAGTCACGCTCTCTCTTTTCCACAGTCTCGGTTTGGGGAAGACTCAAAAGTGGGTCCTCCTGACCACAATCACTTTTCACACAGGGAGGAGTGAATATGAACTCTATGATGTCAGCCTCCATCCCTTGAAGATGCCCTGCCACCTGAGTGGTCCCGACTTCCTCCTCTTTAATCTGTATGGGCTCTGGGTCATCCGTCCCCAGACTGGACTTCCATTCCTCCTGGTCACAGTGCTGCTGCACAGGGTTAACCTCCTCCTCGGAGACGGTAAGAGAGAACTGGAGGGAGTCTGTTCTACATAGTTTTATCTCCGGTGTGATCCGCAGCAGTCTGCGTAGCCTGTCATTCTCCTCTTTAGATCTGGAAATCTCCTCCTGGTACTCCGCTAACACTTTCTCTACAGCCCCCATAATCTCTACGGCAGCCACTGTTAAACGCGTATTAACAAACACACTCAAAGACTGTAATTTAGCCATTTTCAGTGGACTGAGAGTTAGGTATTCAGTTAGCTGCGTCTAAAATCCACGCAAGGAATGACCATATTGCAAAAATAAAAACAAAGCTCCCTCCAATTCTACTTCCGTGTTGTCTTCTTCTTTTGTGTATGTCAGTGGGTGTCAAGCCCCGAAACGAAAAACAGCGCCGCAAGCTGGATATAGTTCTGAGCTGGAATAGAAGAACAAAAGTGTTTTTATAGTGTGACATGGTGAGTGGCAGCAGCTAGGTTTCCATCCAGATTTTCATGCGAAAATGCCAAAATCCGCATTTTCCAGCAGACACGATGATATGGTGTGTGGTCCTCCCACTACAATTTGGGAAACCATGCAGTTTATTAGGCTACAGATTAAATAAATGATGATGAACTTCTCAGGGTGGTGAGTGCACGGTGATCTTGATAACCTACTCCTTTCCAATAAATATTGAGGGTCTTATTCTGGTGACATGATGATCGATGCTTGACTGCCATTTGACAAATACAAATATTCTAGCTCTTACCCATAATAATTTCATCATGTAGACTAACCTACCCGTACAGCCTAGTTGACCTTACCCGCAATGTATCTGCAAGTTTTTGTTGCAAAACTATTGATAGAATTGAAAATGCGGTGAAAACATATCGAATTTTAGATTTTTATTCGGTACATGAAAACTTAAGCGGAAAAGTACATTTTGTGTGCACTATGTCATAATGCACGGATTTTTATCCACAAGTCCATTTGGTGGAAACACACCACTGGTGGAAAATGCTCATATTTTCATTATGCGTATTCTAGAATATTTGCATGAAGATCTGTCTCCAATTGCATGGAAACCTAGCGAGTGACATAGTGGACAGTGTATTGATATCATGGCTGTAACTACATATCAGGACACCAAGGTCCAGACCGCAGTAATCTTTTCTAATTTGAAAATAAATAATTACAAAAAAAAAATGTGTACAAAATAAAGAAAATCAATTATGGGTCAACATCTAGGCTAAATATTGCTCCCAGCGTTGATCAAAACTCAGATTACTTATACAGTTGAACTCGGAAGTTAAATACACCTTAGCCAAATACATTTAAACTCAGTTTTTCACAATTCCTGATATTTAATATTTAATCCTAGTAAAAATTCCCTGTCTTAGATCAGTTAGGATCACCACTTTATTTTAAGAATGTGAAATGTCAGAATAATAGTAGAGAGAATGATTTATTTCAGCTTTTATTTATTTCATCACATTCTCAGTTGGTCAAATAATAATTGCCACTTAGCAGATGCTGTTATCCATTTAGCGTCTGCTAAATGACTAAAATGTAAATGTAATGTTGCTTCAATATATCCACATAATTTTCCTTCCTCATGATGCCATCTATTTTGTGAAGTGCACCAGTCCCTCCTGCAGCAAAGCACCCCCAAAGCATGATGCTGCCACCCCCGTTCTTCACGGTTGGGATGGTGTTCTTCGGCTTGCAAGCCGCCCCCACTGACAAAGAAATGATCAGTCTATAATTTTAATGGTAGGTTTATTTGAACAGTGAGAGACAGAATAACAACAACAAAATCCAGAAAAACACATGTCAACAATGTTATAAATTGATTTGCATTTTAATGGGGGGAAATAAGTATTTGACCCCTCTGCAAAAACATGACTTAGTACTTGGTGGCAAAACCCTTGTTGGCAATCACAGAGGTCAGACGTTTCTTGTAGTTGGCCACCAAGTTTGCACACATCTCAGGAGGGATTTTGTCCCACTCCTCTTTGCAGATCTTCTCCAAGTCATTGTTTCGAGGCTGACGTTTGGCAACTCAAACCTTCAGCTCCCTCCACAGATTTTCTATGGGATTAAAGTCTGGAAACTGGCTAGGCCACTCCAGGACCTTAATGTGCTTCTTCTTGAGCCACTCCTTTGTTGCCTTGGCCGTGTGTTTTGGGTCATTGTCATGCTGGAATACCCATCTACGACCCATTTTCAATGCCCTGGCTGAGGGAAGGAGGTTCTCACCCAAGATTTGACGGCCCAGTCCATCGTCCCTTTGATGCGGTGAAGTTGTCCTGTCCCCTTAGCAGAAAAACACCTCCAAAGCATAATGTTTCCACTTCCATGTTTGACGGTGGGGATGGTGTTCTTGGGGTCATAGGCAGCATTCCTCCTCCTCCAAACACGGCGAGTTGAGTTGATGCCAAAGAGCTCAATTTTGGTCTTATCTGACCACAACACTTTCACCCAGTTCTCCTCTGAATCATTCAGATGTTCATTGGCAAACTTCAGACGGGCATGCATGTGCTTTCTTGAGCAGGGGGACCTTGCGGGCGCTGCAGGATTTCAGTCCTTCACGGCATAGTGTGTTACCAATTGTTTTCTCGGTGACTATGGTCCCAGCTGCCTTGAGATCATTGACAAGATCCTCCCGTGTAGTTCTGGGCTGATTCCTCACCGTTCTCATGATCATTGCAACTTCACGAGGTGAGATCTTGCATGGAGCCCCAGGCCGAGGGAGATTGACAGTTATTTTTTGTTTCTTCCATTTGCGAATAATCGCACCAACTGTTGTCACCTTCTCACCAAGCTGCTTGGCGATGGTCTTGTAGCCCATTCCAGCTTTGTGTAGGTCTACAATCTTGTCCCTGACATCCTTGGAGAGCTCTTTGGTCTTGGCCATGGTGGAGAGTTTGGATTGCTTCTGTGGACAGGTGTCTTTTATACAGGTAACAAGCTGAGATTAGGAGCACTCCCTTTAAGAGTGTGCTCCTAATCTCAGCTCGTTACCTGTATAAAAGACACCTGGGAGCCAGACATCTTTCTGATTGAGAGGGGGTCAAATACTTATTTCCCTCATTAAAATGCAAATCAATTTATAAAATGTCTGACATGCGTTTTTCTGGATTTTGTTGGTGTTATTCTGTCTCTCACTGTTCAAATAAACCTACCATTAAAAGTATAGACTGATAATTTCTTTGTCATTGGGCAAACGTACAAAATCAGCAGGGGATCAAATACTTTTTTCCCCTCACTGTATCCTTACAGGAAAACAACCACTTGCTTTAAAGGTTCTAAAGGACTTCTTCAGACAGTTTGAAAGTTAATTCAGTATACAGTTTGACGCATTTTCAACAGACCAACCACCATTCACATGCCAATTCCAGTAAAAGCTTCAAGTGTCTTCCTGAGAGCGCAGCCCTCTACCCATTTTCAGAATTCCCATTCACTGGGGTTTTCAACATTTCTCTGAGCACCTCTGAGGAGGCTAAGAACTTTGATAATTGTTTACTGTGTTTTAGTTCAGCCGTTGATGAGTAACCTCCCATGACACATCGAGTATAAGATTGAGACACATCGCTGCACATCGAGTATAAGACAGAAGCAATGTATCAGATCTGATGAGTCTGTGGAAAACCCTGTGAACTATCCCTCTAATATCCAAGGACCGGCTAATGCTAATGCTAATCCTACTGCTACTGCTATTGCTACTGCTATTACTATTGTTCAGTCAGTCTACATCATGGTTTCCACAAAACTCAACAGAACCACATGTTTTCTCTCCATCTCACGCCTTCTCAATATGAAAATGGTTGAAGAGGAGCAAGGCATGTTTGATCCGTCTGCCTGTTTTTTCTGGCACATCGTTGCATTTTTCGGACTCATTATTTTTCTATTTTCTCTGTCGATGAACAGCTACCTACTCATTGGGTTGTTGAGACATATAGGAACACTTCTGGCAGCCGTCCTATGGCTTGTTAAATCATTTATTGAGCTATAATCTTTTGCATAGCTTTATTATAGCTTTACTAGAGCTTTATTTGAGCTTTATTTGAGCTTTATTTGAGCTTTATTTGAGCTTTATTTGAGCTTTATTAAAACTTTTTTAGAGCTTTACTAGAGCTGTATTAGATCCTGTGTTTGTGCTTTCCCAGCCGTACTTAAGTTGTAAAACTCATAATCATTTATCCTTTGTTTATGATGGTTTGCAATTTGCTTCCCTAACTATGTTTGATTTGAGGTAATCTCATTCATACTTTATACAGTCTTAATGTTGATACTAGTTTATAAAGTCTTATTGTTGATACTAGTTTATACAGTCTTCATGTTGATACTAGTTTATACATTCTACATTTTGATACTAGTTTATACAGTCTTGAAAAAAATGTTGATATTGATACTAGTTCTTTCCTATGTTGTTTATTTGCAGATGCCATCCAATATCATCATTTTCACCATGACCTAAATAAAAGGTCAACTGAGAACTGAAAAAGGGATTTGTGCTCTTAGACACTCCACTGTGAAGCACTCCATCCTATGTCCTAATACATCAGACTGTGACACCTTTCTGGTTACACAGTGTGAAACAAAGCATTGCAAAAATGTGGAAAGCTTCTTTACAAGCCAGAATGTTGAATACAATTACATTTGCACTTACTCTACCGGTTGTCTGTGTTGTTGGTCTTTGTATCTCGAAATTTGACAAATATCCACAGGTAAGTACTATTAAGCCGGTACTGCTGTAGAGATACTCATCACCTGGCACATGCGCAAAATCATGTAAACACCTGCAAGACTTCGGTTAGTATGCATGCATCACGTAGTTACGTCTTGTGCGCGTGCCTCAGGTGATTAAGAAACAAATTGTGAGAGCCCCACACAGACCTGCATTTTAAAGTCGGTTTAATAATACTTTCCTGTGGATATTTATTATTTTCTAAAATGTCCAATGACATAAGGACAATAAGGTCGTATTCATTACACCGATTCAGTTGCAAAACGTTTCCTAAAAGGAATGAAATGGAGGGACCTACCTGAATGTGTCCAATAGAAACTCTTGTGTACTGTTTCGACTAATGATTACAGCCCAGGTAGAGTAAGTTCGAATGAAGTTTATTCAACATTCTGACTTGTAATGGACCTGTTTGAATTTGACCCTATGCTAGAGACCAGTGTGGGATTCGTAAGGAGGCTATGCCTACAGACCTACCATCCTACAGCCCAAGGAAAATGCTCTCCATACTACATATTCTCATTTTGATACATTGGCCAAAAGTGTGCTTGCTACTGGGCTCTGTGTTTTGGCTAATCATGTCACATGACCTGGATTTTAACCATTATTTTAAGCCTTTTCCAGAAATTAGAATTAGACCAAAAATGCACGAAATTGTCTGAGGATGTTGCTGGACCATCTGACATAAAAAGAAGAGGGGACAGTTTGTTGAAAAAGCTTTAAAGAAAAGTTAAAATCCAGGTTATGTGACATGATCAACCAAAACGCAGAGCCCTGATTTCATAGACACTGCTGGTCCTGCTCACACTGCCCTACCCTATGCTTTGACTTCTTTCCCCCCTCTCTCTCCAGATGAAATCTTGCGACTTGTGACGGCCAGCCACCCAACAACCTGCCCGCTTGACCCTATCCCCTCCTCTCTTCTCCAGACCATTTCCGGAGACCTTCTCCCTTACCTCACCTCACCTCGCTCATCAACTCATCCTTGACCGCTGGCCATGTCCCTTCCGGCTTCAAGAGAGCGAGAGTGGCACCCCTCCTCAAAAAACCTACACTCGATCATTCCGATGTCAACAACTACAGACCAGTATCCCTTCTTTCTTTTCTCTCCAAAACTATTGAGCGTGCCGTCTCTAGCTAACTCTCCTGCTATCTCTCTCAGAATTACCTTCTTGATCCAAACCAGTCAGGTTTCAAGACTGGTCATTCAACTGAGACTGCTCTTCTCTGTGTCACGGAGGCTCTCCGCACTGCTAAAGCTAACTCTCTCTCCTCTGCTCTTATCCTTCTAGACCTATCTGCTGCCTTTGATACTGTGAACCATCAGATCCTTCTCTCCACCCTCTCCGAGTTGGGCATCTCCGGCGCTGCTCACTCTTGGATTGCGTCCTACCTGACAGGTCGCTCCTACCAGGTGGCGTGGCGAGAATCTGTCTCCGCACCACGTGCTCTCACCACTGGTGTCCCCCAGGGCTCAGTTCTAGGCCCTCTCCTATTCTCTCTATATACCAAGTCACTTGGCTCTGTCATATCCTCACATGGTCTCTCCTATCATTGCTACGCAGACGACACACAATTAATTTTCTCCTTTCCCCCTTCTGATAACCAGGTGGCGAATCGCATCTCTGCATGTCAGAGGCATACATGGCAGACATATCAGTGTGGATGTCGGATCACCACCTCAAGCTGAACCTCGGCAAGACGGAGCTGCTCTTCCTCCCGGGGAAGGACTGCCCGCTCCATGATCTCGCCATCACGGTTGACAACTCCATTATGTCCTCCTCCCAGAGTGCAAAGAACCTTGGCGTGACCCTGGACAACACCCTGTCGTTCTCCGCTAACATCAAAGTGGTGACCCGATCCTGCAGGTTCATGCTCTACAACATTCGCAGAGTACGACCCTACCTTACACAGAAAGCGGCACAGGTCCTAATCCAGGCACTTGTCATCTCCTGTCTAGATTACTGCAACTCACTGTTGGATGGGCTCCCTGCCTGTGCCATTAAACCCCTACAACTTATCCAGAACGCTGCAGCCCGTCTGGTGTTCAACCTTCCCAAGTTCTCTCATGTCACCCCGCTCCTCCGCACACTCCACTGGCTTCCAGTTGAGGCTCACATCTACTACAAGACCATGGTGCTTGCCTACGGAGCTGTGAGGGGAACGGCACCTCCTTACCTTCAGGCTCTGATCAGACCCTACACCCAAACGAGGGCACTACGTTCATCCACCTCTGGCCTGCTAGCCCCCCTACCTCTACGGAAGCACAGTTCCCGCTCAGCCCAGTCAAAGCTATTCGCTGCTCTGGCACCCCAATGGTGGAACAAGCTCCCCCACAACGCCAGGACAGCGGAGTCACTGACCACCTTCCGGAGATACTTGAAACCCTACCTCTTTAAGGAATACCTGGAATAGTATAAAAGTAATCCTTCTACCCCCCCCCCCCTCTCCCACCCCCCATTCAAAAAACAAAACAAAAAAGTGGTTGTCCCACTGGCTATCATAGGTTGAATGCACCAATTTGTAAGTCGCTCTGGATAAGAGCGTCTGCTAAATAACGTAAATGTAAAAATAGACACCCTGGTAAACTTGAGCTGAGCTGTCTAAATTTACCACAGGGTGGCGTAAGAGTAACTGAATTGTTCCACATTTTTACCAGGCATATCTTCAAACGGCACTCATATTTCAAGTTTCAACTCCATATGCCCCTATAATAGTCTAGTAATCCATAATTGTTGAAGTAAATATAGAACCCCTACTAGTAATAACCATAACTTGAAGTCATTAGAAAACAATGGCATGCCTTGACTAACCATTTTTGTATTTTTATTATTTCAATACATTTTTATCATTGCATATGGATCCACCTATAGACTATCAGTTAGAGAAGGTGATGTTTACAACATTTGAAAATCTGATAACAGTAACTTTTATAAAAGTTTAGTAGTAGGCCTATCAAAGAAAATGTCCGTGATTGGGTCGAAATTGCAGAACAGTCCCACTGGGCACAAACATCAATTCAACGTCTATTCCACGTTGTTTCAACCAGTGGGGTGTAACACCCCAAATAGGCGTGATTTACCGTTAACAGACTAATCTCGTATTTTAAGAGCTGATTCAATGAGTTGACAACCAAATAGCCTACATGTCCGTATTAATAAGCTACAATTCATTAAAAATGTTCGATAAATGTCAAATTAATCAAAATTCTAGATTTGCTCATAGGCTATGGGAGGACTTACAAAAGCTTTATCCGTGAAACGTGCCTATTATATTGGAGTAAGCTAGTTATCTAGTCAACATTTAGAAAATAGCCAAACATCATTTCACTACGTATTATCCCTGTCATTATATTAAAATATAATTATTCGACAAACATTTATGCAAAAATGTCAACATGTCGTTATATTCTTCTTAACGCACGATTGAATGAAATGTATCCAAAAGTGATTTGATTATCCATTTGATTATCTTTTATAAACAGCATTAAACAAACGAATTAATTAAACAAGTCACCCGCCAAAACAATATTTGTTTTAGATGGCCACTATGTATAATGTGTGCCATGAATGGCATTGACATTAAACAACCAACTCAAGTCTGGTTGCATTGACATTGCAAAAGTAGCGGTAGTTTGATTTCCTTAGCAAGTCGTTTATTATAAGAGCCAGATTTTACAATTCACCTATTAAAAATAACCAAAAAGAAACTTATTTTACTGATAAAGCAAACGAGTCAACGCAGTTATGCACTGTGGTTATTGTATTTTGAAGCATAAATTAATCATTATATAAATTCCAATGGACCTATTTATAAAACGTTACACACACATTCTCTCTCTCAATTCAATTTCAATTCAATTCTCTCTCTCTCTCACAAACAGCACTCTCTCACTCTCACACAAATTCTCTCTCTCTCTCTCTCTCTCTCTCTCTCTCTCTCTCTCTCTCTCTCTCTCTCTCTCTCCGTCGTCCTTCTCATTCTTCATTCTCACTTTCTCTCTTCTTTGCATCCATCGGGGAGAGGGAGTCCTGTCCGTCCCGACAACACTGAACACTCACTCACTTCGCCTCACTTTGAGAGATTGTTGCACGACGGGAAATGCTTATACTGTATATGACATGGCCGCTCAAGTTGATAGCCAAGATTGACTAGCTGAAGACGGAGAAATTAAGTTATCAACGCGCCTCTCAATTCTGACAAGCGAAACTCACTTTGCGCACCGGAGTTTTAATTCAGTGGCCCATGGCCATACAAGTTAACTTTATTGCATTCTCCACCGATACAGACAATAGTGATATGATTGTCATTTGATAACACAACGGGATACCCACAGACTGGATGGGGCCCTACATCAAACCAAGGTAACCATAGCCATTGGCTATGTTGTTGGTTGTTGTTATTTCTCAACATTTCTATTAATATGATGCTTTGACTGGCTGTCTGTTGCCTCCCAGTCGAAAGTCCCGGCATTGTAGGTTATTAAGAGGTTCAGGTTTTATCTTTGCAGGTTTTATCATTGAGATTGATTTTTTCATTGCGTTTTGAATTGACAAATATAGGAATATTTTGTCAATGTTGTGCCTATAGTTACGTTAGTTGAGTGTTTCAGTCTGAACTACTTGGTTAAACTTGAGTGTTTAAACAACTAGGATGTAAACGTATATCATTCCTTGCAATCGGGTTTTTGTCAGCCCATTACTGTAATAGGCCCACAATCAATTTAATAAAAGTTGTTTTTTCGGCATTCCGGCTTTGCGAGCGAGCCCTGCTGCGTGCAGATGGCTGGTAGGTTATTGTAGTCTATTTTAGTAGGAGGTAGTTTCATGTTCGGCCACATAGTGGTACTATTCATTGAAAACGACGTGCGCTTTTCTTGCCACCACCTCAAGTGTAATTGCCTTTCAGAGTTGATTCGAAGTGTGCTCGGGAGTCCGGTTTGCTTCGGCGGCATGTCCAAATCAGAATGAATTTGATACAGTTCTAATCAACTGGAAATGGGAATATTGTTGACGCTGTCTGCGGAGTAGGCGATGTCTCTCTCACGGGTTTACTCTCTCGGGTCACAGAAACTGACCCTAAAATAATGCGTTGTGAGTCATAAATTAAAATAGACGTAACCCTTCGTTCTAAAACGGATCCATTGGGAGACAATACCGAAGAAACAAGACATTGGTCCCAGCGGAGAACACCGTGCGACGAAAGGGGAACTTATTGAAGTAAGTTGTTTTCAATTGGAATTGATTGCCTCTAGGCTATATAGCCTACATTGAAATGTATTTTTCGTGTTTAAGTTGAAAACAGCCTGGAGCCTAAAAACTTGATTCATTTTCTCTCTAAATTTGCTTTTGACTGAGGCTAGCCTACTGGTATAGAATCAAGGCAATACAATACCTATTAAGCCTATGGTAGCCAATGACGAAATGTAATTTAATTCATTAATGTCATAGCCTATGCATGTTATAAGGAGGAGCGTTAATTTAGTCAGGCTCCACACATCATTTAAAAAAAGTCAGAAGTGTAAATTTTGCCTTGCACTTGACAATAGCCTAATTGGTGTAGCCTATATGGCTATGGTGTCAGAGTGAAAGTTTCGTTGAGGTCATGGTGAGGATTCATGGGGTGAAGTAAATTATACGTTTACATGTCAGGGTATAGGAGGACAAGGTGCACATAACCACCATAGCCTTTCTGGAAAAGGGAGATAGGTCATCACTTTAGGGTGTTCCACAAATTTAGACGCACACAAGTTCTCAGATAACGCGTCTGGAGTGCTGCACACGCGACGATAACGTATTTAAAGAGAGCGCTCGTACGCACTGAGGACAAATGAATGCACGACGCGCGTGCAAGTGATGTTTAAAACCACTAAAAAGGAAATGTAGTTGATTGTGGCAATATCCAGATAATTGCCATACAGATTTCTTTTTTTGGTCCCACAAACATGTTAACACTGGGAGTGACACCCATTTAGACTATAAAGGGCACAACGTTCCACTTATTTTTTATTCTACAATTGAAATGCAGCAGCCTTATTGCCATTTGGACACGTCGATCGTTTATCCCGATTTAAATAGTTTCAATATTCTTAAGCGAATGTTAATTGCCTGTACTCTATGGTTGGCCAATTGAGAAGCACATCCCCGTTGTAAGCGAGTGTCTGTTTGAAAAACAATCTGACGATGGGACCATCCGCGGACCGCGGGGCTGAAGTTGATCTCGTATGGCATTTTGTTTTGAGCAGGTGCTGTGGGTTGAAGTTCCCTCATAAGGTAAAGTGGCATTAGAGTGCCGTCCACGTCCAAATGGCAGACTTATAAATAGGCTGCCAATTCAGCACATTGTCCCGGGACGGCATTTATACAAGGGCTGTGCTATCCACTGTCTGAGAAACCTTATAGTCGCTGCGCACTTGCAGCTCGCCTGGATTTAGCCAGCCTACTGTTGCATTATATTGACAGTTCGTTTGTCGTTCATTCAGCGGTCAATTCTGATATGATCTGCCACAAATTAAGCATTCCTCATCCTTTCGCACTGAACTTTTACAGTAGCCTAACAATTAATGTATTTTATTGAATTGGTCCCATCATACAAATGCTAATAGGTTTGGCGCTTGTAACTTTCCCCAAATGAGGCTATCATGTCCAACTATTTAGGCCTATATAAAAAAACACACATAGGCCTACCTAATATGATACATACCTTAAAGTAATGTAAAAAGCCACTATACACCTTGCATTGAGAACTGTGACACATTTTCTCATAATTAGGCTATGATTAGCAATTGTGTTTTTTAAAGTTTTTTTTTGTTGATCAATTTATATCAAAAGCCATTTCTGGATATCTTTGGTTAAAATAATAATTTTCGAGTTATGCCCAGTTTTTATGCTGGTGATCAAGAGAAAATGAATCGCTAGCTGTGCAATGCTGTCTGCTCACTGGGGATATTTCGACGCGTTTAATCTTGAAGTTCATTTGAAGATAGCCCTACTGTGTCGATACTTAACATTTATAAAGTCTTAATATTACATATACAGTATTTCAATATGCATTAGGCTAAACATGAGTTCAGATCCTTACCAATTTTGAGAAACAGCAAAGAGGATCGTCTCCCATAGACCCTTATCACATATCACATGTCCTTTAGCAATATTGTACCCTATAGCTGTTATTGTTACTTATGATTCTGACTTCCATTTTATATTTCATATTTAAAAAATGATAGGATCATGTTGTTTTAGCCAGATATACTATATAAGTATTCTATTTAATAATGAGGTTTTAGAACATGTTTTCCCCAATCTAACTGAAAGATGCAATTTGCATTGTGATTGTGTAGAAAATATAATAGGCTATAAAACTAAGGTTATTATCTTTTTCTTTAGATTCACTGCAGTTGACCTTCAAGACCCTTTGCTTTTCAGCTTGTTTCCCCAGATTATATCAGAACTTAAAAATCATTGAAACAGTTGCTGTGACTTGTAAATGAATGAGGATCAAGTGTTATTTTCAGAAATCTATGATAAACGCTGATGTCAAATTAGTTTCCATTTGCAGCAGAGTGAAAGAGTAGATGTAAGGAAAGGTTGTGGACCTTTTAGCTTTCTCTTTCATCTAGGGTGACATTCTCTTGGCAACACGAAAAGGGGCAAACAGTTGCAGGAGACTTACAGGTGAGGGTGTTTGACAGCTGGGATAGAGAGAATGTGAGTTATGGACTTAGATTGGCACAATTGGCTGCTCTCATTAGCAGCTTGCCTGCAGCCTTTCTGATGGTTATTACCATGGTAATAACATAGCAATGGCTACAGGTATGTTTCACTAAGACACGTAATAGTTTTCATAATGTCTAATATACATTTGTTAAAGAATTCATATTTATCAATGTTGCTTGTTTTTCATCCTTATTCTGGCCCTGTTCTTTTGTTGT
This sequence comes from Coregonus clupeaformis, assembly GCF_020615455.1. Lineage (NCBI taxonomy): Eukaryota > Metazoa > Chordata > Actinopteri > Salmoniformes > Salmonidae > Coregonus > Coregonus clupeaformis. The sequence goes on along the minus strand of NC_059217.1, from coordinate 35,813,226 downwards.
CATTTTGTTTAGCTTGTCCTTATTAGATTAAACTCTTGCTGCTTTGAAACACCATGTATTCTATTTGTATTACTTAAATCAAGTGCACATTTGCATACATTTTTTCTGCATGTTGTTTTTAGATAAAGGATGTCAGTCATCTTGAAATTGGAAATAAACAAACAGCTTTATTCTAGGATGTCAAAGTCAGAAAGTCACAATTATTTGTCGAGCTCCTTCGAAAGACATCTAAATTGGACATGTTGTACAAACAGACATTAAACATTTAGCCGTAAGTATTTCTCTTCACGACGTAAGTAGGCTACATATTCGCCAGCCTATACTTATCTGCGGCTCTATGACACACCCAAATTGCAGTCTTGCTGCCGAAAAATAAAGGTTAAAGCTCTAGTGAATGAGCACTTGAAGTACAGCAGCAGATGCCTGTAAGGTTTTCAACCACAATGCCAGTTGAGGGGGGGATTGTATTGCTTTCTATTTTCCCTTCACCATATAACCTTAGAGCCCGATTTCCCATTTTGTCAGTTTTCTTTCTACTGCTTACTCTCAATGGTTCTGATGATGACCTATCCTTTTGGAGGCTGCTGCTGTAACAGCTGCTCCCTCACCATCCAATTATAAGTCTGAATGGGATCGTACCTGACAAACCAGCAATAATGACAACCCAAACTGTGCTTGGGCTTCGTCCTGCAAGAGCCACTTCCCACTGGGCACACCAGGTAATTTCAACGTGGAAATGTGGGTCATATTTGGTTGAGACGTTAAGAACAATGAGAGTGCAACCTTTATTCACCCACTCAAAGACAGCCAGAAGTTTGTTGAATTTCCAATGTGTTATCGCTATGCTTTCAACCATCTAAAAGCACAACCAAATTCCAATGGAAAAACAATGTCTGATTTTTTGTTTAGTTGTCATCTAAATGTGTTATCACTGCGCTTTCAACCATTTAAAAGCACAACCACTGCGCACACACCTGTCATAATGACAACTAGCGTAGCCATGTCAGCAAATGACTACAGTCTGAAGACAAATCACATTTGGTCACTTGTAACTTGCTGTTTGGACAGTCAGTATTCCTAAATGGATTTGAAAAACAAAACTGATTTGAGCATTAAGGCATGCAGTGTCTCCATCTCCACCAAGAATCAAAGTTAAAGAATAAGACTAAATCAAATCAAACTTTAAGTAAAGTGCATTTAAAGTTAGATTTTTTGGTTGAGATGGAGACGTGAATCCAACATATCAATTATTAATTTGTAGACAAACTGGAATTAAAGCCAGACTAAGTCAGTGGCACAGATGGAACTATCCAAGCAGAAGATACATCTCTTTAAATTTGTTATATTTGTTTGCTTTGACAACCAAACATAATTCAATATCCAGTTTGTTTACAAATTAATAATTTATATGTTGGAATCATGTCTCCATCTCAAGCAAAAAATAGAAGTTAAACAATAGGACAAAATTAATCTAATCAAACTTTAAATGCACTTTAAATAAAGTTTGTTATGATTTAGTCCTATTCTTTAACTTTTATTTTTGGTTTAGATGGAGACGTGAATCCAACATATTAATGATTAACTTCAAGAATACATTTGAAATCAACCAAAGCTTGAAATGCTAGGCCTATATGTATAGTGCATTTTTAGTTGAACCCTGGGTTGAATTTAAACAAAAGCTGTTGATGACTTAGCTAATTCTATATAGGCTTATCATTGATGATATACAGTACTATACCAAACATTAGGAACTCCTTCCCCACCCCCCCTCCCCCCTCACCTGGTCAGTCTGTCATGCAAAGAGAAGGCGTAATGTTTATATACTCAGTGCAAGACTTTAAAAGTACTATGGTTACATTTAGTTGGCCCTGTTAAACCTACTCTTTGGAATGACTGACGGCAACAGTGCATATATTTAGTTATTAAGACATCTCTCAACAATCATTCTGACAATAGCACATTGGTAGTAGTCAGTGACAAATATGAAAGCTAATCAGGGCTGGGATTGGTTAAAACCCTGGATAGGATACCAAATGAATAACTGAAGATCTCTAGTAGGAGGTGCTGCACAGTCAGTTTTCTTTTCAGATAGTGGATATAACGTTGACGATCTGACGTTGTTTCGAAGGTACAAATTCAAAATATTGTCTATGTTGAAAATGGTTTACAGTGATAACATAATCCTGTGGTTAATTCCACCCTCAAAACACATTGTTACTTATTCCACATTTTGTTGTGTTAGAAAATGTAAATTGCTTTGCCAAATTTTTTGCATTATTACTTTAGTGCCTTGTTGCAAACAGGATGCATGTTTTGGAATATTTGTATTCTGTACAGGCTTCCTTCTTTCACTCTGTCAATTAGGTTAGTATTGTGGAGTAACTACAATGTTGTTGATCCATCTTCAGTTTTCTCCTACCACAACCATTAACCTCTGTAATTGTTTTAAAGTAACCATTGCCTCATGGTGAAATCCCCGAGGGGTTTCATTCCTCTCTGGCAACTGAGTTAGGAAGGACACCTGTATTTTTGTAGTGACTGTGTGTATTGATACGCAATCTAAAGTGTAATTAATAACTTCATCTTGCTCAAAGGGATATTCAATATCTGCTATTTTTTTACCCATCTACCAATAGGTGCCCTTCTTTGCGAGGCATTGGAAAACCTCCCTGGTCTTTGACTAAATCTGTGTTTGAAATTCAGTGCTCGACTGAGGGACCTTACAGAGAATTGTGTGTGTGGGGTACAGAGATGAGGTAGTCCATGCAACTTATTATGTGACTTGTTAAGCAACTTTTTTCTCCTGAACTTATTTAGGCTTGCCATAACAAAGGGGTTGAATACTTATTGACTCAAGACATTTCAGCTTTTCATTTTTAAATAATTTGTAAAAATGTCAAAAAACATAATTCCAATTTGACGTTATGGGCTATTGTGTGTAGGCCAGTGACAAAACTCAATTTAATCAATTTTTAATTCAGGCTGTAACACAACAACATGTTGAAAAAGTCAAGGGGTGTGAATACTTCCTGAAGTCACAATACATTGACAAATCACATTGAAACAACCTTAATTTAAACTTTCACTGCAGTGAGCTAAATCAGGGCCACACAGAGTGAATCTTGGTAGTCTTAAACAAATCTACTTGAAACAAAAGTATACACCTCACACACATGGTTATGGGCTTTAAAAAAATAAGAAACCTGTATCATCTACCATGTCAGATCTAGAGTTGAAATATATTCAATTTTGAGTTTGCATCCCAATATTACACTTTATATACATCACAGAAGACTGACAAATAACAAAACAGTTTGACATAGAAACACCGTATTTTCGTCCTAAATAATAATAAGAACTTTATTAATTATGAAATTATGAAAAATATGAATAACATTCCACCCATGAGGCCAAAGAGGGCGCTTTTGGTCATTGACTGCAGGAAAGGGCTACCCAGTTTGTGCCCAGTGGATTAAGTGTGTTTGCGCCCCTCTCCCTAAATGTACTTCGCTATTAGATATCGTACAAGAACATGCCCCTTAAACTCACAGCAACCAAACCAGTGCTTTTTCATTCCCCAACGCATAGCAGTAGTTCTCCTGAGTCTCTAGTCTCCAAAACATTTATTTATCCTCTTTGTGATCCCTTTATTGCTCCCCTTCTACCCCTGTCCTCCTTGGAAAACATTGAACCCATGGTAGTCTTGTCTTTGAGGGAATCCTTGAATATGTTCCCAGCATTTCTGAAGCTAAAAGTGGCACATGGCCGTACCTACAGGCTGCAGCATAAGGAGAATAAAGCAGTACTTTTGAGCAAGTGGTTTTAGACAAAAGGCCTCAACAAAGGACCGTGGCAGTATCAACACAACCTCCAAACCGTGACTTCCACCACCATCCAACAGGGTGAAAATCATTGGCCACCATGTTTATTTAGGCTTTCAATGATAATACCACAGATTCCGTGTAAAGCCCACAGGAAATGACATGAGCCAACAATGAAGGAACCCAAAGTCAATCCAATGATGAATGACAAAGTTCCCCCTTACTAGCTCTGACTTTGCTAATAGCTACTTTATTGAGGAAAAATGTACTTACTATGACTGAGATATGTGGTTGTCCCACCTAGTTATTTTAACATGAATGCACTAACTGTAAGTTGCTCTGGATAAGGGTGTCTGGTAAATGACTAAAATGTCAAATGTAAAAACATTGTGTTGTATTGTCCTGAAATGACTTGTTACCTTCGTCCAGGACTTTCAAGAAAGGCTAGAGCAGGGGCTCAAATCTTAACCTACGAGGTCCGGAGTACTGCTAGTACAATATACAGAGTTCCCTACAACTAGATGTACTGGTCCCTCTCGGGACGTTCACATTGTTGATTGGAGATGTTTTGTAATTGTTGTATTATGTTGTATTTATAAATTGTGTATATGCTGGACTCCCTTGTAAAAGAGATCTAAATCTCAATGGGACTCCCTGCTAAAATTAAGGTGAAATAAAATCTAATTAATTGCATCCACCTGGTGTCCCAGGTCTAAATCAGACCCTGAATAGAAGGGAATAAAAATAAAAAGTGGAACTGGCGTCGAGATCCATAGTTGAATTTGAAGGATAATAATAATAATAATAATATGCCATTTAGCAGACGCTTTTATCCAAAGCGACTTACAGTCGTGCGTGCATACATTTTTTTTTTTGTGTATGGGATGTAGAGGCACTCAAACACCCTTGATACCCGCATGGTGTGTGCAAAATAGATCACTGTCACATATTTATATTCACCACTGTACTGTCTGGGGCCTCATTTATAACCATTTCGTAAATTTCACACTAAATATCTACGTGCGCCATTTCTGAAAATAATACGTACATCTAAAAATATTGAGATGTATCAACTTGGCCCACGCCATACATAAACTGTGCACTCATGAACGAACAATAAAACTCTGCCCGGAAAACGCCCTCCATTCACCTTTTATGGTGACAATAACGCCCTTTATTTTCTGTATCATTTGGCACTATTGGAATTATGCCACGGCAGTTAGTAAAAGAAAGGGAAATGGCATATTTGATCACATTTCTGAAGGGTAAAATGTTTTGATATTTTCAAACTAAACATGCATGCTGCATATAGCGAGTGCCTGTCTGTGCATTCTGCAAGATTGATTGTATATTGGAGACCATTTAAAAGTAGGCTACAGGTCACACTTCTATACAAAGGATGACATTTTGTTAAATATTTTGTTTATCAATAGATTATTGTGTTTCCTGCCTTGGTATAGGCTATGATGTCCCGCTCCAATTGCACAGCAGTACTGGAGCCTACCTTGACATACTGTCAAATATTTTACCTAAACTACCGGTCTATTTACTGTTTTTTTTGCAGTAATTTATGCTGTATCTGACAAAGGACCATGACAGTGTCTGAAAGAGAAAACAAAGGATGGTGAATTGGTGTGGAACTGTCAGCAGAACGTTTGAATTCAACAATGTTTTGCATCAACTTTTCCGCCAACCTAAATATGCTGGACTGCCCACGAATTCTGAAACATTGTCTAGGCTACTCAAAACAAATAGAAGTTTCAGTAGGCTACACACAGTAGTAGCATACATACATCAAAGTAAAATATCAACTGTCTTGATGTTCACCTGTTAGATGTGTCTGTAGGCCATAAACCACGCTGCCTATGGGATCACATACAGCCAAACCTATAGCCTATCTATTTACATTTAATTAAATGAGAGACACGCATGGTAATTTGTTGTATGGCTACTTCAGGAATATGAACTCATCACGGCCAGAAAATGTGAGGAATATATTCTGCAATGGTTATGAAAATAAAATAAATAGGAAATAGATTCCTATGTGAAATTATTTTAGATTTCAAAAATATAACACTCAATCAATATTCTCACTAACTTCATGCTTCATGTTCATATGAATAAGCGTGTCATCATAGCCCCCCCATTGGCACAAAATACTTGCAATACAATACAATACAATACAATACAATACAATACAATACAATACAATACAATACAATACAATACAATACAATACAATACAATACAATACTTCATCCACTAGATTAGAAGGTGTGCGTACACATGGTTTAAAGTTTGCGTGGAGGAAAGTACATTCTCACGTCAACATTTGCGGGAAAACTGGCGCACACACATTTTGGGGTATAGTCTGCACGTATGCACAGTTGATAAACTAGGCCCCTGGAACTCCCATCATCGTACATTTTTATTAGTGTGTTTTTTAAAGACAGAATCATTGTAAAAGAGAAAATACATAATTTTGCCTGGGCTTTCTCAATCGGTCATTGACTGATGTCTAAACTTGCGAGGTGCAGACAAAAGCATATGTCAAGGAGCTCTGGAAAAACATTCCTGTGGATGTAAACTGCTGAATTTGTTGGTCTCCTGGGTTTTAACCAATGGCGTGCTGACTTTTGGATCATTGACAGAGTGAGATGGCTGAGTAGTGACCTGAGTAGTGACTGGCCATCAGTCAAATGTAAAGCCCTCTTATTGCACTGCAGCATAAAAGTCTTCATTAGTAGATTGTCATAATACCTCATTAGCTGTTTGGAAGGCAGAAGGCGGCAGCAGATTTAGTTCAGAGAACTTTACTTTGCATCTTCAACTTCCAGTCAATACAATCCTAAATGATGAGACCTGCAACCTGAATGGGCTATGAAGAGGTTATAAATAGGCTATGAACAGGCTATGAATGGTCTCCAGGAATTATGAGATACGCAGCATGAATGGGCTATAAACAGGTTATAAACAGGCTATGAACAGGCTATGAATGGTCTCCAGACCAGGAAGCTTACATTCCCCGACCCCGTCTTCCACGAGCACGCCAGCCGACAGAATGCAGAAAGGGAAAATAGGAAAATATGAACACTTGACTTGGATCGAAATGGAAAACAAATCATAATGAAGCTAAGCCTGGCTTTCTTTCCCATGTGTCAAGCGAGGAAAAATGTCCTTCCTTCTGGAACAAAAGAGGCGCTGTAGAGGAAAGCTGTGAACAAGTTATCATATCAAATAACAAAACATAGACTACCTTTTGTAAGGCTCCGCTACCACGCATTTCATTGTGTGCTCTCCGCACGGTCAAAAGGCTGACACCAGACGTGGCTAACAAAGGGTGAGAAGGTGGTGATATTTGTCTGTCTGCGCCACATTGTCTCCAGGTGGACGTGTGTGTCACCTCAAGAGTTCTCTTGGGTCGTTGGGAGCAACACGGCTTTTGGCTAGATCATTGCACACGACAGTGTTGACCATCTGTAAGGCTGTCTAAGTGGTATTCCTATTTATTATCATGTCGTTACTAATATTACTACCGTTTGTGTTCAAGAACATACTGTTAACAATGGTTTGCAAGAATTAGATGTTGAGTTAAGAGCTTTATTAAATGAATGTGTTCCATGAATCCTATTGGCAGAGCTGGATTTGAAGATCCAATCTGAGTTGTGCACAATTTACAAATGGCTCATTTATGAGATCCTGTGATTTGTTCTCTACGCTATTAACATACTGTACATTTACAGTTAGTCTTATTCTGGATGTGGTTGAAAAAGGGAAATGTGCTGAAATGTTGTAGCGAGGGTTTGTGGTTTGGCCTCCCATGCAGTTACCATGAGCCTCTCTGACCATCTGAAAGGGCTGCTGAAGCTGTGACCCACCATACAGAGACTAATACACACAGACCGATACACTGGCATAAAACACACACACACACACACTTGCACACACACACACACAAAAAAGTATTCCAAGGTCTTCTAGAGAGAGGGCCTTGTGTGGTTGGGGTCTCGCCACAAACAGGGTATATATATATATTGATATGCGCCATAGTATGTGTGGTCATGTTGAGATGTTGTGCAACATATTTTGATCCCTGGATGAAAAGCTCCAGCCTTCAGCTCCACCAGCCCACACTTCACTACTTGCACAGCGGCCACTACTAATGGGGCGTGGCGGCACCGCTCAGGGTGTGAGGCCTCTGAAACGGGTGTGTGGTCAGAACGCCTGGGGAAGGACACTGGGGCATGCTGGGTGGAACACCCCATAGCCGACACTGATTGGTCGGTGGCCAGCTGTCGATGCAGGCTGTTCCCGTGGTTTCCAGCTTGGCGAGAGGCCTTTAATCAAACTGTGGTCGTTACGAGGTGGTGGGGAGAGCTGTGCCCACAGTAAGACTGGCTCTGTTTGGAGGCCTGGGAGGGGCCCACAGTAAGACTGGCTCTGTTTGGAGGCCTGGGAGGGAGATGGGCCCACAGTAAGTCTGTCTCTGTTTGGAGGCCTGGGAGGGGCCCACAGTAAGACTGGCTCTGTTTGGAGGCCTGGGAGGGAGATGGGCCCACAGTAAGTCTGTCTCTGTTTGGAGGCATGGGAGGGGGATGGGCCCACAGTAAGACTGGCTCTGTTTGGAGGCCTGGGAGGGGATGGGCCCACAGTAAGACTGGCTCTGTTTGGAGGCCTGGGAGGGAGATGGGCCCACAGTAAGACTGGCTCTGTTTGGAGGCCTGGGAGGGGGATGGGCCCACAGTAAGTCTGTCTCTGTTTGGAGGCCTGGGAGGGGGATGGGCCCACAGTAAGACTGGCTCTGTTTGGAGGCCTGGGAGGGAGATGGGCCCACAGTAAGACTGGCTCTGTTTGGAGGCCTGTGAGGGGGATGGGCCCACAGTAAGACTGTCTCTGTTTAGAGGCTTGGGAGGGAGAGTGAGGCCATGGGAAAAGGGATGGGGCCGGGAAACCCAGAATAAAAATGCACTAGTACGCTTTTATTGACAACCCTGAAATCTCTCCATGTGAGTTACATTTGAGCATCACGAGGTGTATAACATGGTATTCTGTGTTTTAAAAGTCCAACCATGGGACACAGTCCAAGAATGATGTAAATTAGAACTTGTAGTAGGCTACATGTTTCTCCCATGCCTTATTTGTGTACAGTATACAGTACAGCCATGTAAGAAGGAATCCTATTCGCTGGGCTGCTGAGGCATACTGTTTCTGGATGACAGAGTATTGAACAGGGGCTTTGGCACCGGTACAGCTGACGCGGCTGGACTGCTGCCGGACTGCATGTGACCTCATGTAATCTAACACACTGTATGTATACAATATAACCGATAGCAGTTGAGGTTCACTGTATTGAAGGGTATCTCAACCCCCCCCGTAACGGTAGCAGTGTGTACAGCAGCCCATCTGAATAGAATTACAGGCATTTCATGGGACTCACCTCTTGTGCTTTTAGCACCGCTAATGCTAACCTTGTGTTGCCAGGCCTTTCAGCACCAGCAGTAACGTTAGCCTTGTGTTAGCATTCACCATGAGAAACCACTAACCAACTCACCTACAATACGACCACAGAGTGGTTGCTCTGGCTTGTCGGACTTACAACGATTTAGAAGCAAGTGTAGCCATAGGAGAAGTACTTTTCTCAAGCCTCCCAACTTGGTTCCATCTGTAAAGGCCTCCCTTCAGTAGGACTGGAAAATAGCTGCCTCAGCTGGCTGTGCAGAGTGTAACCTCCTTCTCAGGGAGCTTACACTGTGTCCCCCTTTTTAATATGGCAAATATAGGCTGGCTTGTGATGTCAATTGCTATTGCTGGATGCACGCTGTAGGAAAAATCCCATCTGCTTTTCTAAAGAGCCACAGTGACAAGAAGCTTATGTCATAAAGACTCTATTGTGGCAGCCCAGACCTCTGTGTTGAAGTGTTGCTCGCTTAACTCGTACCCTACATTGTTAAACTTCACGTGTGTTTCCCTCACTAGTGTGCCTCCGCTCTCAACGCACAATGGGCTCTGTGCCTGTTTGTTCATGGTGCACACAGGAAAAGGGTTAAGCGCCAACCTTTTGTGAGACAGATTTGTGAATAAGAGCAGCCGTTGAAGCCGCCATAAATTATTATGTTCTTGTCCTCTTTTGTCATTGTGTAACACACTTCTGTAAGAGGTGGGGCCAGATGAAAGATGCTTTTGATGGTGTCGAACAACTTCAAAACACATACGCCCCCTTTCTGACAGGCAAGTTTGCCATGGGCAATTGAAAGCTCCCCAAACAGCCAATCAGGTTGTTATCTCTCTTCAAAGTCTAAGGCAGTGTTTCCCAACTCCAGTCCTCCAGTACCCCCAACAGTACACATTGTTGTTGTAGACCCAGACAAACTCACCTGATTCAACTCATTGAGGGCTTGATTATTAGTTGACAAGTTTAATCAGGTGAGTTTGTCTGGGGCTACAAAAAAAAGTGTGCTGTTGGGGGTACTGGAGGACTGGAGTTGGGAAACACTGGTCTAAGGTGATTGGTTGGGGTTGTGTCGAAGAGGAAAGAACTCACCATGTTGCACGTACACAATATTAGGATCCATAGGAATGATGAAGGTAGCAAAGTGGATACCATGAGGATCGATATATCTCTTTGTTTGCCTCTTATCTAATCATACCCTCTCAAGCACAACCATTCCTACTTAACCTGTTTAACCTCCTCAAATGAAGGGGCCATTCCGCAAAATGAGCATTTCACTTGATTAAAGCAGTGGTCAACATGATAGAAGCTTGTCTTTAGGAAAAAGGTAGTAGAGACAGTAAAGAGACTGTGGAGATGCCAAAAACTCGGGCACCACACATTACAGTCCTCACCCCTTTCCTGATTTGAGAAAGCAGCTTCAGCACCCCACTCTAAAGACGAGGAGGAACTTTACAGAGAGCACGCTTGTCTGACATTAACTGACTTAAGAAAGACTAGTCTTACTCCCCCTTCTCAAAGACTATTCTAACTCCACCATCTCAAAGACTATTCTAACTCCACCATCTCAAAGACTATTCTAACTCCCCCATCTCAAAGACTATTCTAACTCCCCCATCTCAAAGACTATTGTAACTCCCCCATCTCAAAGACTATTCTAACTCCCCCATCTCAAAGACTAGTCTAACTCCCCCATCTCAGAGACTATTCTAACTCCACCATCTCAAAGACTATTCTAACTCCACCATCTCAAAGACTATTCTAACTCCACCATCCCAAAGACTATTCTAACTCCACCATCTCAAAGACTATTCTAACTCCACCATCTCAAAGACTATTCTAACTCCCCCATCTCAAAGACTATTCTAACTCCCCCATCTCAAAGACTAGTCTTACTCCCCCATCTCAAAGACTAGTATAACTCCCCCATCTCAAAGACTAGTCTTACTCCCCCATCTCAAAGACTATTCTAACTCCCCCATCTCAAAGACTATTCTAACTCCCCCATCTCAAAGACTATTCTAACTCCCCCATATCAAAGACTATTCTAACTCCACCATCTCAGAGACTATTCTAACTCCCCCATCTCAAAGACTAGTCTTACTGCCCCATCTCAAAGACTATTCTAACTCCCCCATCTCAAAGACTAGCTAACCCCCATCTCAGAGACTATTCTAACTCCCCCATCTCAAAGACTATTCTATCTCCCACATCTCAAAGACTATTCTAACTCCCCCATCTCAAAGACTAGTCTAACTCCCCCATCTCAAAGACTATTCTAACTCCACCATCTCAAAGACTATTATAACTCCCCCATCTCAAAGACTATTCTAACTCCACCATCTCAAAGACTATTCTAACTCCCCCATCTCAAAGACTAGTCTAACTCCCCCATCTCAAAGACTATTCTAACTCCCCCATCTCAAAGACTATTCTATCTCCCCCATCTCAAAGACTAGTCTTAGTCCCCCATCTCAAAGACTAGTATAACTCCACCATCTCAAAGACTATTCTAACTCCCCCATCTCAAAGACTATTCTAACTCCACCATCTCAAAGACTATTCTAACTCCCCCATCTCAAAGACTAGTTTTACTGCCCCATCTCAAAGACTATTCTAACTCCCCCATCTCAAAGACTAGTCTAACTCCCCCATCTCAGAGACTATTCTAACTCCACCATCTCAAAGACTATTCTAACTCCACCATCTCAAAGACTATTCTAACTCCCCCATCTCAAAGACTATTCTAACTCCCCCATCTCAAAGACTAGTCTTACTCCCCCATCTCAAAGACTAGTATAACTCCCCCATCTCAAAGACTAGTCTTACTCCACCATCTCAAAGACTAGTATAACACCCCCATCTCAAAGACTATTCTAACTCCCCCATCTCAAAGACTATTCTAACTCCCCCATCTCAAAGACTATTCTAACTCCACCATCTCAAAGACTATTCTAACTCCCCCATCTCAATGACTAGTCTTACTGCCCCATCTCAAAGACTATTCTAACTCCCCCATCTCAAAGACTAGTCTAACTCCCCCATCTCAAAGACTAGTCTAACTCCACCATCTCAAAGACTATTCTATCTCCCCCATCTCAAAGACTAGTCTTACTCCCCCATCTCAAAGACTAGTATAACTCCACCATCTCAAAGACTATTCTATCTCCCCCATCTCAAAGACTAGTCTTACTCCACCATCTCAAAGACTATTCTAACTCCACCATCTCAAAGACTAGTCTAACTCCCCCATCTCAAAGACTATTCTAACTCCACCATCTCAAATACTATTCTAACTCCCCCATCTCAAAGACTAGTCTAACTCCACCATCTCAGATACTATTCTAACTCCACCATCTCAAAGACTAGTCTAACTCCCCCATCTCAAATACTATTTTAACTCCCCCATCTCAAAGACTATTCTAACTCCCCCATCTCAAAGACTAGTCTAACTCCCCCATCTCAGAGACTATTCTAACGCCACCACCTCAAAGACTATTCTAACTCCACCATCTCAAAGACTATTCTAACTCCCCCATCTCAAAGACTATTCTAACTCCCCCATCTCAAAGACTAGTCTAACTCCCCCATCTCAAAGACTAGTCTTACTCCCCCATCTCAAAGACTAGTATAACTCCCCCATCTCAAAGACTAGTCTTACTCCCCCATCATTCATTTGTTCAACATCCACTGAAGTAACTAGCAAGTTTACTAGATAGCTACAGTAGTTGCCTTGGTAACCAAACAAACATACTTGCTAGTTTAGCTAACCAAACCAGTCCTATCTTTTCAACAATGCCAATAATGTTGTCAATTAGACTTTTGCTTTCAAAAGCAGCTCAAACATAGAATGTGTAAGAATGAAATAGCCATCGAATTCTACCGTGCAAAAATACTGTGCGTTATAGGGAAATAATGCACGCTCTAGAATGCCCTTCAAGCCAATCAGAAGCGAGGATTCAACAATGCCATGGTACTAAAATGTTTTGCCCGCGAGGTGGGGGGGGGCAACTACATTTCGCTTAGGTTAGAATAGTAGAATACACAAGGTGCAATTTTGAAATGTGGTTGAAGATCAACAGTTTTTCTCTTGTTATGTCAGTCACTGATAGTCACTCAATCAGGCCATGTCAGCAACATATTTTTTATTGGTAAGTTAGTCTAGCGGCCAGCTATCTAAACTTAGTAATCATGGTCAAATTACCGGCTGCGGGCCCCCATTGATTTTGTTAGTCAGTCTCACCCAGATATCATATAAAAAATTGCAAACATTTCTCTCCACCCTATGGCAAAATGTGTAGAATTGCAACAAACTTGCTTTAAAACTGCAACATTTTCTCTACATCCCATGGCAAAATGTGTAGAATTGCACGAAATTAACTTTAAAACTCAATATTCTCTCCGCTGTCAAGAGGGGGGTCGCTAAATGCTCGCAGTGTGTGTGTGTGTGTGGGGGGGCAACTGTGGCCCCTCATGGTGAGTATAGATATTTTGTGGCCCTCACCCCTTCACAGTTGCCCATCCCTGATCTAGACAGTCGTTTCCCCACTGGACTCATTTACACAGCAATTAATTATAGGTCTGCTCTGGCCTTGTACATTAAAGCATGGTGGTTGCTAATTGCCCTGACAGTTTAAATAGTTGTTGGGGCCATGACACAGTCGACATAAGGTTGATGCTGTACAGTGCCTTGCAAAAGTATTCATCACCCTTGGCGTTTTTCCTATTTTGTTGCATTATAACCTGTAATTTAAATGGATTTCTATTTGGATTTAATGTAATGGACATACACAAAATAGTCCAAATTGGTGAAGTGAAATGAAAAAAATATTTTTTTTCAGAAATTCAATTTAAACGCTATGTCTGGCACAAACCCAACACCTCTCATCACCCCGAGAACACCATCCCTACAGTAAAGCATGGTTGTGGCAGCATCATGCTGTGGGGATGTTTTTCATCGGCAGGGACTGGGAAACTGGTCAGAATTGAAGGAATGATGGAAGGCGCTAAATACAGGATAATTCTTTAGGGAATCCTGTTTCAGTCTTCCAGAGATTTGAGACTGGGATGGAGTTTCACCTTCCAGCAGGACAATGACCCTAAGCATACTGCTAAAGCAACACTTGAGTGGTTTAAGGGGAAACATTTAAATGTCTTGGAATGGCCTAGTCCAAGCCCAGACCTCAATCCAATTGAGAATCTGTGGTATGACTTAAAGATTGCTGTACACCAGCGGAACCCATCCAACTTGAAGGAGCTGGAGCAGTTTAGCCTTGAAGAATGGGCAAAAATCCCAGTGGCTAGATGTGCCAAGCTTATGGAGACATACCCCAAGAGACTTGCAGCTCTAATTGATGCAAAAGGTGGCTCTACAAAGTATTGACTTTGGGGGGGTGAATAGTTATGCACGCTCAAGTTTTCTGTTTTTTTGTCTTATTTCTTGTTTGTTTCACAAGAAAAAATATTTTGCATCTTCAAAGTGGTAGGCATGTTGTGTAAATCAAATGATACAAACCCCCCAAAAATCCATTTTAATTCCAGGTTGTAAGGCAACAAAATAGGAAAAATGCCAAGGGGGGTGAATACTTTCGCAAGCCACTGTATAACCTCAGTTCGATACAGTGCTGTCAAATATTTGGAGTTCTGATACTGCGCTGGGATCTGTTCCCTTGGTTGTGTTTTGTGGTCTTCATGGGTTCTTCTGATATCTCCACACAGGTCAGGAACTGTTTCTTTGTGGCTGTTTTTCTTTCTCTGACTTTGTATATGTACTTTCAAAGGTTTCAAATTAAGGTGCATCACTTCTGGTATTGTTATCACTGTTGAACCTCTGATTTACGGACTCTACGAGTTCATAGGTCTGCCTTTCGGGGTGTGTCAGGGGTCTATTTTCCCAGAACTCTGTTTAGGCCTAAGAAGCCACTTCTTCTCACGGTAGGTATTTTCATGCGAAGACTGTCATGCTCCTCGACTGACTCCCTCACAGGTCTCCTCGACCAATTCCTTCAAAGGGCTCCTCGACCGAATCCCTCACATGGCTCCTCGACCGACTCCCTCACAGGGCCTCCTTTCTTCTCTCTCGCACAGTGACGTGCTTGTGCATACCTCTCTGGAACCAACAAAAGAAGAGAAATCCTATTGACGACTCCCTCTGACATTCACCCTTGTTTTTACAACATTCGGCGAGCGTTTGCAGAGTGGAACAGGCTTTGTCTTGAAGACCAGGGGAACAATGGCAGCGAGCATAATGTAATCTTGCCTAAGTGTACCGAGCGAGGGTGAGGTTGAGACTGATGTGTTGCCACTTGCCCCTCACCTCTGCAATATTTCATGTTTACGACTGCTTCAATAATGCTTGTTGTCAGTTAAGTCAGTCTAGTGTTAACCAGGTCTTTTGTGAGCGTGCACCAAAGCGTTTCAGTCATGCAAGGCATCCCTTACCTTGTTCCTCTCATTAAAGTGTTGACTTGGAGTTCTCATCCATACTCGCATCTTGCTCGTGTTCAGTGGGCACCAAGAAAGCATTCCGAAACGGAGAGATACTATTTCAACTACATATAAGAAACTCTTGTTTTCAGAAAACATTTTTCTACAGTTTGTCCTAATGAACACAACCCTGGTAGCTTGAAACCCCACAATGAGTGAAAGAGTGGCTTCAAAAAACGGGACATCAACCAGTAGAACGAATAGTGAGTTCTCAGTGGATCCACTGACCAGCTCATCATTTATGGATCAATTGACCTCTATTCTAGTTTAATTGACCAGGTGATTAGCTTGGTCATACTGTATCTGAGTAGAGCTGTGCTGGACATCGCAACGCCTCATTGAGATCGCAACGTCGAAGCTCATGGGCTGCAAGCGTTATCGAGACTCTCTCTCTCACAGTGTCTCTTTGTCTCCCATTGAATGTCTCTGTGTTTTTTCTGAGCAGCATTGACAACTGGGACTAGACAGCACATGGATGTTTTTGTGTGCTGGCATGTGTGTGTGTGTGTGTGTGTGTGTGTGTGTTTCTCCTGGTTGTTCCACTGTGCTGTCTTTCCTTGGTCCCTGTCTGTCTCTTGACCAGCGATGTAAAATACTTAAGTAAAAATACTTTAAAGTACTACTTAAGTAGTTTTTTGGGGTATCTGTACTTTACTATTTATATTTTTGCCAACTTTTACTTTTACTTCACTACATTCCTAAATAAATTTATACATTTTCCCTGACACCCAAAAGTACTTGTTACATTTTGACAGGAAAATGGTACAATTCACACACTTAACAAGAGAACAACCCTGGTCAACCCTACTGCCTCTGATCTGGCGGACTCACTAAACACAAATGCTTCGTTTGTAAATGATGTCTGAGTGTTGGAGTGTGCCCCTGGCTATCCGTAAAAAAAAGAAAACTAGAAAATATAAGACATTTGAAATGAGTTATACTTTTACTTTTACTTTTGATACTTAAGTATATTTGAACAATTCCATTTACTTTTGATACTTAAGTATATTTAAAACCAAATACTTTTAGATTTTTACTCAAGTAGTATTTTACTGGGTGGCTTTGACTTTTACTTGAGTCATTTTCTATTAAGGTATCTTTACTCAAGTATGACAATTGTATCTTTACTCAAGTATGACAATTTAGTACTTTTTCCACCACTGCTCTTGACTCACGAAAGGTATAATTTTACTACCTGAACTTTTGCCGAACATGTTGCTAGCTAGTCTACCCTCTCCTTTCACCATTGCCAGATCCTCACTCAGACAGGTGTGTTCCATAGCTGCCTGAACGTTCGCCTAACATGGACAGTCATGTTTTACAGCTGCTGGAACTCTTGCCAAACAGGTAGCAGCCATATCCCAGTTGTCAGGGGAGGCCCGAGACGGCTTCATCTCTGCCTTGCATGTCAAGACCTTAGAGTGGATGTGGGAAGTGTGTGTGTGTGTTTGAGTGTGTGTGTGTGGAGGGGGAGACTGGTTGTGTCGGTTTGTCTGTGTGTATGTGCATGAGATGAGTGAGTGTGTGTGTGTCTGTGCTTACGTGTGCATGAGAGTGCAGGTGTGTGTGTGTGTGGATCCTTACTGTCAGCCCAATGCTCCGACCAGCTGTGCCTGAGTGAGACTGGATGGGGTCCAGTGGGTAGTAACTAAATGATCTGCTGGATATTCTCTGAGGAGAAGGCCTGCCTTTGTTATTCCGGACCTCTGGGTTTTCCTGAGCAAATTTATAGACCTCAATTAATGAGGTTATCATAGCAGGGTTCTGGGCCTCTCTCCCTCGCCTTTATGCACACATGTACATGAAAACACATGAACACACACACACACACAAACCTCTGAGGCTACACACTTCTTTGGAGTGCTGCATCTTGAGTGCAGTGACATGTCACATGCCATATCCTGTAAAATAAAGGTCTTCATGTTAAGAAGTGTTTGCGTGTGAAGTGTGAGTGCCGGCTAGTGCACGTGTGTTAGTGTGTTAAGTGTGTTCCGTGGCTTGTTCTTGTCCTCCTGGGTAGCCAGCTGTCTTTCTGATTACCAATCGTCCTCCAGGTGTTGAGGCCACCAGCTGCAGATGATAGAGTGTTGACGGTGTGTTGAGCGGTGGAGAAAAAGAGGAGAGAATGGAGTAGAGAAGAGAAAGAGAGAATAACTGGTTCTGCAGATATTTGGAACGTGTTCAGACGAGCTGACAGGTTGAGAGTATGAACGGCAGTCGAGGGACTTTTTTTTTTTTAAGGTGGCAGTGATTGTTCTGCAACTGACTTTGAAACAGGCTCCGGGGTAAAGTTTTGCCTAGGTACAGATCTAGGATCAGCATGCCCTCCTCCATACCTATCCTTAACCATTAGTGAGGGAAATGCAAAACTGACCCAAGATAAGTGACTAGGAACAACTTCACCCTATTCCATGAAACAGAGCTATGAGTTGGATGGTTCTAGCTATGTTTTCTGCTGAGTATTTGTTAAGTAGATTAAGATCTTCTTAGAACACAAGGGCTCTGGGTTGTTCTTGTTGGAATTGCTCTAAATTGTGCCCTCAGAGAAAATAAGTTGGTTCTAAGAGAAAATCAAGCCATGAATAAAATATAATGTATGTATTTGCTTCTTTCCTTCATTGTTCTTAATTAGCTTGAAATGGTAAAATCACAGGCATGTTTGTTTCTACCTGTTTACACATTGCTCTTAGTTTCAGTATAAAGTTTACTTTGATCATGTCAGTTGGAGGTTGGTTGTGTGTGTGTGTGTGTGTGTGTGTGTGTATTCCATGATTGGCTACATGCATCCTCCTTCATCGTCTCTCTCTCTCTCCTCTCTCTCTTCCTCTGTCAGTTCAGTTCCCGTTCTCTCTGTTAATCAGTCATTTATTCATTATAATTTCCTGCACCTAATTAGGACCAACCCGTGTCATCTCAGCTCAGGGTCCTGTTCATTAGGACACCATCAAGCAAGGTCTTATAATGTTTTGCAACGGAAAGCGAAAATGAGCGGTCCCATTCAAGTCCAGGTAGTCTCTCCCTGTTTTTTCCTATTAGGTGCCTAATGAACATGGCGCTGGTCTGTCCTGTTCCCTTCCTCTCACCCCTGCTGGTCCTTGAAGCTTTAAGGCAGCAGCTCCTGCTTTGATGTATTTACTTGTTGCCGTGGTGCCACAAACCCAGGTAATTAGGGATGCGTGTGGATCAATTAAGGTTGACCCTAGTAACTCGCAGTAACCGGCAGAGCCACAGGCAGGAGAAAAGGCTCTTTAGAAGCTAAGTAGTCAGTGATCGCACGGCTAGTTGGTCCATTTCCACTGATGTGTGAGAGCAGTGTCGGGCAGTGACTCTTCGCTGTGTCCCAAATGGCATTTTATTCACTATGTAGTGAATTACTTTTGACCAGGGCCCATAGAGTTCTGGTCAAAATTAGTAAACCATATAGGGAATAGGGTGCCACCTCCTTCTCCCTCCAGGTTTATGAGGACAAAGTGACCTACCTCGGCGGCCTCAACAATAATCACGTTACGACAAGGCTTAACAAACTTCCAACTTCAAAGCTGCATTCAATAATCTTAATGTTGCATGTGTTGCTGGGTTTGTGTGCATACAGTGTGTGTTGTCATTTATGTGCTGCCGTGTGTGCACCATTACGTTACACTGCCTCTCATGTCCCACATAAAGGCTCTCTGTTGGATAGGCAGCAGGTATAGAAGCACATAGCTATGAATGGAGACGTTAGATAAACAACTAGAAGAAGTGTAATTTATTAACAATGCTCTGACATTTTGTTTTTAGGGGCACACACTGAGCGAATCCTAATTATACACACAGAACCTAATGAGATATTTCTCATTACAATCAAAACAATAGCAGATTAAGTGGCAATTCTGTGTGGCCTGGGTGGACTAGTGGTCAGTGTCAGAGTGGGTTCGAATCCAACCCACTACCTACGTTACACTCTTCTCCTATCTCTTCTCTGTTCAATGAAGAATACTCAAATCACACCATGACCAAATGTATACATGGCATAAAGGCAATTAAGTGTGCAAGATATGACCATGTAATTATAAATATACTGTCCGTATGTGTATACATTTGTAATATCAATGTAATGATGTGATTGTTTGTTTAAATTATCTATTGTTTTTGCTCTTTTTCAGGCGACGTTCATGAATCCAAAACCGACCCACAAGTGAGCTGAAGGTGTTGAAGTCTCTCTAGTGCTGTAAGTGTTAAGGCTATTCTAACTTCTACTCTGTAAGACATTATTTTATAGCGATAGTTCACTTTTTTTTAAAGTTAAGCTTATTCTGGATATTGTAGAATAACCAGCTAATGAATTTAATAAACGGTTTGGAGGAATTGACAAGGCCAAGGTTGAAAAAAAGCAGAAAATGTTAAAACGTGTACTTTCACTTTAAAGCATGGAATTCATGGTGCATATGTTATGTAAAAAAAAGGAAAGTACCTGTCTTGTATGAATGGTCATGTCAGTGGTGCACACGCCTTTTTATTTCTGCGTGTTGTCACATTTCTGGTGAACAAACTGTACCTGACTTTGTACGTGTCCGTTAGTTCGCCTTCATCGTTCATACAGAGTGCTTTTGATAGCAAACAACCACTCTGGTCAGGGTGTTTCTCTGTATTCGCTCTATAGGAGCTTTCAGTACAGTGTAGAAAGGCTTCTTTTAAAGACATACAGGCAGGCAACACTCCAGGAACCTGTCAGCTCTACGCTACAGTATGCCTTTAAATGGACTTTCTGTCTACGTTACAGTATGCCTTTAAATTGACTTTCTGTCTACCCGACAGTATGCCTTTTAATTGACTTTCTCTCTGTCTACGTTACAGTATGGCTTTTAATTGACTTTCTCTCTGTCTACATTACAATATGCCTTTTAATTGACTTTCTCTCTGGCTACGTTACATTATCCTTTTAATGGACTTTCTCTCTTTTCGTAATAAAGATATACATTGGGGAAAAAAAGTATTTAGTCAGCCACCAATTGTGCAAGTTCTCCCACTTAAAAAGATGAGAGAGGCCTGTAATTTTCATCATAGGTACACATCAACTATGACAGACAAAATGAGAAAAAAAATCACATTGTAGGATTTTTAATGAATTTATTAGCAAATTATGGTGGAAAATAAGTATTTGGTCACCTACAAACAAGCAAGATTTCTGGCTCTCACAGACCTGTAACTTCTTCTTTAAGAGGCTCCTCTGTCCTCCACTCGTTACCTGTATTAATGGCACCTGTTTGAACTTGTTATCAGTATAAAAGACACCTGTCCACAACCTCAAACAGTCACACTCCAAACTCCACTATGGCCAAGACCAAAGAGCTGTCAAAGGACACCAGAAACAAAATTGTAGACCTGCACCAGGCTGGGAAGACTGAATCTGCAATAGGTAAGCAGCTTGGTTTGAAGAAATCAACTGTGGGAGCAATTATTAGGAAATGGAAGACCACTGATAATCTCCCTCGATCTGGGGCTCCACGCAAGATCTCACCCCGTGGGGTCAAAATGATCACAAGAACGGTGAGCAAAATCCCAGAACCACACGGGGGGACCTAGTGAATGACCTGCAGAGAGCTGGGACCAAAGTAACAAAGCCTACCATCAGTAACACACTACGCCGCCAGGGACTCAAATCCTGCAGTGCCAGACGTGTCCCCCTGCTTAAGCCAGTACATGTCCAGGCCCGTCTGAAGTTTGCTAGAGTGCATTTGGATGATCCAGAAGAAGATTGGGAGAATGTCATATGGTCAGATGAAACCAAAATAGAACATTTTGGTAAAAACTCAACTCGTCGTGTTTGGAGGACAAAGAATGCTGAGTTGCATCCAAAGAACACCATACCTACTGTGAAGCATGGGGGTGGAAACATCATGCTTTGGGGCTTTTTGTCTGCAAAGGGACCAGGACGACTGATCCATGTAAAGGAAAGAATGAATGGGGCCATGTATCGTGAGATTTTGAGTGAAAACCTCCATCCATCAGCAAGGGCATTGAAGATGAAACGTGGCTGGGTCTTTCAGCATGCCAATGATCCCAAACACACCACCCGGGCAACGAAGGAGTGGCTTCGTAAGTAGCATTTCAAGGTCCTGGAGTGGCCTAGCCAGTCTCCAGATCTCAACCCCATAGAAAATCTTTGGAGGGAGTTGAAAGTCTGTGTTGCCCAGCGACAGCCCCAAAACATCACTGCTCTAGAGGAGATCTGCATGGAGGAATGGGCCAAAATACCAGCAACAGTGTGTGAAAACCTTGTGAAGACTTACAGAAAACGTTTGACCTGTGTCATTGCCAACAAAGTGTATATAACAAAGTATTGAGAAACTTTTGTTATTGACCAAATACTTATTTTCCACCATAATTTGCAAATAAATTTATTAAAAATCCTACAATGTGATTTTCTGGAAAAAAAAATCTCATTTTGTCTGTCATAGTTGACGTGTACCTATGATGAAAATTACAGGCCTCTCTCATCTTTTTAAGTGGGAGAACTTGCACAATTGGTGGCTGACTAAATACTTGTTTCCCCCACTGTATCTAGACTCAAATGTCACTGTAGGTACACAAGCCTAAAATTAAGCCGTCAATATTGAAGTCCTATAGATTGAAATGGTTTTACCAACGAGAGAAATATATCAAATGTAGAGCTGGGAAAAGTTAAAGAAAAGGCCATATGGTTCATCCCAGTTTTAAAGTAATAATAGTTGTCTTCTTTGTGGCCCTGGTGCCATGTCAGAGGGGGAGGGACTTTACGCTATAGGTCATCAGTTAGCTGATCCTCATTGGCCTCTAGCCCTCATCGTGGGAAGGCTTTAATGATTTACTGTTTGGGGATAGGCTACACGTGTCCACTTTGTTGGCCAGGGCAGGGAGGTCTGTTTCAAAGTCTTTGTTGTTTACGAGGTGTGCACTCCATACTACTTAACTCATTAATTGAAATCACTTAAATAAAGCTAAAGTCAACTCTATTTCTTCCAATTTGGCTGCAGAGCCCGTGTCACTATCCCACCCAAGGTCCATATGGTTCTGTTTTGAACGCGCTCATTGGTTGCAGATGGCGAGCCTATAGGTTGGGCCTGGGATGTGGTTCCTCAGAGCCAGCGAGAGAATCCACCAGCCTCATCCCACAGCGTCTTCGCAAAACCACCAGCTCTATCCCTCTTTCACTTATATTAGCCTTGAAATGGGGCCTGTTCTAAATATGATCTCCTTCTAGTTTATCCCTCTGGTTATGTAGGAGTGGAGAGAAGAAAGGAGCCACGCGGCTTAGTCACTTTTTCCCTCTCTCGGCCTCCAAACCACAAGCGAGGGCAGCTTCCTCGGGATGAGTTCTTTTGTCTCTTCTATTACCACTGTGGCTTTAAGGAGATCCTCCTTCCATGAGGTCATGCAGTGAGACCGTCTCTGATACAAGGAGAGAGGGAGAGAAAGAGGGAGAGATAGAAAGAAAGGGAGGTGGGGGGAGAGAGAAAGAGTAATAGTGGAGTGGAGAGTTGGAGGCCTCTGTTTCTTACACTACAGAGTAAAGATGTACTGTGAGTGTTCGTGGCACGAAGTATGTTGTGGTGCTCACTGCCATGTCAATCATCATCATCATAGTCATTATCATCACCGTCGTCGTCATCATCATCATCACCATCATCATCATCATCACCATCGTCAACATTGTCATAATTGTCATAATCATCAACATCATCATCATCATCATCATCATCATTCCTATCCTCAATCATGACTGACATCCTTCAAACACCTGATTTTGATTTTCCCATGATGTCAATCAAAGAGGCACTGAGTTTGAAGGTAGGCCTTGAAATACATCCATAGGGACACCTCCAATTGACTCAAATGATGTCAATTAGCCTATCAGAAGCTTCTAAAGCCATGACATCATTTTCTGGCATTTTCCAAGCTGTTTAAAGGCACAGTCAACTTCTGACCCACTGGAATTGTGATACAGTGAATTATAAGTGAAATAATCTGTCTGTAAACAATTGTTGGAAAAATTACTTGTGTCATGCACAAAGTAGATGTCCTAACCGACTTGCCAAAACTATAGTTCGTTAACAAGAAATGTATGGAGTGGTTGAAAAACGAGTTTTAATGACTCCAACCTTAGTGTATGTAAACTTCCGACTTCAACTATATATATATATATATATATATATATATATATATATATATATATATTTATTTATAAACTGGGTGCTTCGAGCCTTGAATGCTGATTGGCTGACAGCCGTGGTATATCAGACTGTATACCACAGGTATGACAAAATATTTATTGTTACTGCTCTAATTACGTTGGTAACCAGTTTATAATAGCAATAAGGCACCTCTGGGATTTGTGGCTCAATCAGTTATAGAACCAAGTGCTCTATATGGCAGCGAAGTATGGGGTCCGCTCTCTAATAATGAATTTCTCTCTGTCTCTCTCTCTCTCTCTCTGTCTCTCTCTCTCTGTCTCTCTCTGTGTCTCTCTCTCTCTCTCTCTCTCTCTCTCTCTCTCTCTCTCTCTCGTCTCTGTCTCTCTGTCTCTCTGTCTCTCTCTCTCTCTCTGTCTCTCTCTCTGTGTCTCTCTCTCTCTCTCTGTCTCTCTCTCTCTCTGTCTCTCTCTCTCTGTCTCTCTCTCTCTGTCTCTCTCTCTGTGTCTCTCTCTCTCTCTCTCTCTCTCTCTCTCTCTCTCTCTCTCTCTGTCTCTCTCTCGCTCTCTCGCTCTCTCTCTCTGTCTCTCTCTCTCTCGTCCTTTTTTGTCTCCCTCTCTCTATATCTCTCGTCATTTTTATCTTTGTACTGTGTCATCAAATACTTTGTGAAAAGTCTGTCCCTCTCTATCCCCCTTCATGTTTTACCTTTGCATTTTGCTGACTGTTAATCATGCGGGTCCTTGCTCTTTAGCCCTGATGCAGTGAAAATAGAGTAATCTAAGGACAGAAAAGGAATATACTGTAGCTATTTGGTTAACTATTTAGCAGTTTTATGGCTAGGGGGTAGAAGCTGTTCAGGAGCCTTTTGGTCCCAAACTTAGCGCTCTGGTACGGCTTGCCGTGCGGTAGCAGAGAGAGCAGTCTATGACTTGGGTGACTGGAGTCTTTGACAATTTTTAGGGCCTTCCTCTGACACCCCCTTGTATAGAGGTCCTGGATGGCAGGGAACTCAGCCCCAGTGATGTACTGGGCCTTATGCACTACCCTCTGTAGCGCCTTGGGGTCAGATACCAAGCAGTTGCCATACCAAGTGGTGGTGCAGCCAGTCAAGATGCTCTCAATGGTGCAGCTGTATAACTTTTTGAGGATCTGAGGGCTCATGCCAAAATCGTTTCAGCCTCCTGAGGGGGAAGAGGCGTTGTCGTGCCCTGTTCATAACTGTGTTGGTGTGTTTGGACCATGATAGGTCCTTAGTGATGTAGACACAGAGGAACTAGAAGCTTTCAACCCGCTCCACTACAGCCCTGTCGATGTGAATGGGGGCGTGTTCGGCCCTCCGTTTCCTGTAGTCCACAATCATCTCCTTTGTCTTGATAACATTGAGGGAGAGGTTGTTGTCCTGGCACCCCACTGCCAGGTCTCTGACCTCCTCCCTATAGGCTGTCTCATCGTTATCTGTGGTCAGTCCTACCACTGTTGTGTTGTCAGAAAACGTAATGATGGTGTTGGAGTCGTGCTTTGCCACGCAGTCGTGGGTGAACAGGGAGTACAGGAGGGGACAAAGCACACAGCCCTGAGGCACCACAGTGTTGGGGGTCAGCGTGGCGGATGTGTTGTTGCCTACCCTCACCACCTGGGGGCGTCCCGTCAGGAAGTCCAGGATCCAGATGTCAGAGTGAGGTGTTCAGTCCCAGGGACCTTAGCTTAGTGATTAGCTTGGAGGGCACTATGGTGTTGAACGCTGCTGAGCTGAAGTCAATGAACAGCATTCTCACAGTTGGGAAAGGGCAGTGTGGAGTGCAATAGAGATTCCATCATCTGTGGATCTGTTTGTGCAGTATGCGAATTGGAGTGGGTCCAGGGTTTCTGGGATGATGATGTTGATGTGAGCCATGACCAGCCTTTCAAAGCATTTATTGGCTACAGATGTGAGTGCTACGGTGTGGTAGTCATTTAGACAGGTTACCTTGGCGTTCTTGGGCACAGGGACTATGGTGGTCTGCTTGAAACATGTAGGTATTACAGACAGGGTCAGGGAGAGGTTGAACATGTTAGTGAACACAGTGTAGTCATTGTGTGCTATGAATATGAGACCAAATACTTAACTTTTTACTACTTTAATACACATACAGTATAAGTGAATTTGTCCCAATACTTTTGGTCCCCTAAAATGTACAAAAAGTGCTGTCATTTCTAAACGGTTCACCTGATATGGATGAAAATAACCTAAAATTAAAGCTGACCGTCTGCACTTTAACCTCATAGTCACTGTATCATTTAAAATCCAAAGTGCTGGAGTACAGAGCCAAAAGAGCAAAATGTGTCACTGTCCCAATACCTTTGGAGCTCACTGTATTTATATTCTGGTCTCTGGTCTGGAAGCTAATTTCCAGTAATTCTATCCAATTTGCTATGGGGTTTTGTACCGTGTATATAAATATTGTATTCTCGACATAGCTCATTCTAATATATCTACTGCTGTACATATCATTCCTAGTATATATTTTGTAAATTCATCCGGTGTATATACGTATAGATTGCATTTGAATTACTGTTACAGTGCTATTTGGGCTATTAATTGGATTCGTTCCGACGTTTGTTAATTGTTATATTTTTTTGTATCATTTGTGTACTTGTTTGACATTTTATTGCATTGTTAGGAGCTAGAAACATAAGCATTTAGCTGCACCCGCTATAACATCTGCGAAACTGTGTACACAACCAATAAACTTTGATTTGATTTGATTTGAACAAAAAAATGTGGAAAACAGATTGGATTTGCAAGTCATCAACGTAAGGGAATTTCTTTCACCCAACTTTTAATCTAAATCCAATAACATGGTGACATTATTTATTGATTTCACGTTGAATTCACGTTAGTTGACAACTCAACCAAATGTAAGTAAAAACTAGACGTTGAACTGACGTCTGTGCCCAGTGGGATGGCTCAAGACACATATTTTACAAAGTGCAGGAGAAGGAGCATCCTCCGTATCCTCAAGTGACACCTGGGTCGTGTCCATTATGCATCAAACAGACTGAAACAGGGAGGGACTACTAGGACCTAAACAACCAATAAGCAACGCTCATTTTTGCTTTACAATGCAAAAGGTTTTGAAATGTTTTGCCCTAATGAACATGGCCTAGAGGTCTGGTAATAATAGCGCAGGGAGGGATGACCTCTTTCAAAGCCACGACTAAGTCCCCCTGGTCAGTGACTGTGTGGAACCGTCAATCCCCTAATCGTCTCCTTTGTTCTTTGTCGAACTCAGTTAACCATATGGACATACAGTATATATGGACACTGTGATCCGAGGAAAAAGTGTGTGTGTGTGTGCGAGCATGTGTGTGTGGTGCGGTGTGGTGGTGTCTGTGCTTGTTTGGTGTGTGTGTGTGTATGCCCATGTGTGTGTATGTGCGTGTGTGTGTGTGTGTGTGTGCGGGCGCCCTAGTGTAACTATGAACCAGCCATGTTCTTATATCACTGTAAAGAACGAAGTGTGTAACTAACAGTGGTCTAATGAATTTAACCTCCAACAGGATCAGAGTAGATTAAGAACAGGAAGGTTGACAAGGCAAAGAGGCTCTCGCTCTTCTTCAACCCCTCTCTTCATCACAATGGAGTTTCCACTTACTAAATTTAGACCTAACTAGTTGAACTTAACCCCCGTAATCAGTAAGTAATCCTTGCACTATTCTAATAGTTCTCTGAAATTTCACCTGACCTGTGGACGGACCATTATGGTCTTAAAGAGTAAACAACATGCTGACTGACACGCAAGGGGAAAGAGAGAGAGAGAGAGAGAGAGAGAGAGAGAGAGAGAGAGAGAGAGAGAGAGAGAGAGATAGGGGTAGAGAGGGGGGGAGAGAGAGAGAGAGAGAGCGAGAGAGAGGGAGAAGGAGAGGGAGGGAGAGAGAGAGAGAGAGAGGAGAGAGAGAGAGAGCGAGAGAGAGGGAGAAGGAGAGGGAGAGAGAGAGAGAGAGAGAGAGAGAGGGGGGGGAGGGAGAAAGAAAGACAAGTCATCAAGGGTCAAATTAGGATTTTGTAGCTGTAGGAAAGTCCCATGGTGACATTTTCCTCACCTGTGCAGTGTGCAAACGCACTGTAACATTTAAAATGGAACAAGTGAAATTCAAATATGCAGAGATTTATGTTGTAATCTTTGAAGTTTGGAATACACACGGTACACAAGCAATGCAATCGTGAGTTGCAGTATCAGATCTCCCGTTTATTTGAAACGTAAAGTTTACTCACAGCGCGTGTCGGTTTGCTAGAGGAATATCCCGCCCCCACTATATTCACTGTCTCCCTCTGTCTCCCACTGTCTCCCTTTGTCTTCCACTGTCTCCCACGGTCTCCCAACGTCTCTTACGGTCTCCCACTGTCTCCCACAGTCTACCATGGTCTCCCACTGTATGCCACTGTGTCCCATCCTATGATAGTTCCACTTTGTTCACTCCCAATGTAACCCTTGGATGCCATGTGAATACGCACTAGCAGTGACATACAGTGGGAGACCGTGGTAGACTGGGAGACAGTAGGAGACAGTGGCATACTGTGGGAGACCGCACCAAAATGTTCTCAAGTGTAATTTTCCACGAAATTTCCTCTTGGCTCACTGAGATTAGGATCTGTACTATTTCATAATAATTATTATGTTTTTATTTAAATTTTTTATCAGCTATTATGCATTTTACCACAATTTCCCAAAATGTCTCATTACCGCAACAGTCCAAAAAAGTAATAAATAAATCAATTTCTAATATTTTTTAAACATTGCTCTCATAATGAAAAGGCCTGAGTTAAACATAACAGTGAAAATAAAAATATTTTAAAGGATAAAATAAATCATAAAATTAAAATCGGACCTTTTCCCAATTTGAGCTGTTTACCTGTTTCGGTAATGAGAAGGCCAAGTGGGGTAACCAGGGTGTTTGAGAATAAGAACCTCATTCTGAAGGCATATAAGAGAATATATTAATTTAACTTAGGACTACTCCCATAGATTATGCTTTATTGGTGAATAAAACTTTATTTAAAAACTGATTGGAGTTTTTACAGGAACTTTAAAAAGTGTTACCATAATGAGACATGTCCACAGACACTTTGTTTGTACGTAATAAATATTATAGTTTAATGTAAACTTCAACTAGTATACAATTTGTATGATTTATGGACAAACTACAGCAACATATTTTGTGTTTTATTCAAAATAAGATAGGTTTTTCTAAAGTACAATTTTATAAAATGACCTGAGAATATAATCCGGACACATTTCAGTAATGGGAATTTGGGGTGAAAATGTACAAAATTCTGGCGAAAATGTATTTAGGGCACTTTGCCAAAAACGAAACATCTTATTTCTCAGAATGATAGTTGATTTTTGCAAATGCATCATGGTTTTTGTAACTCAATTTGTTATAGACATTGTATAAACTGGTTTCATGAGAATCACCCAGTAGTTTGAGTTAATTAGTTCTCACTGGTCAAGTCACTCATATGTACACCTCGCTCACTCACCTGTTTGACACACACAACACATGCAGTTACAGAAAAGGTAGAACAATAAAAGAAGAAAGAAAATGGTAGAATGGAGGTAGAGTATGATAAATGGACTAGGATAGACAGAGCTTGGGTCCCTAACTGTACTCCCTGTTCACCCATGACTGCGTGGCCACGCTCACGCCTCCAACTCAATCGTCAAGTTTGCAGACGACACAACAGTAGTAGGCCTGATGACCAACAATGACAAGACAGCCTACAGGGAGGAGGTGAGGGACCTGGTGGAGTGGTGCCAGGAAAATAACCTCTCCCTGAACAGTTTGATGGCCTTGAGATAGAAGCTGTTTTTCATTCTCTCGGTCCCAGCTTTGATGCACCTGTACTGACCTCGCCTTCTGGATGATAGTGGGGTGAACAGGCAGTGGCTCGGGTGGTTGATGTCCTTGATGATATTTTTGGCCTTCCTGTGACATCGGGTGCTGTAGGTGTCCTGGAGGGCGGGTAGTTTGCACCTGGTAATGCGTTCGGCAGACTGCACCACCCTCTGGAGAGCCCTGCGGTTGCGGGCGGTGCAGTTGCCATACCAGGCGGTGATGCAGGATGCTCTCAATTGTGAATCTGTAAAAGTTTGAGGGTTTTAGGTGCCAAGCCACATTTCTTCAGCCTCCTGAGGTTGAAGAGGCTCTGTTGCGCCTTCTTCACCACACTGTCTGTGTGGGTGGACCATTTAAGTTTGTCAGTGATGTGTACGCCAAGGAACTTGAAGCTTTCCCACCTTCTCCACCGCGGTCCCGTCGATGTGGATAGGGGGGTGCACCCTCTGCTGTTTCCTGAAGTCCACGATCATCTCCTTTGTTTTGTTGACATTGAGTGAGAGGTTATTTTCCTGGCACCACACTCCCAGAACCCTCACCTCCTTCCTGTAGGCTGTCTCGTCATTGTTGGTAATCAAGCCTACTACTGTTGTGTCGTCTGCAAACTTGATGATTGAGTTGGAGGTGTGCTTGGCCACGCAGTCATGGGTGAACAGGGAGTACAGGAGGGGGCTGAGCACGCACTATGGTGTTGAATGCTGAGCTATTGTCAATGAACAGCATTCTTACATAGGTATTCCTCTTGTCCAGATAGGATAGGGCAGTGTGCAGTGTGATGGCGATTGCATCGTCTGTGGATCTATTGGGGCGGTAAGCAAATTGACGTGGGTCTAGGGTGACAGCTAGGGTAGAGGTGATATGATCCTTGACTAGTCTCTCAAAGCACTTCATGATGACAGAGGTGAGTGCTACGGGGCAATAGTCATTTAGTTCAGTTACCTTTGCTTTCTTGGGTACAGGAACAATGGTGGCCATCTTGAAGCATGTGTGGACAGCAGACTGGGACAGGGAGAGATTGAATATTTGGCTTGGCACCTAAAACCCTCTCACATTTTTACACATTAACAATTGAGAGCATCCTGTCGGGCTATATCACCGCCTGGTACGGCAACTGCACCGCCCACAACCGCAGGGCTCTCCAGAGGGTGGTGCAGTCTGCCAAACGCATTACCGGGTGCAAACTATCCACCCTCCAGGACAGCCAGCTGGTCTGCGCATGCTCTGAGGACGCGGCTAGGGATGCTGTCTGGGCCGGCAGCCTTGCGGGGGTTAACATGCTTAAATGTCTTACTCACAAAGCGGGCGAAGAAGGTGTTTAGCTTGTCTGGAAGTGAGACGTCGGTGTCGGCGACGTGGCTGGTTTTCCTTTTGTAGTCCGTGATTGTCTGTAGACCCTGCCACATACATCTTGTGTCTGACCCGTTGAATTGATCTATGGTAAATAGTTAATGGCCATTGGTCAGTGATACTGTACATTAACTTTGATTTATGTACAGTACCAGTCAAACGTTTGGACACACCTACTCATTCAATGGTTTTTCTTTATTTTTACTATTTTCTACAGTGTAGAATAATAGTGAAGACATCAAAACTATGGAATAACACATATGGAATCATGGAGTAACCAAAAAAGTGTTTAACAAATCGAAATATATTTTATATTTGAGATTCTTCAAATAGCCACTCTTTGCCTTGATGACAGCTTTGCACACTCTTGGCATTCTCTCAACCAGCTTCACCTGGAATGCTTTTCCAACAGTATTGAAGGAGTTCCCACATATGCTTAGCACTTGTTGGCTCCTTTTCCTTCAATCTGCCGTCCGACACATCCCAAACCATCTCAATTGGGTTGTGGTTGGGGGATTGTGGAGGCCAGGTCATCTGATGCAGCACTCAATCACTCTCCTTCTTGGTAAATTAGCCCATACACAGCCTGGAGGTGTGTTGGGTCATTGTCCTGTTGAAAAACAAATGATAGTCCCACTAAGCCCAAACCAGATTGGATGGCGTATCGCTGCAGAATGCTGTAGTAGCCATGCTGGTTAAGTGTGCCTTGAATTCCAAATACATCACAGACATAATACCATAACACCTCCTCCTCCATGCTTTACGGTGGGAAATACACATGTGGAGATCATCCGTTCACCCACACCGCGTCTCACAAAGACACGGCGGTTGGAACCAAAAATCTCCAATTTGGACTCCAGACCAAAGGACAAATTTCCACCAAATGTCCATTGCTCGTGTTTTTTGGCCCAAACAGGTCTCTTCTTCTTATTGGTGTCCTTTAGTAGTGATTTCTTTGCAGCAAATCGACAATGAAGGCCTGATTCACACAGTCCATTCTGAACAGTTGATGTTGAGATCTGTCTGTGACCTGAACTCTATGAAGCATTTATTTGGGCTGCAATTTCTGAGGCTGGTAACTCTAATGAATGTATCCTCTGCAACAGAGGTAACTCTGAGTTCCATTCCTGTGTTGGTCCTCACGAGAGCCAGTTTCATCATAGCGCTTGATGGTTTTTAAAACAGCAAATTCTTGAAATGTTCCGTATTGTCTGACCTTCATGTCTTAAAGTAATGATGGACTGTCGTTTCTCTTTGCTTATTTGAGCTGTTCTTGCCATAATATGGACTTGGTCTTTTACCAAATAGGGCTATCTTCCCTATACCCCCCCCCCCCCAAGAGTGTACAAAGCTGTCATCAATGCAAAGGGTGGCTATTTGAAGAATCTCAAAAATAAAATATATTTTTTATTTGTTTAAAAGTTTATTTGTTTAACGCTTTTTTGGTTACTACATTATTCCATATGTGTTATTTCATAGTTTTGATGTCTTCACTATTATTCTACAATGTAGAAAATAGTAAAAATAAAGAAAAACCCTTGAATGAGTAGGTATGTCAAAACTTTTGACTTGTAATGTACCTCCATCACTCAAACAAACAGTTTATGGTTTAAACCATTTAAATCCCCCCCACACACATGCGCATGCACATACACACATTTAGACGCACACACGCAACAAACACACACATTTATCCCGTTTTAAAACTCATTTCCTGCCATTCTATGTATTTTGACATGGCTTAGGCCTATGACCAGAGAAAAAAAAGTTTACAAAATATAAAACACAGGTCAGGTG
The DNA here is from genome assembly GCF_020615455.1 of Coregonus clupeaformis. Classification (NCBI taxonomy): domain Eukaryota; kingdom Metazoa; phylum Chordata; class Actinopteri; order Salmoniformes; family Salmonidae; genus Coregonus; species Coregonus clupeaformis. The sequence continues at coordinate 35,780,299 of NC_059217.1, read as the reverse complement.
TGTTCAGGATGCTTTGAATAATACATTAACACTCAAAATGCAAAAACTGTGTTACTTTGAGATTTTTTGGTGATGACATGTTAAGTATGCTAATATTTTTTTGGGGGTGGTTTGACACTTTATTCAGGCATTAAGGAAATTAGATGGGGAGACAGGCAAATGGGAGAAACAGTGAGAAGGTTGGAATTAGGGATTGATCCCTGTTCTCTTGTGGAAAATTGTATGCAGAACGTGCCGGAGAGCGTTACCACTACACCAAGGCTCTGCACAGGAAACACTAACATTAATGGTTGATGGCAGTGGGAAAGCAAATCATAGATTGCAGTCATTTTATCCATAGACTGCTTTCAAGTTAGGGATACAAACATTTTAGATTTAGTAATTTGTGTGAACTATCTCTTTAATATAGGGCTGGAAGAAGCTCTTGCTTGCTCTCCGGGAGGGTTGGCCACCCCTGAGCTATGTTTCCCAAGTGCTGGGTGTTTGAAAATGTTATTGATATAACAATGCATCACTTATGTCTCTACTCCATCACCTATGTCTCTACTGCATCAACTATGTCTCTACTGCATCACCTATGTCTCTACTGCATCACCTATGTCTCTACTGCATCACCTATGCCTCTACTGCATCACCTATGCCTCTACTGCATCACCTGGGTGTTGGTAAACCATGGGGGTTGTTTGCATTTGAAATTAGGAAAGGTGTTAAACAATGTAAGTTGTAATAAATTTACTTGCAAAAAAAGCAGAGAACCATTTACACAGCCCAATACCTGCATTTTCGTTACAGGGCCTGGGAAAATGCAGGAATCATGACTAGGTCTTTAGGTGGCTTTTATTTCCATGTTTTTTACCCCCTACCTCTTTCAGATATACGAAAAAGCTGGTATAAAAATGCAGGCATGGTAAATAAGTGGGATTTTGGTCTGTGTATGAAAGGGTTATTAGCCTGGTTTTGGATTCCTCCCTGACAAAGATGGCTGCCATTTTCGCACCATTATGGAACTTTGAGGGTTTATGACATAGCTCTTCTAGTAATTTAATAGGATCTCTATGGGTGTTACTCAATACACAAAAGTCCTCGAGTATATCCTGATGTCGATGGTGATTTGAGGTCTTAGCCACATGTGAATAAAAAGGCTACGGTTAGCCAGATTAGCGCCTGTGGCTGTATGAGTTAAACGAAGGTCTTCTGTGCTCTGTACAATGTACAGCATGTCTGCGGCTACAGGGGACAATGGCTACCTTGTGTAGGAGCCAGGGTGACGGCCTGCCATCTCACTCTTACACCTCTCAATGCCAGGGAGGTTTTAAGTCTGTGTGTGTGTGTGTTGTATTTAAGGGCGTCTGTCTGTCTGTCTGGTCTGTCTGGTCTGTCTGGTCTGGTCTGGTCTGGTCTGTCTGGTCTGGTCTGGTCTGGTCTGGTCTGGTCTGGTCTGGTCTGGTCTGGTCTGGTCTGGTCTGTCTGGTCTGGTCTGGTCTGGTCTGGTCTGGTCTGGTCTGGTCTGTCTGGTCTGGTCTGGTCTGGTCTGGTCTGTCTGGTCTGGTCTGGTCTGTCTGGTCTGTCTGGTCTGGTCTGTCTGGTCTGGTCTGGTCTGGTCTGGTCTGTCTGGTCTGGTCTGGTCTGGTCTGGTCTGGTCTGTCTGGTCTGGTCTGGTCTGGTCTGTCTGGTCTGTCTGGTCTGGTCTGTCTGGTCTGGTCTGGTCTGGTCTGGTCTGTCTGGTCTGGTCTGGTCTGGTCTGGTCTGTCTGGTCTGGTCTGGTCTGGTCTGGTCTGGTCTGTCTGGTCTGTCTGGTCTGTCTGGTCTGTCTGGTCTGTCTGGTCTGGTCTGGTCTGGTCTGTCTGTCTGTCTGGTCTGTCTGTCTGGTCTGGTCTGTCTGGTCTGGTCTGTCTGGTCTGGTCTGTCTGGTCTGGTCTGGTCTGGTCTGGTCTGGTCTGTCTGGTCTGGTCTGGTCTGTCTGTCTGTCTGGTCTGTCTGGTCTGGTCTGGTCTGTCTGGTCTGGTCTGTCTGGTCTGTCTGGTCTGTCTGGTCTGTCTGGTCTGGTCTGGTCTGGTCTGTCTGTCTGTCTGGTCTGTCTGGTCTGTCTGGTCTGGTCTGTCTGGTCTGGTCTGTCTGGTCTGGTCTGTCTGGTCTGTCTGGTCTGGTCTGGTCTGTCTGGTCTGGTCTGTCTGGTCTGGTCTGGTCTGGTCTGGTCTGTCTGGTCTGTCTGGTCTGGTCTGGTCTGGTCTGTCTGGTTTGTCTGTCTGTCCGGTCTGTCTGTCTGGTCTGTCTGTCTGGTTTGTCTGATCAGTCTGTCTGTCTGTCTGTCTGTCTGTCTGGTCTGTCTGTCTGGTCTGTCTGTCTGGTCTGTCTGGTCTGTCTGGTCTGTCTGTCTGGTTTGTCTGTCTGGTTTGTCTGGTCTGTCTGGTCTGTCTGTCTGGTCTGTCTGGCTTGTCTGTCTGGTCTGTCTGTCTGGTCTGTCTGTCTGTCTGCTCTGTCTGGTCTGTCTGTCTGGTCTGGTCCGTCTGGTCTGGTCTGTCTGGTCTGTCTGTCTGGTTTGTCTGTCTGTCTGTCTGTCTGTCTGTCTGTCTGTCTGGTTTGTCTGTCTGGTCTGTCTGTCTGGTCTGTCTGTCTGTCTGGTTTGTCTGTATGTCTGTCTGTCTGTCTGGTCTGGTCTGTCTGGTCTGTCTTGTCTGTCTGGTCTGTCTGACTGTCTGTCTGTCTGTCTGTCTGTCTGTCTGGTTTGTCGGGTCTGTCGCGTCTGTCTGTATGTCATGTCTGGTCTGTCTGTATGTCATGTCTGTCTGTCTCTCTGTCTGTCTGTCTGTCTGTCTGTCTGTCTGTCTGTCTGTCTGTCTGTCTGTCTGTCTGTCTGTCATGTCTGGTCTGTCTGGTCAGTACTGTATGTCTATGCTAACAAATCTAAATGTGTGTCTGTGCAGGCCTTTGCCCGATCCTCCATAATTAACCTTTAACGTGCCCCACACAGACAGACAGACAGTGTGGTGCAGGCCAGGGCAGCAGTGGGGGACGGAGGCCATACAATGTCCTGGCCTGGCAGGGGGATACCTTGGAGGATTAGCTTGCATTCTGACAGCTGGCCATGCCAAGGGGACACTGCTGACGTGCCTGCAACCCAACAACAACTGTTCTGGGAGGGGAGAGAACTAGAGTTTCAGGGGCTAAGAGTGCTTCTCTCAGTGCTACCTCAGACTTCCCTGATCTGCCTTTCCTCCTCCGCTGCCCTCCAGTCCTCCAAGCATTATTTAACTCTGCTTACACCAGTTACTCCTGCTCTCTCCATCTACGTTTTAGTCTGTGACTCGTGATTAAGAGGGAAGAAAGTAAGAAAGTGTGTGAGACTCCTCTTCTTGGTAGAAAGCAGTGCAGTTTTCTATTGCTACTGTATGGGCCTGTATTCAATCAGAGTGCTGATTTCGGATCATTTTTAGTCTTTTAAATCATAACAAAAAAGAGATGAGACCTGATCCTAGATCAGCACTCTTACTCTGAGACACTTTATGAATATACGCCCTGATTTCTACCCCTAGTATGCATTCATTTATCTTGGCCTGTCAGACGGGTTGTGTAGCAAGGTACTTTAAACACGCATCAGTCTCCCCAATGTCTCTCCATTGTGTATCGTATTCCCTGAAAAGCCTTCTCGTGTGTAAACTATTCATTCTCAAACTAAGTTCATTATTTACTGTCTAAAAACTAGAACAAATGTACAATGTCTCGAATCGGAGACCGTCTGCGGACGTTATGCTTTCATGCCATTCAATAATTTAATGAAGATTTTTTTTTGTTTATCTCCTGTTAGAAAGCAGTTTTGTGGTGAATAATACAGCTGTTTGATGCAAACAAACATTCAAATGGTGCTGTTTTTTTCCGGTGACAAACAACGCGTGCTTTGAGCTTTGAGATGGGAGACAGCCTGGGACTACAATGGAGTTGTATTCCCAGTCCAGTGAAGACTTGTTGTCAGTCTTAATCTAGGATTACGCCTCTAGAGCTATCTAAAAGCCACCTGTTTGTAAGCTTGTAACATGGATTTGGCATTGATAGGATTTGACCCTAGGTACAGTCCCTTCAGAAAGTATTCATACCCCTTGACTCATTCCACATGTTGTTGTGTTACAGCCTGACTTCAAAATGGATTAAATATATATTTTTGCTCATCCATCTACACACAATACTCCATAATGACAAAGTGAAAACTTGTTTTTAGAAATGTTTAGAAATGTATTAAAAATGAAATATCTCATTCAAATAAGTATTCAAACCCCTGAGTCAATATTTTGTAGAAGCACCTTTGGAGCTGTGTGTTTTTCTGTGTACGTGTCTATGACCTGGATTGTACAATATTTGCCCATTATTCTTTTTTAAATTCTTAAAGTTGGTTGTTGATCATTGCTAGACAGCAAGTCTTGCCATAGATTTTCATGCTGATTTAAGTCAAAACTGTAACTAGCCACTCAGGAACATTCAATGTCGTCTTGGTAAGAAACTCCAGTGATTTGGCCTTGTGTTTTAGGTTATTGTCCTGCTGAAAGGTGAACTTGTCTCCCTGTGTCTGTTGGAAAGCAGACTGAACCAGGTTTTCCTCTAGGATTTTGCCTTTGCTTATAGCTGTATTCCGTTTGTTTTTATCCTAAGAAACTCCCTAGTCCTTGTCGATGACAAGCATACCCATAACATGATGCAGCCATCCCCATGTTTGAAAATATGAAGAGTGGTACTCAGTGATGTGTTGTATTGGTTTTGCCCCAAACTTAATGCTTTGTATTCAGGACAAAAAGTACATTTCTTTGGCAATTTTTTTTTTGCAGTATTATTTTAGTGTCTTGTTGCAAACAGGATGCATGTTTTGGAATATTTGTATTCTGTACAGGCTTCCTTCTTTTCACTCTGTCATGTAGGTTAGTATTGTGGAATAACTACAATGTTGTTGATCCATCCTCAGTTTTCTCCTATCACAGCCATTAAATGTTGTAACTGTTTTAAAATCACCATTGGCCTCATGGTCAAATCCCTGAGCAGTTTCCTTCCTCTCTGGCAACTGAGTTAGGAAGGATGCCTGTATCTTTAACTTTTCTTTTTAAACATCTACCAATAGGTGCCTTTCTTTGTGAGTTATTGAAAAACCTCCCTGGTCTTCGTGGTTGAATCTGTGCTTGAAATTCACTACTCGATTGAGGGACCTTAAAATGTATGTGTGGGGTACAGAGATGGGGTAGTCATTCAAAATTAATGTTAACCACTATTATTGAACACGGAATGAATCCATGCAACTTATGATGGGAGTTGTGAAGCACATATTTACTCCTGAACTTACTGTATTTAAGCTTGCCATAACAAAGGGATTGAATACTTATTGACTCAAGACAACAAAATTCCACTTTGACATTATGGGGTATTGTGTGTAGATCAGTGACACACAACATTTAATACATGTTTAATTCAGGCTGTAACACAACAAAAATTTGGAAAAAGTAAAGGGTTGTGAATTCTTTAAAAACCTGCTGTATGTAAAATATTGTGTGCTATAGCTTGGAAAATAAATGTGACTCTGGATGACAACATAATGATGTTTGTTTCCAACATTAGGGCTATTTTCCTAAAGAAGTTAAATCTGCTTTGTGTTTTGTTTCCTTGCCACGATACTAACGAGTATCGCCATACTGGTATCGTCCCGGCCCTATTGGGTATACCTGTCAGCAGCTGAAACCCAACAGCAGTGAGAATGGACATATTTCCACTTCAGTTATCTGTGGCCCTCTCTTGACTGAGTGGGACGTGGGCCCTCTGTGGCATTCATGTCAGCTCTACTCAATGTGTCCTGAATGATACATATGGATGTGTGTGTGTGTGTGTCTGACGAAAACAAATGCAAAATGCACCACATAGCATCTTTGACTTAGCTTCACTATGAACACTTGGTGATTGTTTTAACTTCAGGGAAGGTCTAATTATTTATTAAAGCTTACTTTGTCTAGGCTTTAGCCTCAGGGCTAATGCAGTCACTCTGAAATATGCGTGGAGGCAGCTGTTGCAGTCAGCCTGCTAGTCACTGTCTGTATTCACGCTCTCATCTCTATATCAGTCGCTAGCCCAAATTGAATTATCTAATAACACGTTTACCATCGGATCACATTACATACAGTATAGACCCAGGTTTTCTTCTAATCAAATAACCATCAGCACTTTTCAATGGATGACATTTTAGACTCTCATTTGAAAGTGTTTTTTTGCTAACACACTTGGCTTTTATATTAATATAACCTGTTTGTCTCTTTTAAATGTACATTTACATTTTGGTCATTTAGCTCCAAAAAGGTTCCTGGTTGGTCATTTAGCAGACGCTCCAAAAAGGTTCCTGTTTGGTCATTTAGCAGACGCTCCAAAAAGGTTCCTGGTTGGTCATTTAGCAGACGCTCCAAAAAGGTTCCTGGTTGGTCATTTAGCAGACGCTCCAAAAATGTTCCAGTTCAATCCCTCTAAGAAGGCTTTTGTAGTGTTGTTTGCTACACAGTGTCTGACAGACAGCAACCAGCAGCAAAGCCTGACAGGGTTATTTAAGAATGGAAAAGGGCTCTTGGCTTCGTCTATATTATTAGAGTAATAGGATTGTTTACTCCCACTGTTAAGTTAAGGTAAGTTAAGGTCGCCCAACGGGCTTAAACTTGTGTAACAAGCTTAATTGCGCCTCTGAGTGGCATTGTGTTGACCCTGGGCAGGGCACTAGGGGTCACAGGTCAGAGGTGAGAGCTGATAAGAGAGGAGGAAGCCTCTACAGGACATAAGGAACAGCTGGGTTTGTACAGTATCAGGCCCAGACCGAGCATTATGCTTCACACACAGGTCCGTACGCTCTTACACATGCACAAAGGTATGCAGAACTACACACACACACACACACACACACACACGACACACACACACACACACACACACACACACACACACACACACACACACACACACACACACACTGCTGAGCTGTATGATAAAGGTGGAGAGAAAGAGATACAGTACCAGTCAAAGGTTTGGACACATCTACTCATTCAAGGGTTTTTCTTTATTTTTACTATTTTCTACATTGTAGAATAATAGTGAAGACATCAAAACTATGAAATAACACATATAGAATAATTTACTAACCCAAAAAGTGTTAAACAAATCAAAATATATTTTATATTTGAGATTCTTCAAATAGCCACCCTTTGCCTTTATGACAACTTTGCACACTCTTGGCATTCTTTCAACCAGCTTCACCTGGAATGCTTTTCCAGCATTCTTGAAGGAGTTCCCACTTATGCTGAGCACTTGTTGGCTGCTTTTCCTTCACTCAGTGGTCCGACTCATCCCAAACCATCTAAATTGTGTTGAGGTCGGAGGATTGTGGAGGCCAGGTCATCTGATGCAGCACTCCATCACTCTCCTTCTTGGTCAAATAGCCCTTACACAGCCTGGAGGTGTGTTGGGTCATTGTCCTGTTGAAAAACAAATGATAGTCCCACTAAGCCCAAACCAGATGGGATGGCGTTTGGCTGCTGAATGCTGTGGTAGCCATGTTGGATAAGTGTGCATTGAATTCTAAATAAATCACAGACAGTGTCACCAGCAAAGCACCCCCACACCATAACACCTCCTCCTCCATGCTTTACGGTGGGAACTACTCATGCAGAGATCAACCGTTCACCCACACCGCGTCTCACAAAGACACGGCGGTTGGAACCAAAAATGTCAAATTTGGACTCCAGACCAAAGGACAAGTTTCCACCGGTCTAATGTCCATTGTTCGTGTTTCTTGGCCCAAGCAGGTCTCTTCTTCTTATTGGTGTCATTTAGTAATGGTTTCCTTGCAGCAATTTGACCATGAAGGCCTGATTCACACAGTCTCCTCTGAACAGTTGATGTTGAGATGTGTCTGTGACCTGAACTCTGTGAAGCATTTATTTGGGCTGCAATTTCTGAGGCTGGTAACTCTAATGAACTTATCCTCTGCAGCAGAGGTAACTCTGGGTCTTCCATTCCTGTGGCTGTCCTCATGAGAGACAGTTTCAATATAGCGCTTGATGGTTTTTGTGACTGCACTTGAAGAAACTTTCAAAGTTCTTGAAATTGTCCGTATTGACTGACCTTCATGTCTTAAAGTAACGATGGACTGTCATTTCTCTTTGCTTATTTGAGCTGTTTTTGCCATAATATGGGCTTGGTCTTTTGCCAAATAGTGCTATCTTCTGTATAACCACCCTACCTTGTCACAACACAACTGATTGGCTCAAACGCATTAAGAAGGAAAGAAATTCCACAAATTAACTTTTAAGAAGGCACACCTGTTAATTGAAATGCATTCCAGGTGACTACCTCATGAAGCTGGTTGAGAGAATGCCAAGCGTGTGCAAGTCTGTCATCAAGGCAAAGGGTGGCTATTTGAAGAATCTCAAATATAAAATATATTTTGATTTGTTTAACACTTTTTTGGTTACTACATCATTCCATATGTGTTATTTCATAGTTTTGATGTCTTCACTATTATTCTACAATGTAAAAAATAGTAAAAATAAAGAAAAACCCTTGAATGAGTAGGTGTGTCCAAACGTTTGACTGGTAGTGTACATGCAGAGATAGAGAGTTGATGGAATAAGATAATTTCAACGAACGAAGACTGAATGAGAGAGGGAGTGATGAGTGTTAGACTAGTTGTCTATAGACTGGGTACTGGGTGAGTGTTAGACTAGTTGTCTATAGACTGGGTACTGTGTGAGTGTTAGACTAGTTGTCTATAGACAGTGTACTGGGTGAGTGTTAGACCAGTTGTCTATAGACTGGGTACTGAGTGAGTGTTAGACTAGTTGTCTATAGACTGGGTACTGTGTGAGTGTTAGACTAGTTGTCTATAGACTGGGTACTGAGTGAGTGTTAGACTAGTTGTCTATAGACTGGGTACTGAGTGAGTGTTAGACTAGTTGTCTATAGACTGGGTACTGGGTGAGTGTTAGACTAGTTGTCTATAGACTGGGTACTGGGTGAGTGTTAGACTAGTTGTCTATAGACTGGGTACTGGGTGAGTGTTAGACTAGTTGTCTATAGACTGGGTACTGTGTGAGTGTTAGACTAGTTGTCTATAGACTGGGTACTGGGTGAGTGTTAGACTAGTTGTCTATAGACTGGGTACTGGGTGAGTGTTAGACTAGTTGTCTATAGACTGGGTACTGGGTGAGTGTTAGACTAGTTGTCTATAGACTGGGTACACTCCCAGCACAGTAGTATCATTGACTTATCCAATATCTGTATGACCTTCACATGCGATTTACATTTTATTTGGCTATTTAGCTACAGTATGAATATTTTAGCCTGAAATTAGCAAAATTACCAAAGATTACAACGTAGTATTTATCTTTCTGCTGTTTTGTGATCATAGCAAAATCCCTAAAGCGTTTATTTTTCTCTTCTGAAGTTTTTGTCAATTTGTGTTTAATGGAAGGATATCTGAGCAGAGGCATTGGAGGCTACATTGACAGTAGGAGACGATATTCAAATCAAATCAAATCAAATGTTATTTGTCACAATACAGTATTCTATAATATTCTGCCATTGACTAAGGCTACTGACTACAGCAATAGAGAATGACAGACAGACGGCCCTTTAGCGCCGTTGCGTGTTGACTTTGGTCATGAATGAAAGACTCAAATGTAATGTAATGAATGGTTTTACTCTGAAACCATAAAGCAGATATATGTATGCTGTGTCTGTGTTAACCTGGGTGTGTTCCAATGTCAGGAAAATAAAAGCACAAGGCAGGGTGTTGGTCAACAGGACTGCTCCTGGGGGGGGGGGGAGGGGGACTAGTACAGAGAGACCCTGCATAGAAGGGCATGTATGAGTGGAAATAAGAAACAAACGATTGAGTCTTTTAATATTTTAGAGGGTTCCATTACATTTTCACTGAGATTTTGCTTTTAGAAAACCACGAATCCGCATGCTCGTGCCAGACCAAGGTGTCTATCGGTTGTGATTTACAATTTCGGGCATCGCGCACACATTTAAAACTTGGCATCCTGAGGGCCAGAGCTGGATCTGTTAACGTTGATTCAAGAAAGATGGCACCCTTGGGGAATTGGTAACTGGTCTTATTAATGCCAGGGGTTCTATGTATCAAGCGTCTCAGAGTTGGAGCTCTGATTTAAAGGCGCAATGCAGCCATTGTTCTCTCAATATCAAATCATTTCTGGGTAACAATTAAGTACCTTACTGGGATTTTTTTAATAAAAAGAAACAAAAATGGCTTCTTAGCAAGAGCAACTTCTCAAGCAAGAATTTAGCTAGGACTGTCTGGGAGTGGTCTGAGTGGGGAGAGGAAACCTATCTGTTATTGGCACAGAGGTTTGGAACTCTCTTTCTTATTGATCTGTTAACTAATTTACCGCCTGGTGATGTCACCAGGCAGGACGAAACTCCATCCCACCAAAACAGGCTGTGTAATTTCATGTGGTCTTTTCAAACAGCTCTTACACTGAAAGGGCATTATCATACTTTTCTAAATGTCACAGTATTATTCCACCCTCATAGTGTGGAAATATATACACTGCTCAAAAAAATAAAGGGAACACTTAAACAACACAATGTAACTCCAAGTCAATCACACTTCTGTGAAATCAAACTGTCCACTTAGGAAGCAACACTGATTGACAATACATTTCACATGCTGTTGTGCAAATGGAATAGACAACAGGTGGAAATTATAGGCAATTATCAAGACACCCCCAATAAAGAAGTGGTTCTGCAGGTGGTGACCACAGACCACTTCTCTGTTCCTATGCTTCCTGGCTGATGTTTTGGTCACTTTTGAATGCTGGCGGTGCTTTCACTCTAGTGGTAGCATGAGACGGAGTCTACAACCCACACATGTGGCTCAGGTAGTGCAGCTCATCCAGGATGGCACATCAATGCGAGCTGTGGCAAGAAGGTTTGCTGTGTCTGTCAGCGTAGTGTCCAGAGCATGGAGGCGCTACCAGGAGACATGCCAGTACATCAGGAGACGTGGAGGAGGCCGTAGGAGGGCAACAACCCAACAGCAGGACCGCTACCTCCGCCTTTGTGCAAGGAGGAGCAGGAGGAGCATTGCCAGAGCCCTGCAAAATGACCTCCAGCAGGCCACAAATGTGCATGTGTCTGCTCAAACGGTCAGAAACAGACTCCATGAGGGTGGTATGAGGGCCCGACGTCCACAGGTGGGGGTTGTGCTTACAGCCCAACACCGTGCAGGACGTTTGGCATTTGCCAGAGAACACCAAGATTGGCAAATTCGCCACTGGCGCCCTGTGCTCTTCACAGATGAAAGCAGGTTCACACTGAGCACATGTGACAGACGTGACAGAGTCTGGAGACGCCGTGGAGAACGTTCTGCTGCCTGCAACATCCTCCAGCATGACCGGTTTGGCGGTGGGTCAGTCATGGTGTGGGGTGGCATTTCTTTGGGGGGCCGCACAGCCCTCCATATGCTCGCCAGAGGTAGCCTGACTGCCATTAAGTACCGAGATGAGATCCTCAGACCCCTTGTGAGACCATATGCTGGTGCGGTTGGCCCTGGGTTCCTCCTAATGCAAGACAATGCTAGACCTCATGTGGCTGGAGTGTGTCAGCAGTTCCTGCAAGAGGAAGGCATTGATGCTATGGACTGGCCCGCCCGTTCCCCAGACCTGAATCCAATTGAGCACATCTGGGACATCATGTCTTGCTCCATCCACCAACGCCACGTTGCACCACAGACTGTCCAGGAGTTGGCGGATGCTTTAGTCCAGGTCTGGGAGGAGATCCCTCAGAAGACCATCCGTCACCTCATCAGGAGCATGCCCAGGCGTTGTAGGGAGGTCATACAGGCACGTGGAGGCCACACACACTACTGAGCCTCATTTTGACTTGTTTTAAGGACATTACATCAAAGTTGGATCAGCCTGTAGTGTGGTTTTCCACTTTAATTTTGAGGGTGACTCCAAATCCAGACCTCCATGGGTTGATAAATTTGATTTCCATTGATAATTTTTGTGTGATTTTGTTGTCAGCACATTCAACTATGTAAAGAAAAAAGTATTTATTCATTCAGATCTAGGATGTGTTGTTTAAGTGTTCCCTTTATTTTTTTGAGCAGTGTATATAAAACACAGGAAAATCACGTTTTTGACTGCACTGGGCCTTTAAGATCATTTTTGTATTTTGATCACAATGAATAAGATCACGTGGATGAATAAGATCACGTGGATAGGGGGGACCTGATCCTAGATCAGCATTCTTACTCTGAGATGATTGATACATACGGCCACAGGTTCATTACAATACATATTATAGATGTACAGTACTCTACATAGGATGTGGACTTTGCTACCAAGTATTGATTCAGCAAGTTTTGATTAACTTTCCCCTGCCACCCATCCCGCAAGCGGTCAGCTTTCAACACACTCTCGACCAGGCCCTCCATTCACTAGGGGCCAGATTAATTGGTCCTCGCAATAGGTCGGGACTCCTTTACCAATAAGGTAAATACATAGAGGTCCCATTGCAACACACTGTTGACGACAACCTAACTTTCCATTGAATGCAGCTCCTTTGGTTTTGAAGTGTTTTATTGATAAATCACCAAACACACAATATACGCACAATTGACGCAGCCACCATACACAATATCTGCTTCCTTCACAAGTTCCTTCATCGTATCATGAAATTACCCCCAGTTGCATCTGATGCGATGCCATGATGCAGTGAATTAATAGTGTTATTTGTTAGCCACCTTGCAACCGCCCAAAGAGTAACCCCATAATGGACGCAATGCTGAAGTTCATTTCCTCATTCCCTCCCCACAGAAATCCATTTATGGGATCGGTATGACAGGAAACACAACTGCTTTTCTTGTCATTAGTGCACTAGCTGACAAAATTGGCCCGTTTTTGGTGTGGCTGACTGGTTGCTAGTGAACGTTTCTATTTCGGGAAAAGGGAGGGGAATGGGGGAATCTCTGTGGAGAAAGCAGGGCCTGTGTGTGCCTGCATTCCAACATGTCTGAATGACAGTAACCTCTGTTTAGGCCGCTCAATCACCATTTAACGAGGGCCCAGACTTACCAATGAAAAACGTATTGATCTATGCATCCCAAATGGCACCCTATTCCCTTTATAGTGCACTAGAGTTGGGAAAAGTAGTGCACTATATATGGAATAGGGTGCCATTTGGGATGCAGTCTCTGTGGAACACGGTAGTAGGAAGAGGACTTATTATGTTTGGGATTCAGTGGAGGCTGCTGAGGGGAGGACGGCTCATAATAATGGCTGGAACGGAACAAATGGAATGGCATCAAACACCTGGAAACCATGTGTTTCATGTATTTGATACCATTCCACCTATTCCACTCCAGCCGTTACCACGAGCCCATGATCCCCAATTAAGATGCCACCAACCTCCTGTGTTGGGATGGTCTGTAGAGTTCAGCCTGTTGGACCAAATTGGTGCTGTACTGACCTCCTTTTCCTCATTCTACTAACTCACCTCATGCTTGTTGGGATTGTCCAGGAGACCAAGAAGATCTCTATTTTTTATCCGTCTCTCTCTCGCTCTCTCCTTTCTCTCTCTAGCTCCCTCTCTTTCTGGCATTTCCCACTTCCTCAGCTCACTTCAGCAGGAATTGCTGAAGATTTTACACCCAATTGGGTGAAGCAGAGGCGTTTGTTGCCACCGTCGTCGCTCCACAAGTGGCAGAGGGGACTCGGGCTGCTGAATGGCGCTTTGTGTATTCCTAAGAGGGGCCTTCGCTCTCCCTCTCATCTGTCACAGACAGGTCCCTGTGTCTCCATGCTCCACAATGGCCAATTGTTTCTCCAGAATAGCCAGGTTTCCAGGTTCCAGGAGAGAAGTAGTGAATGATGAACTCCTGCCAAATTCCGACCCCCTTTTTCTTTCACTTGAGCTCACAAAGGGATTATAAATTACCCTGGACTTTTTGGGGGAGTTAAAATGCTCCCCTGTCCTTCTCCTCCAGCAAACAATGTCCATTGATATTGGTTGGGGGAGAGGGTTTTTGGAACTACATCACCCAAAAGGCTTTTAGACATTTTCTATGGTGAGTCGGAAAAAACTACATTGACCAGAAGCACCCCAAATGTAGAACCGTGAGAAGACAATATGCCCCCTTGGCCTCATTGTGGAAAGAAAACTTTGACTACATGCAGCTGTTTTGTATCCAGCAATGAAATTAGATTGTTTTGTTGCAGCTCCTTGTTTTAGTGGAATATCAGCAGTCCTTTTTCTTAACATTTGACTCTGTCTCACAGTGTCTGGTCTGTTTGCTTATCAATCTTGTAATCTCTTGTGTAATGGAGATACAATGCATTTGATACGTTGGCTCGACTTTCCAAGAAACTTCCTAGACTTCAAGGGAAGCGATTTGTTCCAATACTCTAATAATGTATCAACTGGAAACGTGCGGTGGTCATTCGGGGATGTTGGCCTAGGTTGGCCTAGTCGGTAATCATGTGAAAAAGATGAATAGAGTGTTTTGTTTGGACCACTGTCTAATCATGGGCTCATCAGTCCCTCCAGGAAGCCATACTCATTATTTTGTTGGGCTCCCGGCGGGAATGATTTCTACTTCAGGGAAAATGTCTACCGCCGCCTCGACTGTAATCACTCAATTTCTACTTTCCTCTCCTGAGGCATCCTCCAGGCAAACTGTAGTAATATTTAGTTTACAGTGAAGTAATGGCTGACGTCTCCAGGTGTTTCTCAGTCTCTTTCTATCTGTGTGCCTCATCAGATGTGTATCAACAGCCGTTTCACCAAGCTAAGTGGAGTAGAGGTGTGTGTAGATGGGAGTTTACTTCATTCATGGTCCTTTGTGGCCAGATCTAGATACTGTGTAGAACTATTGATGTCCTGGTCATCTTTCATCACATATCATCTGCAATTGTTATAGCTAGGTGACCTTAGTGTCCATTTGAAGACTAAACAGCAATGCATTGTTGATATTGTAGTATATTTTGCCACTATTGCCTCACTCAATCATACTGGACCATATATTGCCATTGAAATTTATATTTTCTGTGATTGGGTCTGGCTAATTCTAACTAATCACATGCAGTCTGTTGGTCTCGCTAACGCTAACAAACAGCTCGGGGTCTGTTGCGTGATGAAACTTGATCAGTGGCAGCGATTTATGAGGTCCAGGCATTCCGGGCCATATGAGATCTCAGTTTCTAAGAAGCTAGCTAACTCTTAAGCCCCCATAAACAGGCAGCAATATTGTCAGCTAAATATATCCCCCCTTCTTTCTTCTCTTCTTTTTCCTCCACCCCTCCGCTTCCCCCATTCCCCCCTTCTTCGTCTTTCTCCTGGGGGGTGTGGTGGTGAGATTGTGACTGTTGGGTCAAGGAAGGCTTAGTTTCGCAACGCGCTTATCTATTTGCGAATTATGATTGTTGTCTGTAGTCAGTAGCCATATGGGTCTATATGTGAACTCTTCTAGTATGACTGTCTGTCTGTCTCTTTCTGCCATCTCTATTCTGCTAAGCAGGGGGCATGAACGTTCATATAGCTAACTCTGACTGGTGGGCCAGACTATCTGGCTCCTTGCATGAAGGATTGTGATTTTGTATGGAATGGCATTGGGAGTTGGCACACAGTTTTTTGTTTTTGTTTGTGTACAGTTTGTGTGCTAGTCTATGGGCCTAGGTTCGGTGCATATTCCATATCAGTTACTTACTAACCTTTGCCTGCTCATATATTTTTTTACATCATATGATACACACCAGATGATGTCATCAGTTTCTCCGGATGATGTCATCAGAAACACTTATCTTTTTCTATCTCTTTGACTACAAAACATAGAAACCCGCCATTTTCACGTATGTTGACATTGCGGTGGTGCTGGAGAGGATGAATTTGATGTTGAAAAAGGGTGCATTTTCCATTTAAAGGAAAACTCCACCCAAAAACTAGCTTTTGATATTTGTTTCATTAGTCCATTGTTGATATAGTCACAAAATGTTTTCCATGTCGCCAATCAAGTTTTCAAGATATAGAACTTTCATAATACAGAAATACAGCCGGTAGGGTCAGAACTGGTGTCAGATGTCATCTATGCAAGGACGGCCATATGACATTATGCAAGGGACCTCTTCTGTCCAAGTTTGGCTTTTAATCATTTCACACCCTTTGAACACAGACACATATGTAAGCATACACGTACACACAAACACACACGGAAGCACACACACATGTGTGCACACGTACACACACACACACACACACACGTGCACAAACACAAGTACACACGCACACGCACACACTGCTAGTGCTGACCCTGTCCCCGCTCCCCAGGTTTCCTTTCAGCACTTATGATGTATAATGTTCTCCAGTTGAGAGTTACAGACCCCCCACCTCTGATCCACTGTATATGCTCCTATCAAATCACTGTGGACACCTGCTACTGTGGGAGTCACTCTCAATTCCCCCTCCCCCCTATTTTTTTCTCTTTCTCTAACTCGCTTCTTTCACTCCCTTTCCTTCCCATTTAATCACATTCTCTCGCTAGCTTTCTTTCTCAACTTCTCTCTCTCTCTCTCTCTCTCTCTCTCTCTCTCCCTGTCTTAGATAGTTGAGTAATGGTTAGATTTACGTGTTAGGGGGCCCAGGAGATGGAATACTTCAGAGATAAACTATCCTGCGTGATTTATGGAGTGCTAATACTGAAGTGGCGATCAATTTTACTTTTTAGAAACTGAGGTTGGTTCTCGTTGGCGTAAAACACAACTCTCATGTTCCCACCTTTTAATCCCATTTGAGTTCTGATTCTCCAAACTTCTCCTCAAGTGTGCACTTGTACACTCTCTGTCATTGATTTAATATCATAGGATCGATGTAACCATTATACCATTGTCAAATTCATGACAGGAAGTTTGCAAGTGTACACTTTGGGAGAAGTGGAGAATAAGCATGCAGCTTTTGTATTGGCAATGAACACTATACAATATGGAGTTTTGAGGGGTTTTGTGTGTAAAGTAATTGCAGCAAATTATTTATTGACATGGTAAGGTCAGTTGGAGGAAGTACAGGTTTACACAGAAACCCACTTGAATCAAGCCCAATGTATTTTCACTGCTGCAAGGTGATTCGTGATCTACAAGTGATACAGATGTAGGATCTTAATTTGATCGCTCTTTTGTTGCTAAGACTTTTCCTGCACCACAGGAAATGCAGATGAGCTTTGTAATTTACATAAATACTGAAGACGTGCACTAACACATGATATTAACAGTATTGCACTTTTCATGTAGCCTACTTTTGCCCAGCTAATAGCCTAACCACCGATCAAGCAACATTATGGACTAAATGTTCAAATCCTGTTGCTGCAGTATTATTTTACTTGGCTCAACGTGCTCTAGCGACTTCTTGTGGAGGGCTGGGCGTCTGCCGGCTGTTGGGTGGTGTTTCCTCCGACACATTGGTGCAGCTGGCTTCCGGGTTAAGCGGGCGGGTGTTAAGAAGCGCGGTTTGGCGGGTCATGTTTCGGAGGACGCATGGCTCGACCTTCGCCGAGCCCATTGGGGAGTTGCAGCGATGAGACAAGATCGCAATTGGATATCACAACAAAAAAAACGACATTAAAGACAGGCACTGGAGAAGGTTTGCAGTGTAGGCTTGCTTGTCTTCCTAATGATTGACCTCAATACTCGACTTCTAGGAATCAGTAGGTGATGGAATCACACCACTGATAAACACCCAAACTCTGATGTGGGTTTTTTAACTCCATGCCATCTGCCAACGGCAACATAAGCTTAATCAAAGCAAACTTTATTTATAGAGCAACATTTGTTACAGGGGAGGCATTTCAAAGTGCTTAACAAATAAAACAAAACAAGGGGAGGAAAATAAAAACAAGGAAGTCTTCCTGTAGTTCACCATTCCTCCATCACACTTCTATCCATCAGTGTGATTGTAATGTAGAAGAAAAGGTATTTTGTACACACACGTGTGTGTACGTGTGTGTATGTGTGTACGTAAGTGTGTGTGTGTGTGTGTGCTCGCCTGTACATGGACATGTTTAACTATACTTGAAGACCAGAAGTCCCCACAAGAATAGTAAACAAACAGAAATTTGACCAACTGGGGGCATTTTGTCGGTCCCCACAAGGAACAAATATATTGTGTTAGGGAAAATAGGATTTTGAATGGGAATCAATTGTGTGTCCCCACAAGGTTAGTTAAACAAGACTGTGTGTGTGTGTTTTCTTGTCTTTTTCTTGCAGTGTGAGAGCATTCTACAGTATCATCCCACCATCTAATCCTGCTAGTCAGTGTTATGGGGTGTTTCGTGGTTTTTCCCCAACAGGTGCATAACAGAATGGATACAGATATGAATGAACGTCGAAGAAAGTCATACATTTTTTCATAGTTTCCTTATAGAATGATGTCTTCCAAGCAAGCCACACCTCCGTTTCCCCCAGCGACAGAGGAAGAGGATGCAATGGGTGAGGACAATGTGGGCTGGGCAAATGAGGACAGAGAAAGCCAGGACCAGCCGTCCATGCCCGCTCTGCACGGCAAACCCCTCCCAGAGGAGTACCAGCCAATCAGAGACAGCCAGCCTGAGTCAGTATGGGAGAGAATAGGCTCTACTCAGACGGTGAGACACACGGACTCACACACACACACACACACTTCATCAGATTGACACTGTCACTGATCCCCATTACAGAGGAATCTTCCTCTTTAAGACAAATGCCTCTTGGAACAGTTTCAAGGACGTCTTTAGATGTCTCTGTTAGCCAAAGCCCCTTGTGTTTGTAACATAAGCCATCTCAAGTTCTTGGAGATCCCCCCCACTCTGTAAGAGGAGGAGACAACATTCAGAAATAAAAAACCTCTGGTCAGGCCACCTGTGCTAGAGTGTGTGCTGAGGGACAATGTCGGTTCACTATTCAAAACAGTTTGTCTGCGTCCCAAATGACACCTTATTCTCTATATAGTGCACTACTGTCCTCAAATTGAATACATTTTGATTTGATTTGATTTTTGACAACGGCCCATAGGGCTCTGGTAAAAAGTAGTGGATTATATGGAATAGGGTGCCATTTGGGACACATTCTATCACTGTGCTACAGTATTACTTGCCCATGAATGCCCTTTGACCTATGATGTCATAAGTATACAGATGTAGGATTTTAATTGGATCTCCCTGTTTCAGGAGAACGTTCCTGCAATGCAGGAAATGTAAAACTTGTAGTATATTTGAGGTTTAAAAAGGCTTCTGAAGTTTGTCATTTCCACTTTGAAATTTCAGACTTTGATTTTCTCTTATGAAAAATGATTCAACCCCTTACAATAATGTCCATTAATTACAATCCACATAATAATTAACATTTCCTGTAGCTGCGGGATTCTTTTCCTGCCGTAGCAAACTGGCTCAAATTAAGATCCTACATCTGTAGCACCTAACTTCATAATAATAGCTAAAAGACTACAAATAAATGTAGTTCTGGACTGAGAGACTGTTAGCACAAGGCAGATATGTTAGCTGATGGAAGGAAGATGTAAGTTGCCTTTATTTAATGTCACAAAAAGTCCTACAAAAAACATGGCTCATTCACTCGCCCCAAATGGCCATAGTCAGTCCTGTGGGATTTTGCTTTGCTGTACGGTCAGAGTTGGCTCTTTTTAACCTGAAAAGCACAGCTATCTCCATGCATGACAGGTGTGTACCTCTTACCCTTGCCCCACAGGCTATGACCTGTGGCATTCTTCTGTATTGAGTTTAATTTGTCGATCACAAGATGGAGGGAGTGGATATCTGTAACCGTGTTCTTGGTACAGGCCCAAAAGGGGACTGCCTTTGTAGCAAAACCCATGAGTTATGGACTTGTCCCAAATTGCACCGTATTCCCTATATAGTGCACTACTTTTGACTAAAGGCCCTATGGGTAGTGCACTACATAGGGAAAAGGAAGCCATTTGGGATGCAGATATCAACTTGGCCTTTCCCCACTGCCGTGCCAAGGTGTCATACTCTGGCTGCCAATACAGGAGTCTAGATTCTGCTGTAAGATGATTTAAACAACAACACCCACAGCAGCAACAACCACAAACATTAGTCAATAGAGAGGTGGTGAAAAGTAAAAAGTAAAAAGCAGTTATAGAAATAGGGATTGTAGTTGAAGTTACACTTTACTTTGTGGTGAGTTAGTTATTAGTTGACGTAATGTCCAGTAATAATTAGTTGAAGTAATGGCCATAAAAGCTAAAAAAAAAAAAAAGTCATAGTAATTCCAAACCCCCCTGTTGTATTTGTTCCTACAGGACAATAGTAGCAGCAAGGGCTGTTCCTTGTACTCCTACCGGAATAACTCTACCTCTCCACCAAAGCCTGAGGAGTGTTCCCGGGAGCGGGGCGAGCAGCTAGGCGGATCTGCCTTTGGAACACCGGAGCGCCGCAAAGGAAGCCTGGCCGACGTGGTGGACACACTGAAACAGAAGAAACTGGTGGAGCTGACAAAGACAGAGCAGGACGGTAGGAGAAGGCCTATACCCCCTGTGTGTGTACGTGTGTGTGCTCGCCTGTACATGGACATGTTTAACTATACTTGAAGACCAGAAGTCCCCACAAGAATAGTAAGCAAACAAAAATTTCACCAATTGGGGACATTTTGTCGGTCCCCACAAGGAAAAAAGGTATTGTGTTAGGGTTAGAATGTTATGCTTAGAATTAGGGTTAGGTTTTTAAAGGTTAGGGTTAGGAGTTAGGTTTAGGGTTAGGGTTAAGGTTAGGTTTTGGGGTAAGGGTTAGGGTTAGAGTTAGGTTAGCGGTTAGGGAAAATAGGATTTTGAATGGGAATCAATTGTGTGTCCCACAAAGTTAGTTAAACAAGACTGTGTGTGTGCAAGCTCTCCTGTATCAAATCAAATCAAATTGTATTGGTCACATACATGTGTTTAGCAGATGTTATTGCGGGTGTAGCAAAATTATTGTGTTTCTAGCTCCGACAGTGCAGTAATATCTAACAATTTCACAACATATACCCAATACACACAAATCTATATAAAGCAATGGAATTAAGAATATATAAATATATGGACAAGCAAGCGGCATAGACTAAGATACAGTAGAGTAGTATAGAGTACAGTTTATACATATGAGATGAGTAATGCAAGATATGTAAACATTATTAAAGTGACTAGTGTTCAATTTATTAAAGTGGCTAGTGAAGGCTATTTAACAGTATGATGGCCTTGAGATACAAGCTGTTTTTCATTCTCTCGGTCCGAGCTTTGATGCACCTGTACTGACCTTGCCTTCTGGATGATAATGGGGTGAACAGGCAGTGGCTCGGGTGCTGTAGGTGTCCTGGAAGGCGGGTAGTTTGCCCCCGGTGATGCATTGGGTAGACCATACCACCATCTGGAGAGCCCTGCGGTTGCGGGCGGTGCAGGTGCCGTACCAGGCGGTGATACAGCCCGACAGGATGCTCTCAACACTGTCTGTGTGGGTGGACCATTTCAGTTTGTCAGTGATGTGTACGCCGAGGAACTTGAAGCTTTCCACCTTCTCCACTGCTGTCCCGTCGATGGTGGATAGGGGGGTACTCCCTCTGCTGTTTCCTGAAGTCCACGATCATCTCCTTTGTTTTGTTGACGTTGAGTGAGAGGTCATTTTCCTGGCACCACACTCCCAGAGCCCTCACCTCCTCCCTGTAGGCTGTCTCGTCATTGTTGGTAATCAAGCCTACTACTGTTGTGTCGTCTGCAAACTTGATGATTGAGTTCGAGGCGTGCTTGGCCACGCAGTCATGGGTGAACAGGTAGTACAGGAGGGGGCTGAGCACGCACCCTTCTGGGGCACCAGTGTTGAGGATCAGCGAAGTGGAGATGTTGTTTCCTACCTTCACCACCTGGGGGCGGCCCGTCAGGAAGTCCAGGACCCAGTTGCACAGGGCGGGGTTCAGACCCAGGGCCCCGAGCTTAATGATGAGCTTGGAGGGTACTATGGTGTTGAATGCTGAGCTATAGTCAATGAACAGCATTCTTACATAGGTATTCCTCTTGTCCAGATGGGATAGGGCAGTGTGCAGTGTGATGGCGATTGCATCGTCTGTGGATCTAAGTGCGTGCTGGTGCACATATGTATGCGTACAGCGTGCGTACAGTATGTTTAGCTTTTCCTTTGTGTCTATGTCCTCTTCAGAGGAACTTTGAACCATTCAATTACAAGTGACAGATCCCCCACCCATAGATCATAGATCTGTGAGAAGTGAAATCACTAATTTCCCTTTTCTCCCCCTCAGATCTGGCTCCTCACATCAGGCCAGTGGTTGACTCCCACTGCATGCCCCTGCATGCTCCTGTACCCCACAGCTATGGAGATCTTACATCTCTCTGTACTGCTATGCTACACATGGTAATTGTCGTGATATCAGAGGCCCCACTGATCTATCGTCTTAATGCATCACTTTGTTATTGATATGGTACAGTGTAGAGTAGTGATCTCTAGAGCCAGATAGCCAAAGGCATCACAGCTACATCACAGAATTCACTGTACTGTAGATAGTCTTTGGTTTACTGTGAGTGAGCCACATTCTGTCTGTTTGTGGGTGTGTGTGGGTGTGTGTGTGTGCGTGCGCGTTCAGCATACCATTATATCACTATTGTGTCATCCTCCTGTCTAACAGAAGGGATGTACATCAATGCTAAGGCAGGGAGACAAAGCACACAGAGCTGAGAGTGTCTTGAAGCAGTGTCAGCATTCCCCCATCAGTTTTTTGTCAATTTGTTTGTCTTTCATTTTTTACTCCCATACAGGGGATACATTTGACTGAGGTGCCCCTCTTGGCCAGGTCTCCCTTGGGTAAGAGGTCTTCTGACCTCACTGTGAATAAGGTTAAATACAGGTTAAATATAGATATTTTTTATAATATAAATAGTATTCATAGGTATAAAATTATATTAATTCATATCATCAAAACACTCATCTACTGTAACGTCCCAAATGACCCTCTGTTCTGTTCCTATACAGTGGGGAAAAAAAGTATTTAGTCAGCCACCAATTGTGCAAGTTCTCCCACTTAAAAAGATGAGAGAGGCCTGTAATTTTCATCATAGGTACACGTCAACTATGACAGAAAAACTGAGAAAAAGAAATCCAGAAAATCCCATTGTAGGATTTTTTATGAATTTATTTGCAAATTATGGTGGAAAATAAGTATTTGGTCACCTACAAACAAGCAAGATTTCTGGCTCTCACAGACCTGTAACTTCTTCTTTAAGAGGCTCCTCTGTCCTCCACTCGTTACCTGTATTAATGGCACCTGTTTGAACTTGTTATCAGTATAAAAGACACCTGTCCACAACCTCAAACAGTCAGACTCCAAACTCCACAATGGCCAAGACCAAAGAGCTGTCAAAGGACACCAAAAACAAAATTGTAGACCTGCACCAGGCTGGGAAGACTGAATCTGCAATAGGTAAGCAGCTTGGTTTGAAGAAATCAACTGTGGGAGCAATTATTAGGAAATGGAAGACATACAAGACCACTGATAATCTCCCTCGATCTGGGGCTCCACGCAAGATCTCACCCCGTGGGGTCAAAATGATCACAAGAACGGTGAGCAAAATCCCAGAACCACACGGGGGGACCTAGTGAATGACCTGCAGAGAGCTGGGACCAAAGTAACAAAGCCTACCATCAGTAACACACTACGCCGCCAGGGACTCAAATCCTGCAGTGCGAGACGTGTCCCCCTGCTTAAGCCAGTACATGTCCAGGCCCGTCTGAAGTGCATTTGGATGATCCAGAAGAGGATTGGGAGAATGTCATATGGTCAGATGAAACCAAAATATAACTTTTTGGTAAAAACTCAACTCGTCATGTTTGGAGGACAAAGAATGCTGAGTTGCATCCAAAGAACACCATACCTACTGTGAAGCATGGGGTTGGAAACATCATGCTTTGGGGCTGTTTTTTCTGCAAAGGGACCAGGACGACTGATCCGTGTAAAGGAAAGAATGAATGGGGCCATGTATCGTGAGATTTTGAGTGAAACCCTCCTTCCATCAGCAAGGGCATTGAAGATGAAACGTCGCTGGGTCTTTCAGCATGACAATGATCCCAAACACACCGCCCGGGCAACAAAGGAGTGGCTTCGTAAGAAGCATTTCAAGGTCCTGGAGTGGCCTACCCAGTCTCCAGATCTCAACCCCATAGAAAATCTTTGGAGGGAGTTGAAAGTCTGTGTTGCCCAGCGACAGCCCCAAAACATCACTGCTCTAGAGGAGATCTGCATGGAGGAATGGGCCAAAATACCAGCAACAGTGTGTGAAAACCTTTTGAAGACTTACAGAAAACGTTTGACCTGTGTCATTGCCAACAAAGGGTATATAACAAAGTATTGAGAAACTTTTGTTATTGACCAAATACTTATTTTCCACCATCATATGCCAATAAATTCATTAAAAATCCTACAATGTGATTTTCTGGATTTTTTTTTCTCATTTTGTCTGTCATAGTTGACGTGTACCTATGATGAAAATTACAGGCCTCTCTCATCTTTTTAAGTGGGAGAACTTGCACAATTGGTGGCTGACTAAATACTTTTTTTCCCCACTGTACATGCTTTAATGGCCATGGTGAAATGTACAGTAACGGTACGTTGTTAACAAAAAACAAAAAAATCCACTCCTAATTAGTAGGACTGGAGTCCCCAAGGACCCACCAGTCGCATTGATCGTACTGGGAGCACTTAACCAAGGCAGAAGGAATTAGACAAACCCAAACACTGCAGTGTAGATTAGGATTCATCCATCCATCTATTTTAACCATCCATCTATTCATCCATCCATTGGCTACAAGTAACATCTCTCCGTTTTAGCTCCCTATTTGAAGTCTAAGATCATGATGAAATGAATTACAGTTACAGCGATGATTCCTAATTGCACTTTACTCTAACCGTTAGAATTTCAGTCCTTCACTCGTTGTATATTAAATATTGTTGATGATGCGTTTCATTTACGTTTTTGGCATTTGACCCTGCCCAGTTGGGTTCATTTTATGTAATGTGTTTGGCTTAAGAGAGCAGGAGATCAATAAATCACTAAGGCTGAGAGACTTCTACATTAATGCATTGATTGGCTCTGCGAACATCTCTCCACAAATTCGAATGCAGCCATAAACGTATACTGTAGATCCAGATTGATGTGGATTGAAGTGCTGCTACGTCTCTTCACAGAAACCCATCTCTAAAACTACTGTACCTTGTTTCCTTTTTTCTTCCTTTATCTTCCTTTTTCTTTTTTGAAGGGTTCACTTTTTAAGAACACTCGGCATTTCATAATTTTAGGCACCTACGTTTTTGGCATTCTTCTCCCATTCAGAGCGTTTTATCTGACATTTTCTAAATTCTGACCCATTCCCCTTGACCTGTTCTGCGATTATTCGTAAAAAAAATATTAAGGTCATTACTTTTGTAGCTATGCTTCTATTTTGGTTTTAAATTGTTTCGATTTATGAAGAAGTAACATACGCCTTGTTAATTTTGCTATGGACATTGCCTTATTCATACAGGTTTCTAAAGACAGAGAACAAGGGAGTCTTTATAGCTGGGTGTGTAGAGGCATCATTGTAAAAAGGCAGATGTGGTAGGGTAGAGTGGGGTAAGTTGAGCCATCCTTGTTTCTCGGAAACCATAGACAAAAGTAATCATTTGACAAAATATTTAGGAAGAGGTCATTATTTCATGGAGTATGTGAATGGAAGAAACCACATGGAAAAAAGTGGTAAGCAAGTTAGCTCCAAAAAACAGATTTTCACCATGTCAAATGAATATATTGTGTTAGAGGTTTCATGATGCTTGTATCTAATTTAATAATTTAAAATTTTTATACGTCAGTTGGGGTCTCTATAAGCTTCAATATGAGGTCCTAAACCTAGTTTGAAAGTGCATACTTGTAGCTGTGTGGGCTAATATAGTCAAAATGTTTGCCTTGCAAAATGCTGGGTTGTTTGGTTGACCCAACTGCTGGGTTGCAGGCGTTGGGTCACTTAGCTGGGTTGTTTTCTTTGCTGGGTTATTGATGCTGGGTGTTGGGTTATTGGTGCTTGGTTATTAAGATATGACCCAGCGGGTCAGGTCAGAAGACTGGAGTTGTAGTTTTGTAGGGGCGTGGCTTTCAGATAGTTATTTTTAGCCACCCATGGGAGTATATGCCATTCCTGTTAATGTGTTTAGTTGCATAGTTATCACATATTAAGGTCAAACATTTATATTTTTGTAGCTTCGATGACATATACAGAAATGTATGAGTTTTCTAAAAGCCTATGTAAATCCCATTGTTGGGATATAATAAGGTGGTATACCTTATTATAATATGTAATAAATAATCTTAATATTATAGAAATTTGAATTTGCAGTATGAAAACTTAACATGATGAACAGGAATGACATTTAATCTCACAGGTGGCCAATAAGATAACTTTAGGATTATGTTCAAAAAGACCCAGCTGCTAGGTCAACCCATTATGAGAGTGAAAAATACCCAACTGAAGGTTAAATTAACCAATGTTTGGGTAATCCCAACAAAACAACATGTTGGGTTATTCATGCAACCCAACTGGCTAGGTCAAAATAACCCAACATGTGTTCTGTCCACTATTTAACCAGCTCTGGGTTACCAAATTATTTTTTGCCAATAGTTTTTTTTTCATTTGGGGTAAATTGAGCCAATGGCCATGGGGTAAGTTCAGCCAATGGTTGAGCCAATAGCAAGTTGAGCAAATGTAAGTGTTTTCTTCCCAGGCATAATGCAAGGCATTATCGCTGGAATATGAGGTAACAACAGGGCCTGGCCTATGTTAAAAGTGTTAAAAAAAAGTACAAAGTGTTTGTAAGGTGTTAAGCCTGTGTTAAAATGATTAAAATACAAAAAAGTGATTGCGATTGTGTTGAATTGTGTTTGCGAAATAAAGATAGACATGGTTTTAAAAATGTTGTTGTAATAGTTAATTCAGTACAGACATTTGTAGGCGGCTTAACTTACCCTGTCCCATGGCTCAACATACCCCATACATTGGACAAGCTATATATTCTGATTATTTTTAGGGATACACAACATCCTGAAATATATGTAGATATCCTTGTTAGAAAGAATACTATATTTCCCTTGACTGACTGATGCTGAATGTAAAAAAGGCTGAACTTACCCCACTCTCACCTAGTGCTGTACCAATTAAACAACTTTTAGCACCACAGAACTGTGTATTACTGGAAGGTTTTCAAATTAAATCAAATCAAATGTTATTTGTCACACGCGCGGAATACAACAGGTGTAGACCTTACCGTGAAATGCTTACTTACAAGCCCTTAACCAACAATGCAGTTCAAGAAATAGAGTCAAGAAAATATTTACTAAATAAAATGAAGTACAAAATAAAATAAAAAGTAACACAATAAAATTACATAACAATAATGAGGCTATATACAGGGGGTACCAGTACCAAGTCAATGTGCGGGGGTACAGGTTAGTCGAGGTAATTTGTACATGTGGGTAAGGGTAAAGTGACTATGCATAGATAATAAACAGTGAGTAGCAGCAGTAGCAGCATAAATACTCTGTTAAGTATTTATGCATAGTCACTTTAACTCTACCCACATGTACATATTACCTCAACTACCTCAACTAGCCGGTGCCCCCGCACATTGACTATGCAACGGTACCCCCCTGTATATATAGCCTCCCTACTGTCACTTTATTTTACTGTATATATAGCCTCCCTACTGTCACTTTATTTTACTTCTGCTCTTTTTTTCTCAACACTTTTTTGTTGTTGTTTTATTCTTACTTTTTTGTTTAAAATAAATGCACTGTTGGTTAAGGGCTGTAAGTAAGCATTTCACTGTAATGTCTGCACCTGTTGTATTCGGCGCATGTGACCAATAAAATTTGATTTGATTTAGTGTAAAAACAAAGAGGGGGAGGTCAATGTAAAGGAAGGCGGAGGAGGAAGGAAGGCCCTCAAAATTGTCAAATTGCCACCCTAGTCATAGACTGTTCTCTCTGCTACCGCACGGCAAGCGGTACCGGAGTGCCAAGTCTAGGTCCAAAAGACTTCTCAACAGCTTCTACCCCCAAGCCATAAGACTCCTGAACAGCTAATCATGGCTACCCGGACTATTTGCACTGCCCCCCCACCCCATCCTTTTACGCTGCTGCTACTCTGTTAATTATTTATGCATAGTCACTTTAACTCTACCCACATGTACATATTACTTCAACTACCTCAACTAGCCGGTGCCCCCGCACATTGACTCTGCACCGGGACCCCCCTGTATATGTAGCCTCCCTACTGTTATTTTATTTTACTTCTGCTCTTTTTTTCTCAACACTTTTGTTGTTGTTGTTTTATTATTATTTTTAAATAAATGCACTGTTGGTTAAGGGCTGTAAGTAAGCATTTCACTGTAATGTCTGCACCTGTTGTATTCAGCGCATGTGGCCAATAAAATTTGATTTGATTTGAAATAGTCCGGGTGGCCATTTTAATAATTTTTCAGCAGTCTTATAGCTTGGGGGTAGAAGCTGTTAAGGAGCCTTTTGGACCTAGACTTGGCGCTCCGATACCGCTTGCCATGCGGTAGCAGAGATAACAGTCTATGACTTGGGTGACTGGAGTCTTTGACAATTTCTTGGGCCTTCCTCTGACACGCCTAGTATATTGGTCCTGGATGGCAGGAAGCTTGGCTTCAGTGATGTATTGGGCCGTACGCACTACCCTCTATAGCGCCTTACGGTCGGATGCCAAGCAGTTGCCATACCAGGCGGTGATGCAACCGGTCAGGATGCTCTTGATGGTGCAGCTGTATAACTTTTTGACAATCTGGGGACCCATGCCAAATCTTTTCAGTCTCCTGAGGGAGAAATGGTGTTGTCATGCCCTCTTCACGACTGTCTTGGTGTGTTTGGACCATGATAGTTTGTTGGTGATGTGGACACCAAGGAACTTGAAACTCTCAACCCGCTCCACTACAGCCCCGTCGATGTTAATGGGGGCCTGTTCGTCCTCCTTTTCCTGTAGTCCTTTTCCTGTCTTGCTCACATTGAGGGAGAGGTTGTTGTCCTGGCATCCCACTGCCAAGTCTCTGACCTCCTCCCTATAGGCTGTCTCATTGTTGTCAGTGATCAGGCCTACCACTGTTGTGTCATCAGCAAACTTAATGATAGTGTTGGAGTCGTGCTTGGCCACGCAGTCGTGGGTGAACAGGGAGTACAGGAGGGGACTAAGGGAGAGGTTGAAAATGTCAGTGAAGACACTTGCCAGTTGGTCCACGCATGCTCTGAGTACAGACCCTGGTAATCCGTCTGGCCCCGCGGGCTTGTGAATGTTGACCTGTTTAAAGGTCTTGCTCACATCGGCTATGGAGAGCGTGATCACACAGTCGTCTGGAACAGCTGGTGCTCTCATGCATATTTAGGTGTTGCTTGCCTCGAAGCGAGCATAAAATGCAATTATCTCATCTGGTAGGCTCGCGTCACTAGACAGCTCGTGGCTGGGTTTCCCTTTGTAGTCCGTAATAGTTTGCAAGCCCTGCCACATCTGACGGGCGTCAGAGCCGGTGTAGTAGGATTCAATCTTAGTCCTGTATTGACACTTTGCCTGTTTGATGGTTCGTATGAAGGCATAGCAGGATTGTCCGGATTAGTGTCCTGCTCCTTGAAAGCGGCAGCTCTAGCCTTTAGCTCGGTGCAGATGTTGCTTGTAATCCATAGCTTCTGGTTGGGATGTGGACGTACGATGCACTTATTGATGAAGCCGGTGACTGAGGTGGTGTACTCCTCAATGCCATTGGATGAATCACGGAACATATTCCAGTCTGTGCTAGTAAAACAGTCCTGTAGCGTAGCATCCGTGTCATCTGACCACTTTCGTATTGAGCGAGTAACTGGTACTTCCTGCTTTAGTTTTTGCTTGTAAGCAGGAATCAGGAGGATTGAATTATGGTCAGATTTGCCAAATGGAGGGCGAGGGAGAGCTTTGTATGCATCTCTGTGTGTGGAGTAAAGTTGATCTAGAGTTTTTTTCCCGCTGGTTGCACATGCTGGTAGAAATTAGGTAAAACAGATTTAAGTTTGCCTGCATTAAAGTCCCCGGGCACTAGGAGCACCGCTTCTGTTTTGTGGCATGCACTGCTTTTACAGACTGCATAGAGTGGGTTGTATAATGAGCTACTGTTTGTCAGCTCACTGCTGCTAGTTAGAGGTCAAATAGGGGATGCTTATATTTGTCCTGTTTCACACATGTACAAGTGTGTAACCTGAACAAGTGTATGCTGTGAAATGTGTTTTTTGCATATCCCACTCTCCCTGATACACCCCCAGAGAGTGGGGTCTGGGCCATTATTGGCAGTGACCCTGGAGCAATTAGGGTTAAGTGCCTTGCTTAAGGGCAGATTGACAGATTTTTCACCTACTAGCCCGTGTTGGACAGAGGAGACTGTGTCCGTTTACCCGATTGTACAGTTGGTTTATGTTTTTTGAGTGAATTATTTTTATCCACAGAACTCGGTGAACAATGTACCCAGCATAAATATCTCCAAGTCTTTATTTATGTTGAAATGCCAGCATTATAAAAAGCACAAGAGACCCATAACTATCAAATTGATCTTAACATTGACAAAAACTCAATTGTTGAACAACAGGTGGGAAAGAGGGTTTGGAATGTAGAAATGTCCCAAGCGTAATAGGAGAAGAATGCATGGAACGTATGTAAAAGGTGGAGTGGTTCTTCATATAGGTGAAGGATGGGAAAGGAAGAAAATAAAAACTTACTTGAAAGAAACAGAGGAAAGAAATTAACTTACTTGAAAAGAAACTGAAAAGAAACGGACAAACCTACTGTATACATCAAGTTCCAGTCAAGAGAGTTTACATAGCGCTTCAATCCACATGGATCTGGATTCTTCTAGCCTGCTCATATGACTCTCAGCATTTTTGGTGAGGACGCTGTCACCAGGTGAAAATCATATTTGAACATGTCAATGGGCTGCATCTTAAATGGTACCCTATTTCTTATATAGTGCACTATTTTTGACCAGGGCCCAAGTCTGAACAAGTTGGAACCCTCATTAAACCCTCATCTCGTGTCGTTACTGATTATCACGAATAGTATAGCCAAAGCCTCCAGCGGCCCTGGCATCGGTACAGCACCCCCGTGCCAATTTAGTCAGCCATCTAATGTGCCCAGAGCAGCTCTGGCGCCTGGCAAGCACTTGATCTTTCTAATCTACGCTTATACCCTGCCTAGTCTGATTTACTGTACAGAATTATAACCGTTTCTGTCCCCAGTGTGGCTCTGGAGCAGCTCGGCTACTGTACAGTAGATTCAAAGTATAGTCACTCCTTATACTGCTTCTTAAAAAAAATATGTTTTACACAGGAAGTAGTCCTAGTTTGTATTGGGTTAGCCATCACAATAAATAATTTGAATAAACTATATTTCAGTAAAACAATATGTAGAAAATACTTTTTCTATAAAAATAAAAACTATATTATTTTTTAAGTTTTTTGTAAAATATATTTTTTTAATGCAATGTGGGATCAAGTCCCTTCAAAGCCTGTCAGTTTCATACATGACAAAGGGGGTTCGTTGCAGCCTTTAGTTGATGATATGCAGAGTTATGGGGGGTTGACACATGCATCTCTCAGATGTAGCGATGTAGCAAGACAGCTCTCTCATGCCTTGTTTCAATTCTGACTGACACAGTCACACACATGCAGTGCTAGTATGGGCTCTCATTGGCAATGTTCACCGCTGTTTGGACAGAACTTTTGCACGGCATCTCCCACCAAATGTTTTGAAAGACTGATGGCATGGAACACAACAGATTCACAACAGATTAGGCTAGAGGCTAAATGATTTATTCATTTCGATATGTAGTTGTGGAGAAATAGTTTATCTTAACCGTCAAAACACACAGAAGAGAGTGAAGTGCAGAGTAGGCTAAACACAATATTATAACTGGGTGGTTCGAGCCCTGAATGCTGATTGGCTGAAAGCCATGGTATATCTGTGGTCCTCTGTAGCTTAGCTGGTAGAGCACGGCGCTTGTAACGCCAAGGTAGTGGGTTCGATCCCCGGGACCACCCATACACAAAAATGTATGCACGCATGACTGTAAGTCGCTTTGGATAAAAGCGTCTGCTAAATGGCATATTATTATTATTATTATTATTATATCAGACCGTATACCACATGTATGACAAAACATTTATTTTTACCTCTGTAATTACGTTGGTAACCAGTTTATAATAGCAATAAGGCACCTTGGGTGTTTGTGGTATATTGCCAATATACCACGGCTAAGGGCTGTATCCAGGCACTTGTGTCTTACGTAAGAACAGCCCTTAGCCATGGGAAGAAGGAAACCTGTACAGAATAAAAATATTGTGAAACAACAAGACAGTAAAGTAATACTGCAAAAAATGTGGCAAAGCAATTCACTTTTTGTCCTGAATACAAAGTGTTATGTTTGGGGCAAATCCAATACAACACATTACTGAGTACCACTCTCTATATTTTCAAGCATAGTGGTGGCTGCATCATGTTATGGGTATGCTTGTAATCGTTAAGGACTGAGTTTTTCCAGGATAAAAAAGAAACAGAATGGAGCTAAGCACAGGCAAACCTGGTTTAGTCTGCTTTCCACCAGACACTGGGAGATTAATTCACCTTTCCGCAGGACAATAACCTTTAACACAAGGACAAATCTGCACTGGAGTTGCTTACCAAGAGGACAGTAAATATTCCTGAGTGACCAAGTTAGTTTTGACTTAAATCTGCTTGAAAATCTTGGTCAAGATCTGAAAATGGTTGTCTAGCAATGATCACCAACCAATTTGATAGAGCTTGAAGAGTTTTGAAAAGAATAATGGGCAAATGTTGCACAATCCAGATGTAGAAACCTCTTAGAGACTTGCCCAGAAAGACTCAAAGCTGTCATCGTTGCCAAAGGTGATTTTAGCATGAATTGACACAGGGGTTTGAAAACATATCTAATTTAACTATTCTCTCTTTTTAAATGCAATTTGTACTGCTACAGCAGTAAATATTAAAATAAAAGCTGATTCCAAATTAAACAAAACCCCCACCAATAAAATATACATCCTTGTGTCTGCACTTGTCATCCCGGGACATCCCGTATCTCACCCCCTTTTTACTTTAGGTGTCCCAACTTTACTTTCAACAAAAAAAGTATTTTTGTCAGCAAGACGCATAAATTATTTCAGGATACACCCAATAACAATCGACAAAACTTTTTGGTGTTTTGTAACAGATGTTTCTTTTCATTCATCCAATGGCGCGAGCGCACAGTGTACTGTTTGGATGCTGGAATTATTTTGGAGTGGACAAACATGCACAGGTAGCCTACTTTTTGAAATGATTTGTTTGAATGTCACGATATAATCGCACTCTGCCTTTGTGGAACCCACAGTATGTGACATGCCCTATCCCATTCTAATCGGTGAGGGACGTGTGTGTGCGCGCGTGCATGTGCACATGTGTGTGTATTTGTGTGTGCGTGTGTGCGTTCATGTGCGTGTGTGTGTCGGGCTTTACTGGGTGCAGGGAGGTGATGGTACAGTGGTAGAGGTACAGTGGTCAACATGGTACAGATAAGAATAGGGTCAGCCTAAGGGTTAAGCCTATAGGCTAATTAAACTGGCTATTTGACTCAAGGCTTGGCATTGCCAGTCTGTTTGCCCTTCTCTATAGGATTGGGTGCTTGGGAGTGATTGTGTGTGTGTGTGTGTGCATGTACATTTGAGAGTGTGTGTATTTTACAAGTGTGTGTGTGTGACTGAACATCCCCCAGCCTCCTCCACCTCTCTATTTGGTGGTCTTGGGGTCTGGTTCCCTGTCTTCCCCTGTAATGAATAGGGATCTCTGCTGTAATGATCTGTGGCAGAGGGCCTTAATTAAATCAAGCCACATGGGATGCCCAGTAGCCTTTTCCATGGCTTGGCAGTTGGCCAAACGAGCATATGGTTATCTCTGCCATATCTCCTTCAGTCCACATACATGAACACACCTCCTTGCAGTACCAGGTAGACTAGATCAGAACTCCCTCTCTTTTCAAACAATTGTTAATGTTTATTTACCGAATACATTTTGTAGCCGTGATTTAAAAGAGTATTAGGCCCCAGTGTGTGGTGTAAAATACACAATGTAAGTGGTTCAAAGTTCGTTTTGAAAGCAAGAGACTGTGACAGTGGCTGTGAGAGGGTTTGATGATGCACTTATAGATTACAGAATGAGCCAGCTGCTTGTGTGCTGTTCTGTTCTAGTGGGCTATTCTCTCTCTGTTCTGTTCTAGTGGGCTATTCTCTCTCTGTGCTGTTCTGTTCTAGTGGGCTATTCTCTCTCTGTGCGGTTCTGTTCTAGTGGGCTATTCTCTCTGTGTGCTGTTCTGTTCTAGTGGGCTATTCTCTCTGTGTGCTGTGCTGTGCTGTTCTAGTGGGCTATTCTCTCTCTGTTCTGTTCTAGTGGGCTATTCTCTCTCTGTGCTGTTCTAGTGGGCTATTCTCTCTCTGTGCTGTTCTGTTCTGTTCTGGTTGGCTATTCTCTCTCTGTGCTGTTATAGTGGGCTATTCTCTCTCTGTGCTGTTCTGTTCTGGTTGGCTATTCTCTCTCTGTGCTGTGCTGTTCTGGTGGGCTCCTATTCGGACGTGTTAACAGCAGTAGCGGCCCTGCTGCACTCAGCTGTTGAACTCCCCCCACCAAGAACCCCTCCACCTCTCTTCTACCCCCTGTGAACCCAACCACCAGCACCCCAACACCCTGTTACCACCTGTGAACCCAACCACCCACCCCAACACCCTGTTACCACCTGTGAACCCAACCACCCACCCCAACACCCTGTTACCACCTGTGAACTGAACCACCAGCACCCCAACCCCCTGTTACCCTATGGCCTCCCACAACAACGCTTCTATTGTGTCTCTGCCTCACATGGCATTGGGGGTGGCGAGAGTGTGTAGGGTTTCCTCAAATCACGTCTAAAGTGGAAACAGAAGCTAATGGACTTGTACCCACATATTGGAAGGGTGCGGAGATGTGAGCTATTCTGAAAGATGACAGGGGTGAGACATTCTCTTTCCTTGAATTGTACTATCTGTATTTGCATTGGGAGATGTCAGGTGAAATAAGCAAGTCGAGAGTGAATTTAAACCTAGGGTTAAAAGCTTAGTGTTAAGTTTCTTTGTACTATAATTGTGCTACAGTACAATGGACACCATGACTGTAGCAAATAACTGAGGTCTACCCAGAACAGGATGATGTTCATTCAGTGGGGTTAAAAGTTACAGAACGTTCATAGAGCTACTGATATGCCTCTGTCATGTAGACTAAGGACTCATGTCATCTCTATACAATATTTTCTATCTGTAACTGTCAATGTAGCACAACCACTATTTTTTCCAGAAAACTTTGACTGCGTTCCTATTGCCTCTAGGTCTACCCTTCTGCTCCCTACACTTCTGCCCTTCTCTACACTTCTACCCTTCTCTGCCCCTCTACCCTTCTCTATCCCTCTACATCCCTCTACCCTTCTCTACACTTACATTTACGTCATTTAGCAGACGCTCTTATCCAGAGCGACTTACAGTTAGTGAGTGCATAAATTTTTTCATACTGGCCCCACGTGGGAATCGAACCCACAACCCTGGCGTTGCAATCGCCATGCTCTACCAACTGAGCTACACTTCTACCCTTCTTTGCCCCTCTACACTTCTACCCTTCTCTACACTTCTACCCTTCTACATTTCTACTCTTCGGCATTTCTACACTTCTACACTTCTACCCTTTTACACTTCTACCCTGTACATTTCTACCCATCTGTACATTTGTACCCATCTGTACATTTATACGCTTCTACAGTTATACCCTTCTGTACACTTCTACCCTTCTCTACATGTCAACCCTTCTACACTTTTACCCCTCTAAACTTTACCCTTCTACACTTCTACCCTTCTCTACCCTTCTACCATTCTCTACCCATCTACAATTCTACCCATCTCTACACTTCTACACTTCTCTGCACTTCTACCCTTCTCTACACTTCTACACTTCTACCCTGTACATTTCTACCCATCTGTACATTTCTATCCATCTGTACATTTCTACCCATCTGTACATTTCAACCCTTCTACACTTCTACCCTTCTACACTTCTACCCTTCTACATTCCTGCCCTTCTCTACACATCTGCCCTTCTCTACCCTTCTACACTTCTACCCTGTACAGTTCTACCCATCTGTACATTTCTACCCTTCTACAGTTTTACCCCTCTCTACACTTCTACCCTTCTACCCTTCTCCACCCTTCTACCCTTCTACACTTTTACCCTTCTCTGCACTTCTACACTTCAACCCTTCTACACTTCTACCCTTCTCTATACTTCTACCATTCTCTACCCTGTACATTTCTACCCATCTGTACATTTCTACCCTTCTACAGTTCTACCCTTCTCTGCACTTCTACACTTCTCTACACTTCTACCCTTCGCTACACGTCAACCCTGCTACACTGCTACCCTTATACACTTCTACCCTTCTACACTTCTCTACCTTTCTACCGATCTACACTTCTAGACTTCTACCCTTCTCTACACTTCTACCCTTCTCTATATTCCTACCCTTCTACACTTATATCCTTCTGAACTTCTACATTTCTACATTTCTACCCTTATCTAAATGTATACCCTTCTCTGCCCTTCTAAACTTCTACCCTTGTCTAAACTTCTACCCTTTTACACTTCTACCCTTCTCTACACTTCTACCCTTCTCTACACTTCTACCCTTCTCTACACTTCTGCCCTTCTAGACTTCTAGACTTGTACACTTCCACACTTCACTTCTACCCTGCTACACTTCTACCCTTCTACATTTCTACTCTTCTACCCCTCTACACTTCTAACCTTCTCTATACTTCAACCCTTCTCTACCCTTTTAAGTTTCGACCCTTCTACACATCTACCCTTCTCTACACTTCTATCTTTCTCTACACTTCTACCCTTCTACACTTCTACACTTCTACTCTTCTCTACACTTCTACACTTATACCCTTCTCTAGACTTCTACTCTTCTACCCTTCTACACTTCTACTCTTCTACACCTCTACTCTTCTACACTTCTACCCTCTCTACCCTTCTACCTTTCTACCCTTCTCTACACTTCTACCCTTCTCTACACTTCTACCCTTATACACTTCTACCCTTCTCTACACTTCTACCCATCTCTACACTTCTACCCTTTTCTAAACTTCTACCCTTCTACCCTCTACCCTTCTCTACTTCTACCCTTCTACATTTATACCCTTCTCTAAACGTCTACCATTCTACATTTCTACCCATCTCTACACTTCTACCCTTCTCTACACTTCTACCCTTCTGTCCACTTCTACACTTCTTCACTTCCCTTCATACACCAATCCAACGGTTTTGAATTTCAAATAAAATAAAATTGTATTTGACATATGCGCCGATTACAATGGGTTTAGACTTTACCAAGAAATGCTGGCTTAGAAGCCATTCACAACGATGCAGAGTAAGAATGCCTATTAATAAAAATATGCATTTAGCACGTTTGGGATTTCCGCATCACTGGGCATGTCACGGCTAGGTTTCCCTTTGTAATCCGTTATCGTCTGCAAGCCCTGCCACATACGACAAGTGTCAGAGCCGTCTTCCAACATTTTTATTTTGCATGTTTGATGTCTCGTCGGAGGTCATAGCAAGCTTTCTTGTACGCGTCCATGTCTGTGTCCCTTTCCTTGAAAGCAGTAGCGCTAGCCTTTAGCCATGCACGGATATTGCCTGTGAACCATGGTTTTTGGTTTGTGTGGGACGACTTCATCAATGCATTTATTGATGAAGCCTGTGACTGATGTGGTAAACTCCTCAATGCTATTGGATGAATCTCGGAACATAGCCTAATCTGTACTAGCAAAATAGTATTGTAGCCTCGCGTCTGCTTCACCGGACCACTTCCGTATTGAGTGCGTCACTGGTACTTCCTGTTTGAGCTTTTGTTTGTAAACACGAAGCAGGAGAAGAGAGTTGTGGTCAGATTTGCCGAAGGGAGGACGATGGAGGGCCTTGTATGCATTTCTGTGGTTAAAATAAAAGTGGTCTAGAGTTTTACTGCCCCTAATGGAACAGGAGACGTGTTGGTAAAATTGAGGTAGAACGGTGGAAGCTTGTGGGTCAATGGCTGATTAGTTGATGAGGTAGTACAGAGAGACTAGTATGCTACTACCCCCTTCAACCAGCCCCCATCCACCCTCTCTAAAAGAGCTGCTTGCAGGCATTCTCCAACCGTAGCCAGGGTAAAGTTGCACCAAGATGTTGATCTTGGGTCAGTTTTACATTTCCCCCACTGATGGTTAAGGGTAGGATCGGGTAAGGTTGGCTGATCCTAGATCTGTACCTAGGGGAAACGTCACCCTGGAGCCTGTGGCCGGTAGCTCCAACAAGAGCGAGAGGCAGACCAGGTGTCATCTAACAGATGAAAATAGTGTCTCAGTAACGGACACCATGCTAACACACATAACACACATCTGACTTGGGCCTCTAATGGTTTTACAGCATTTAGCTCTTGTAGTGGCTAGCTGGCTATAGTACACATCCGGCCTGTTTTCCATAGGCTACTTGTGTGTGTGAGAACGAACTCTGTGGGTGAGCTGTGTGTGAAGTTTGGTTGCTATAGGTTTTGTGGCTCTATCTAAGTGAGAGCAAGTTTGTGCCAATGTGTGTGTGGGTGTGTGAGTGTGTGTGTGTTTGTTTGTTTGTTTGTTTGTTTGCGTGTGTGTGTGTGTTTGCGTGAGTGTGGGGTGGGTGTGTTTGCGTGTGTGTTTGTGTGTGTGGGTTCACACATGTTTTCCCTCTCAATGGTTAATGCATGATACCTAGAGCACTGACACCTAACTAGAGAGCCATCAGAAACCACCACCCAAATCAACTCTCCTCCCCTCCCACAGCAAATGGAGTGAGGAGAGAAATGAAATGACAGCTACCAGCTACTGTTACCCCAACTAATGTTACCCCAGCTACTATTACCCCAGCTGCAGTTAGAGAGAGCGCGAGAGAGAGAGAGCGCAAGAGAGAGCGAGAGAGTGAGAGAGGAGAGAGAGAGAGAGAGAGAGAGAGAGAGAGAGAGAGAGAGAGAGAGAGAGAGAACAGCTGGCAGGAGGATTTATGTCAAAGTGAAAACATAAAACTCAACATACTGTATGCCCAAACACAAGGAGTCAGGCCAGAGAGAAAAGGAGAAATCCTCTCTTTTGCCCACTACAGCACAGTCCCTTACACACACACACATGCACACACGCAAACACACTCACACAAACACACTCACAACCTTAAATCAGTGTTTAGGACAACTGCTAGTGTGTGTGTGCTGCGTGCTTGCTACCAGGTGTGTATGTGAGAGACAAGGATGATATCTCTCCTCTCTATAAGTGGTGATCTCATGGTAGGCTAATGTAGGCTGGATCTAAGCTCCTGGCAGTGTCCTCCCTCCAGGACTGTTGATGTTTGCCTGCCGTACACCGTCACACGCCTGTGGTTTCTGTTAAACACCATAAACACTTGCTTTTGGCACAACGCTGAGACAGCCAGGTGATAAAAAGTCTGTTTACACCAAGCACAATCTCTGATACTTGGCTGGCTGGGCCCAACAGATTTACAATGACAGCTCTGCCTGTGTGTGTGTGTGTGTGTGTTGGGGGCGGGGGTCTGTGTGTGTGTTTGTGTTGGGGGCGGGGGAAGGAGGGAGAAGGGGAAATTTGCCTTCTCCCTCTCTTCCCTTCCACCTCCTCCCCTTCTCCCTCTCTCCCCTTCTCCCTTCTCCCCTTCTCCCTCTCTCCCCTTATCCCTCTCTCTCCTTCTCTCTCTCTCTCCTTCTCCCTCTCTCCCCTTATCCCTCTCTCCCCTTCTCCCTCTCTCCCCTTCTCCCTCTCTCCCCTTCTCCCTCTCTCCCCTTATCCCTCTCTCCCCTTCTCCCTCCTCTCCTACCTCTCTCCCCTTCTCCCTCTCTCCCCTTCCCCCTTCTCCCCTTCTCCCCTTCTCCCCTTCCCCCTTCTCCCCTTCTCCCTCTCTCCCCTTCTCCCTCTCTCTCCTTCTACCTCTCTCCCCTTCTCCCTCTCCCCTTCCCCATTCTCCCCTTCTCCCCTTCTCCCTCTCTCTCCTTTTCCCTTCTCCCCTTCTCCCTCTCTCCCCTTCTCCCTTCTCCCCTTATCCCTCTCTCTCCTTCTCCCTCTCTCTCCTTCTCCCCCTCTCCCCTTCTCCCTCCTCCCCTTATCCCTTCCTCCTTCTCCCTCTCTCCCCTTCCCCCTTCTCCCCTTCTCCCTCTCTCCCTCTCTCTCCTCCCCCCTTCTCCCCTTCTCCCTCCTCCCCTTCTCCCCTTCTCCCTCCTCCCCTTCTCCCTCCTCCCCTTCTCCCTCTCTCCCCTTCTCCCTCTCTCTCCTCCCCCCTTCTCCCCTTCTCCCTCCTCCCCTTCTCCCCTTCACCCTCCTCCCCTTCTCCCTCCTCCCCTTCTCCCTCTCTCCCCTTCTACCTCTCTCCCCTCCTCCCCTCCTCCCCTTCTCCCCTTCTCTCTTCTCCCCTTCTCCCTCTCTCCCCTTCTCTGGACTTTGTTCACAAGTCGTTCATCACCTGAATAGCTCCTCTGCTTTCGGAAGGTGTGGACAGTGTGGAATTTTTATCCATTCCCCAATCTAAACATCACTTGATCCTCACTCTGTAGGGGAAGAAAGGAGGGAGGGCTAGAGACCCATCTAGGGTAAAACACATCTCATCCTCCTTTCCTCTCTTCTCCCTTCTTTCTCCTTCTCTCTTCAGATGTGTTCATCAGTGTGGGGGGTATACATTGTATAAACCCCCCACACACACACACGCACACACACACACACACACACACACACACACACACACACACGTGCGCACACAGACACGTTTCCCTCGTACAGCGCCAAAGCACAGACGTAGAGTAGAGTTACAGGTTGTATTTTCTTCCCTAAGTGCGTCAATAAATCCTCCCTCTAATTGTGTTTTATGCGAGGCCTAGCAGACTGTATGTTTAGCTCTCATAGTGGAGAAAGACACTCTTCCCTTGGTTGTAAATAGTCTACCAAATATATACAGTACATATCAAGCTAGGCGTCCTTTCAGGTTGAGAAGACAAATGATCAACAAATTACGGGGGATTTTGACAGCAAAATTGTATCTTGTTATTAGGAATTGGACTTCCCTGTTTTGAGTACACAGGATGGGAAAGGCCTTTGGAACTTGAAATACGTTTTGAAGTTCGCCTCTTTTGTAAGCATTTACATTCTGTGTCTTATGGGCTGCATCTCATATATATGTCACGGTATACTACGCCAGAACCCAGAAGCAGACCAGGACAAGGTACTTAGAGGAAAAGGTGAGTGTTTATTAATTGACTCCCGAGTGAGGCTGAATAATCCAGGGACAGAGCGGGTGGCGTGGATGGGTTGTTGAGGGTGCAGGGGTAGGTCCAGACATGGCTCGGCAGCCGCCGACCATCAGGCAGAGGTTGGGTGAAGGTTCCGGGTGAGAGACTGCAGACAGAACAAAACGGAGGTGAGTACACAGCAATTCAACAAGGTGCAAAACAACAAAAACTAACGCTAGAACTCAAGGCTGATACGCTGACAAACATACTGTTCATGGCTAACGATCCGGCAGGAACTGGATGTTTGGCCAGAGCCTAAGAAGGGTGATGATCAGGACCAGGTGTGCAGATTGCTGATGGGATGCAGGTGCGGAAAACAAGAGAGCTCCCCGGAGCGTTCCCGAACCCTCGGGAAACTGGAGATCACGAACAGGAAAAACTAGTCACCAGACAGGACCCGACTCAGACTGCCGGGATCGTTACAGTACCCCCCCTCCGACGGAACGCCACCGGGCGGACCTCCCGGAGCGCCAGGATGGAG
This sequence comes from Coregonus clupeaformis, assembly GCF_020615455.1. NCBI lineage: Eukaryota > Metazoa > Chordata > Actinopteri > Salmoniformes > Salmonidae > Coregonus > Coregonus clupeaformis. The sequence continues at coordinate 35,738,278 of NC_059217.1, read as the reverse complement.
GCGGTGAAATCACTGATGAGGTCAGCATCTAGGACCTGTCGCCGCGGAATCCAACTCCTCTCTTCAGGACCATACCCCTCCCAGTCCACGAGATACTGGAAACCCCGGCCCCGCCGTCTGGAATCCATGATGCGACGCACCGTGTAGGCAGGACCACCTCCGATCATCCGAGGAGGAGGAGGAGGAGGCGGAGGAGGCAACAGAGGACTGAGGAAGACAGGCTTGAGGCAGGAGACATGAAAGGTGGGATGGACTCTGAGCGTCCTCGGTAGTTTGAGTCGAACTGCCACTGGATTGATCACCTTCTCCACCACAAACGGACCAATGAACTTCGGTAACAACTTCCCTAGACTCAGTCCGTAAAGGAAGATCCCGTGTGGCCAACCAGACCCTATCTCCGATGGTGTAGGTGGGAGCGGGGATCCGGCGACGATTCGCCTGGAGCTGATACCGGTCCGAAACTCTAAGGAGTGCCTTTCTGGCCCGATGCCAGGTCCGGTGGCAACGACGAATATGGGCCTGAACAGAAGGCACTGAGAGCTCCTTCTCCTGAGAAGGGAACAAGGGAGGTTGGTAGCCATACAGGCACTGGAAGGGAGACATCCCAGTGGCAGATGTAGGGAGAGTATTGTGGGCATACTCAACCCAAGGCAACTGAGAGACCCAGGAGGTGGGGTTGGAAGAGACCAGACAGCGTAGCGTGGATTCCATCTTCTGGTTGGCTCTCTCCGCCTGACCATTGGATTGGGGGTGAAAACCAGATGTGAGACTGACTGTAGCTCCAATGGCCAAACAGAAGGACTTCCAGACAGCAGAGGTAAACTGAGGGCCACGGTCGGGAAACGATATCACTGGGCAACCCGTGGACCCTGAAAACCTCCCTAACCAGGATCTCGGACGTCTCCGAGGCAGAGGGAAGCTTGGCAATAGGCACAAAGTGGGCGAACTTGCTGAATCTGTCCACGATCGTCAGAACGACCGTGTTCCCCTCAGAAGCGGGCAACCCAGTGACGAAGTCCAGGGCCAGATGCGACCATGGTCGCCGGGGAATAGGAAGGGGGGTGAAGTAGTCCAGAGCTGGGCCGATTGGTACTCTTATTCTGCGCACACACTGGACAGGCAGCAACAAAACCCCGAGTATCCTCGGCCATGGCAGGCCACCAAAAAGCGTCTGCGGAAGAAACGCCATTGTCCGAGCCACGCCAGGGTGACAAGCCATCTTGCTGGCGTGGGACCATTTGAGGACAGCAGGACGAACCGACTCAGGCACAAACAACCGACCGGGTGGACCGTTACCGGGACCGGGCTGAGTCCGAGAGACGCCAGCACCTCCTCCTCAATCTTCCACATAACTGCTCCCACGACGCAGTTCCGGGGGAGGATTGTCTCGGTCTTGGACCCACTCTCCTCCGTCTTGGAGAACATCCGGGACAAGGCGTCCGCCTTGCCGTTCTTAGATCCAGGTCGGAACGTCAGGGCAAACTTGAGATCGTCCGAAAAACAACGCCCACCTGGCCTGACGGGAGTTGAGACGTTTAGCCGATTGCACGTAAGCAAGATTCTTGTGGTCAGTCCAGACAATAAACGGTTGCTCCGCCCCTCCAACCAGTGGCGCCACTCCTCCAAGGCAAGTTTCACCGCGAGAAGCTCCCGGTTACCCACATCGTAATTCCTCTCCGCAGGCGAAAGGCGACGAGAGTAGTAGGCGCAGGGATGGAGTTTACTGTCCGTGGAGCATCGCTGCGACAGGATGGCGCCAACTCCCACATCAGACGCGTCCACTTCAACGACGAACTGACGGGCCGTGTCCGGTTGAGAGAGAATCGGTGCGTTGGTAGAATCGCCTCTTCAAATCCAGAAACGCTCGATCCGCCTCCGGATTCCACTTGAAGGTCCTGATACTGGAAGTCAAGGCAGTTAACGGAGCGGCCACACGGCTGTAATCCCGGATGAATCTGCGGTAGAAATTCGCAAACCCCAAAAATCTCTGGAGCTGCAATCTCGTACCGGGCTGGACCCATACCAGAACCGCTCTAACCTTCTCCTGGTCCATCCTAATCTCTCCCCTGGAGATGATGTACCCGAGAAAGGATGTCGTGTGGGCGTGAAACTCGCACTTCTCGGCCTTCACGAACAGGCGATTCTCCAACAATCGCTGCAGAACCTGCCGGACATGCTGGACGTGGTCGGAAGGTTCCTTCGAGAAGATCAGAATGTCATCCAGGTAAACAAACACAAAGAGACCGATCATATCTCTCAGGACGTCGTTCACCATACTCTGGAATACCGCTGGAGCATTGGTCAGTCCAAACGGCATCACCTGATACTCGAAGTGACCCATCGGTGTATTGAAACCCGTCAACCACTCGTCCCCCTCTCTGATCCGGACCAGGTGATACGCATTGCGTAGGGTCTAGCTTGGTGAACACCGTAGCACCCTGTAAGGAGTCGAAGGCAGAACTCATCAAGGGCAGGGGATACTTGTTCTTGATCGTGATGTCATTCAACCCCCGATAATCAATACACGGTCGAAGAGAGCCATCCTTCTTACCCACAAAGAAGAATCCTGCCCCCAGGGGTGATGACGAGGGGCGAACGAGACCAGCAGCTAGGGACTCCTTGATGTAGGTCTCCAACGCCTCACGTTCAGGTCGGGAGATACTGTATAACCTTCCCTTGGGGTAGACAGCTCCAGGGACCAGGTTGATGGCACAATCATATGGTCGGTGGGGAGGGAGTGACAGAGCCTTCTGCTTACTGAAAACTTCCCCCAAATCGTGATATGTCTCGGGAACCAGGGACAAATCTGGGGGGTTTAGCCTCAATCACCTGACTGGGAACCGAATGGGGGCAGGCAGTCTTGAGACAGTTAGCATGACAATCAAGGCTCCAACTCGTTACCTTGCCCGTCACCCAATCGAACGTGGGATTGTGTTCCTTCAGCCAGGGGTATCCAAGGACCAGAGGAACATGGGAAGACGGCAGAATGAAGAATGAAATCATCTCAGAATGATTCCCCGACAACCGCATCTTAACCGGTTCAGTCCTCATCGTGATACGTGCCAGACTACTGCCGTTCAGAGTGGTCGCTTCAATGGCTTCCGGCAATTGCTCCTTGGAAAGCCCCAGCTGTTCCACCAACTCGGCATCAAGAAAGCTTCCATCGGCACCTGAATCGATAAAAGCGTTAAGCGCTAAGCTCTGATTCCTGTTCACAAGGGTAGCCGGGAAACGGGGTCTGACAGAGGTACTGAGAGGTTGAAACTGGCTCGCTAAAAAGTCCTCCCAACTTTAGCGAGCCGGGCAGTTTGACGACCGCCGGGAACAGGTGGAGATGTAATGTCCCGAGCTACCACAGTAGAGACAGCAGTTGGTCTGACGTCTATGTTGACGCTCCTCCTTGGTTAACCCGTGCCGCCCCCACTTGCATGGGTTCAGAATCGGGAGAGAGGAACTCTCCACTAATCCATTGTGGAGGAGAATGATCGACGTGTTCTGGTCCACCACCCGACCCGACTGGGAACTGAGAAGCTGATCGATTGGACGGACCCCCATTGCTTCTCCCTCCTTCGCTCTCGGACTCGATTATCCACCCGAATAGACAAGGCTACCAAGCTGTCCAGGTCACTAGGCTCCGGATAGGAGATCAACTCATCCTTGAGCTGCTCCGACAGACCCTGGTAAAAGGCCGCTTGCAGAGACTCCTCGTTCCACCCACTCTCCACAGCCAACGTCTTGAACTCGATCACGAAGTCGGCCACGCTGCGAGTTCCTTGGTGAAGCGAAAACAGGCGCCTAGCTGCGTCCCTCCCTCGGACGGAATGGTCGAAGAGCTTCCTCATCTCGGCCGTGAACCCCTGGTATGAAGCCATGCAGGGGTCTTGTCGTTCCCAAACGGCTGAAGCCCACTCCAGCGCTCGACCACGCAGCAACGCAATCACAAAGGCTATCCTAGCCTTGTCTGTGGCATAAGAGTAGGGCTGTAGATCGAACACTAATCCACACTGCATAAGGAAGGAACGGCATCTTCCCAGCTCCCCCTCATATCTATCCGGCGTCGGAACCTCGGGCTCACGGAAGGACACAGCTCCCGAAGCGGCAGGCGAGATGGGGGAAACCGGTAGTGGATCCTCCACCGGAAACTTGCGTTGGTTCTGGACCTCCGTCAGACCGGTAGAAAGGTTCCGAACTGACAACGCGATCTCCTGTAGTACCGTGCTATGATGGCCCAACATCTTCTCCTGATGGGTAATGGCATGGCGAACAGAGTCCAGGTCCGCTGGGTTCATTACTGGCCGGATCGTTCTGTCACGGTATACTACGCCAGAACCCAGAAGCAGACCAGGACAAGGTACTTAGAGGAAAAGGTGAGTGTTTATTAATTGACTCCCGAGTGAGGCTGAATAATCCAGGGACAGAGCGGGTGGCGTGGATGGGTTGTTGAGGGTGCAGGGGTAGGTCCAGACATGGCTCGGGCAGCCGCCGACCATCAGGCAGAGGTTGGGTGAAGGTTCCGGGTGAGAGACTGCAGACAGAACAAAACGGAGGTGAGTACACAGCAATTCAACAAGGTGCAAAACAACAAAACTAACGCTAGAACTCAAGGCTGATACGCTGACAAACATACTGTTCATGGCTAACGATCCGGCAGGAACTGGATGTTTGGCCAGAGCCTAAGAAGGGTGATGATCAGGACCAGGTGTGCAGATTGCTGATGGGATGCAGGTGCGGAAAACAAGAGAGCTCCCCGGAGCGTTCCCGAACCCTCGGGAAACTGGAGATCACGAACAGGAAAAACTAGTCACCAGACAGGACCCGACTCAGACTGCCGGGATCGTTACAATATAGTGCACTACTTTGGTTAAAAGTAGTGCGCTACATAAGGAATAGGGTACCATTTGGGACACATCCATTGCCTCCCTTTATTGACCATTGTTCATGCTCATCACATGTGATCCCGCGCAGCATTAACTTATTTACAATAATCCTAATCCTGTGTTAACATGCTAGGCTTTAATGGGACTGAATAAGGGTGTGTCTCAAATGGCACCCTATTCCCATAGGGCTCTGGTCAAAAGTAGTGCACTACAAAGGGAAAAGGGTGCCATTTGGGACACACTCCAAGTTAGTTGTATTCCCACTTTGAGGGCCTCATGACCACAATAGCCTATGCGCAAACCTCTCAAACCAAAAATGAAGCCATTCACAATGCCCATATGCTTATGAATACTTGTCCTTTGGTTAGAATCCAGTCCCACAGATGAGCCATTGTCCACTTAACCATTTTTTATCTAGAAAATCCATTTGGGGGGTTTCCATACTGGAAGAGAAGAATGCCGTCTTGACTACTTGACGTCTCCGATATCGCTCTCTCTCTCTCTCAATTCAACTCAATTTCAATTTAAGGGCTTTATTGGCATGGGAAATGTATGTTAACATTGCCAAAGCAAGTGAAGTAGATAGTAAACAAAAGTGAAATAAACAATAAATATTAACAGTAAACATTACACTCAGAAGTTCCAAAAGAATAAAGACATTTCAAATGTCATATTATGTCTATATACAGTGTTGTAACAATGTGCAAATAGTTAAAGTACAAATGGGAAAATAAATAAACATAAATATGGGTTGTATTTACAATGGTGTTTGTTCATCACTGGTTGCCCTGTTCTTGTGGCAATAGGTCACAAATCTTGCAGCTGTGATGGCACACTGTGGTTTTTCACCCAGTAGATAAGGGAGTTTATCAAAATTGGGTTTGTTTTCTAATTCTTTGTGGATCTCTGAGGGAAATATGTGTCTCTAATATGGTCATACATTTGGCAGGAGGTTAGGAAGTGCAGCTCAGTTTCCACCTCATTTTGTGGGCAGTGTGCACATAGCCTGTCTTCTCTTGAGAGCCAGGTCTGCCTACGGTGGCCTTTCTCAATAGCAAGGCTATGCTCTCTCTCTCTCTCTCTCTCTCTCTCTCTCTCTCTCTCTCTCTCTCTCTCTCTCTCTCTCTCTCTCTCTCTCTCTCTCTCTCTCTCTCTCTCTCTCTCTCTCTCTCTCTCTCTCTCTCTCTCTCTCTCTCTCTCTCTCTCGTTCTCTCTTTCTCTCTCTCACACACACACTGGGGGCATAGAGATGAATGCTGAACACAATATTTTAAAAAATTTAAAGAGTCCCATTGAAAGATTTAGAGTAGAGTGGCTTCCATCGCATTCTGCTTAGCCAATAACATGTACCTTGATTGACAGAACCAGGATACTAACTTGTGTGTTCCTCTCCTCCTCTCTCCTCCTGTAGAGTCGACCTGTGTGGAGAGACTTCTGTCTAAGGACTGGAAAGACAGGATGGACAGACTGAATGCCAGCAAGCTCCTAGGAGAGGTCAAAGGTGAGACTTTGCATCAAAGATGGCTGTTATTCACGGGGTACATCCCAATAACATCTCCTTTCTCCTAAAGTATGCACTCCTAAAGTATATACTTCCCACAAATCTAAAAGCGTTGGATTGGTTGAGGCATGGACTATTGGGAGTTTCCACAATATTTCTTATACCAGTAATTTACTTTCAAATCAGTGTAAGGAATGAACTAGTGCACATTTTGGGAGGTAGGAGAGATAATTGTGACAAGGAAGGACCCCACATATTGCTGAGGTGCCCTTACATTTACCTGATATAGTCCCAGACTTCAAATCAGAACACTGCTGGTTTCAGACCTGGATCAGTCACTGTTTAGAATGGCAAAAAACAAAACCCCTTTCTTTGTCCAAATTGAGATGGTTTGGGATGAGTCAGACCGCAGAGTGAAGGAAAAGCAGCTCAGCATATGTGGGAACTCCTTCAAGACTCTCAAATATAAAATATATTGCGATTTGTTTAACACTTTTTTGGTAGGTGTAGTGAAATGTGTTGTTTTACAGGGTCAGCCATAGTAATACGGATCAAATTAGGGTTAAGTGCCTTGCTCAAGGGCACATTGACAGATTTTTCACTTTTAGGTTACTGGTCCAACACTCTAGCCGCTAGGATAAAAAGCTTGATTGAGGGAGATAACATTATGTCTGTGTCCCAAATGGCGCCCTACTCCCTACATTGTGCACTACTTATGAACAGAGCCCTATAGGTCCTGGACAAAAGTAGTGCACTATATAGGGAATAGGGTACCATTTGGGATGCACCCATGGTGAGCTTTCTGAAGCCAACCCTCTCATTCCTCATCAATCTGCTCCTTCTTAGCGACGCTCTGAAAGTGCCATTTAGATTGGCCACTTAGAAATGGCAAGCATTTCCTCTGCGGAAAGCGTAAAAAATACACAGAAACACGAATTGGAACAGGATCGACATTGAGCCTCCTCACTTCAACTCTCATACTTAAGCAGCTGGAGCTGTCTCTCTCTCCCTCACTCTTTTTCTCATGTATACTCACTCTCGCTTGCTCTCTCTCTCTCTCTCTCTCTCATTTTCTCTCTGTCTCTCTCTCTCTCTCGTCTCTCTGTCTCTCTCTTTGTCTCTCTCTCTCTCCATCTCTCTCTCTCTCGCTGTCTCTATCTATCTCTCTCTCTCTCTCTCATTCTCTCTCCATCTCTCTCTCTCTGTCTCTCTGTCTCTCTATCTCTCCGTCTCTCTCTCTCGCTGTCTCTATCTATCTCTCTCTCTCTCATTCTCTCTCTGTCTCTATCTCTCTGTCTCTCTCTCTCTCTGTCGCTCTCTCGCACGCTCTCTCTCATTCTCTCTCTGTCTCTCTCTCTCTGTCTCTCTGTCTCTCTATCTCTCTGTCTCTCTCTCTCTGTTGCTCTCTCGCACGCTCTCTCTCATTCTCTCTCCGTCTCTCTCTATCTCTCTCTGTCTCTCTCCATCTCTCTCTGTCTCTCTCTCTCTCTTACACACAGAGCACTCTCTGTTCCACCAGCTGCGTTCTCACTCCAAAACACTGTGATTCAATTCAAACGGCCGACTCACTTCTTAATGCCCGACATGGAACTGGGACTAACCACCAAGATAGATAGAAGGATAGAGATATGACTGTTTTGCTGTGAATCATACACAACACCGTCAACATATTTGTTCAGTCTCAGTTATTTTTAGTCTTGACGAATCTTACAATATTCTCCCTGATTTTTCCTCCCATTGGCCTGAGAAAATCTGTGTGCTAGAAATGTCCGGTTAAGTTCATTTTACCACTCTTGGGTTTGTATCTGTGCCGTTTAGTTTTTTTATTGATAAAGGTTTAGGGAAGGAACCAGCCTAATATACAGTAGCAGTTGAGGTTAATTGACAGAATGGTATGACAGAATGGCGCCGGAGGAGATGGCTGCCGTTTTACGGGCTCCTAACCAATTGTGCTATTATTGTGTGTGTTTTTTCGCGTTATTTGTAACTTATTTTGTACATAATGTTTCTGCCACCGTCTCTTATGACCAAAAAGAGCTTCTGGATATCAGGACAGCGATTACTCACCTCGTACTGGACGAAGATTTTTTCTTTAACGAGTCGGACACAAAGGATTTTCTTCAGACACCCGACAAGGCCCAAATCCCTGTCATTCGCATGAGAAAGAGATGGAGATCTCTGGGACGTAAGTCGGGGTGCCTTGTAAGGATCCGATGGCGAGTGGGTAATCTGCCTCTAACATCAGTCCTATTAGCCAACGTACAATCATTGGATAACAAAATAGATTAACTACGATCACGGATATCCTACCAACGGGACATTAAAAACTAGAATATCTTATAATATCTTATGTTTCACCGAGTCGTGGCTGAATGCCAACATGAATAACATACAGCTGGTGGAATATACACTGCATCAGCAAGATAGAACAGCTGACTCCGGTAAAACAAGGGGTGGCGGTCTGTGTATATTTGTAAACAACAGCTGGTGCACAAAATCTAACATTAAGGAAGTCTCAAGGTTTTGCTCGCCTAAGGTAGAGTATCTCATGATAAGCTGTAGACCACACTATTTACCAAAACAGTTTTCGTCTACAGTTGAAGTCGGAAGTTTACATACACTTTAATAATATAATAATATAATAAATAGAACTTAGCCAAATACATTTAAACTCAGTTTTTCCACAATTCCTGACATTTAATCCTAGTAAAAATTATCTGTCTTGGGTCAAACGTTTTGGGTAACCTTCCACAAGCTTCCCACAATAAGTTGGGTGAATTTTGGCCCATTCCTCCTGACAGAGCTGGTGTAACTGAGTCAGGTTTGTAGGCCTCCTTGCTCGCACACACTTTTTCAGTTCTGCCCACAAATGTTCTATAGGATCGAAGTCAGGGCTTTGTGATGGCCACTCCAACACCTTGACTTTGTTGTCCTTAAGCCAATTTGCCACAACTTTGGAAGTATGCTTGGGGTCATTGTCCATTTGGAAGACCCATTTGCGACCAAGCTTTAACTTCCTGACTGATATCTTGAGATGTTGCTTCAATATATATATATATATATATCCACATAATTTTCCTTCCTCATGATGCCATCTATTTTGTGAAGTACTCCAGTCCCTCCTGCAGCAAAGCACCCCCACAGCATGATGCTGCCACCCCTGTACTTCACGGTTGGGATGGTGTTCTTCGGATTGCAAGCACCCCCTCCAAACAATGGTCATTATGGCCAAACAGTTCTATTTTAGTTTCATCAGACCAGAGGACATTTCTCCAAAAAGTATGATCTTTGTCCCCATGTGCAATTGCAAACCGTAGTCTGGCTTTTTTATGGCGGTTTTGGAGCAGTGGCTTCTTCCTTGCTGAGCGGCCTTTCAGGTTATGTCGATATAGGACTTGTTTTACTGTGGATATAGATACTTTTGTACCTGTTTCCTCCAGCATCTTCACAAGGTCCTTTGCTGTTGTTCTGGGAATGATTTGCACTTTTCACACCAAAGTACGTTCATCTCTAGGAGAACGCGTCTCCTTCCTGAGCGGTATGACGGCTGCGTGGTCCCATGGTGTTTATACTTGCGTGCTATTGTTTGTACAGATGAATGTGGTACCTTCAGGCGTTTGGAAATTGCTACCAAGGATGAACCAGACTTGTGGAGGTCTACAATTTGTTTTCTGATGTCTTGGCTGATTTCTTTTGATTTTCCCATGATGTCAAGCAAAGAGGCACTGAGTTTGAAGGTAGGCCTTGAAATACATCCGCAGGTACACCTCCAATTGACTCAAATGATGTCAATTAGCCTATCAGAAGCTTCTAAAGCCATGACATTTTCTGGAATTTTCCAAGCTGTTTAAAGGCACAGTCAAGTATGTAAACTTCTGACCCACTGGAATTGTGATACAGTGAATTATAAGTGAAATAATCTGTCTGTAAACAATTGTTGGAAAAATTATTTGTGTCATGCACAAAGTAGATGTCCTAACCGACTTGCCAAGACTATAGTTTGTTAACAAGAAATGTGTAGAGTGGTTGAAAAACTAGTTTTAATGACTCCAACCTAAGTGTATGTAAACTTCCGACTTCAACAGTATATTTTTCATAGCCGTCTATTTACCACCACAAACCGATGCTGGCACTAAGACCACACTCAATAAGCTGTATAAGGCCATAAGCAAACAGGAAAACGCTCATCCAGAGGTGACACTGCTAGTGGCCGGGGACTTTAATGCAGGGAAACTTAAATCCGTTTGACCTCATTTCTACAAGCATGTTATATGTGCAACCAGAGGAAAAAAAACTCTAGACCACCTTTACTCCACACACAGAGATGTGTACAAAGCTCTCCCTCACCCTCCATTTGGCAAATCTGACCATAACTCTATCCTCCTGATTCCTGTTTACAAGCAAAAACTAAAGCAGGAGGCACCAGTGACTTGATCAATAAAGAAGTGGTCAGATGACACAGATGCTAAGCTACAGGACTGTTTATTGCTAGCACAGACCGGAATATGTTCTGGGATTCTTCCGATAGCATTGAGGAGTCACTGGCTTCATCAATAAGTGCATCGATGACGTCGACACAACAGTTTCTGTACATACATACCCCAACCAGAAGCCATGGATTACAAGCAACATCCGCACTGAGCTAAAGGGTAGAGCTGCCGCTTTCAAGGAGCGGGACTCTAACCCGGACGCTTATAAGAAATCCCGCTATGCCCTCCGACGAACCATCAAACAGGCAAAGCGTCAATACAGGACTAAGATTGTGTCGTACTACACTGGCTCCGACGCTCGTCGGATGTGGCAGGGCTTGCAAACTATTACAGACTACAAAGGGAAGCACAGACGCGAGCTGCCCAGTGACACAAACCTACCAGACAAGCTAAATTACTTCTATGCTCGCTTCGAGGCAAGCAACACTGAAGCATGCATGAAGGCATCAGCTGTGATCACGCTCTCCGTAGCCGATGTGAGTAAGACCTTCAAACAGGTCAACATTCACAAGGCCTCAGGGCCAGACGGTTTACCAGGACGTGTACTCCGAGCATGCGCTGACCAACTGGCAAGTGTCTTCACTGACATTTTCAACCTGTCCCTGACTGAGACTGTAATACCAACATGTTTCATGCAGACCACAATAGTCCCTGTACCCAAGAACACTAAGGTAACCTGCCTGAATGACCACCGACCCGTAGCACTCACGTCTATACCCATGAAGTGCTTTGAAAGGCAGGTCATGGCTCACATCAACACCATTATCCCAGAAACCCTAGACCCACTCCAATTTGCATACCGCCCCAACAGATCCACAGATGATGCAATCGCTATTGCACTCCTCACTGCCCTTTCCAACCTGGACAAAAGGAACACCTACGTGAGAATGCTATTCATTGACTACAGCTCAACGTTCAACACCATAGTGAATATTAACCTGTTTAAAGGTTACACATCAGTTACGGAGAGCGTGATCACACAGTCGACAGGAACAGCTGGTGCTCTCATGTGTAGTTCAGTGTTGCTAGCCTCAAAGCACGAATAGAAGTTATATAGCTTGTCTAGTAGGCACTCATCCCTGGACAGCTCGTGGCTGGGTTTCCCTTTGTAATCCGTGATAGTTTGCGAGCCCAGCCACATCCGACGAGCGTCAGAGCCGGTGTAATAGGATTTGATCTTGGTCCTGTATTTACACTTTGCCTATTTGGTAGTTCGTCGGAGGGCATAACAGGATTTCTTATAAGCGTCCGGATTATGGCCCGCTCATTGAAAGCGGCTGCTCTAGCCTTTAGCTCAGTGTGGATGTTGCCTGTAATCCATCATGGCTTCTGGTTGGGATATGTACGTACGGTCACTATGGGGACAACGTCGTCAATGCACTTATTAATGAAGCCGGTGACAGATGTGATAAACTCCTCAATGCCATCAGATGAATCCCTGAACATATTCCAGTCTGTGCTAGAGAAACAGTCCTGTAGCTTAGCATCCGCTTCATCGGACCACTGGTACTTCCTGTTTGAGTTTTGCGTGTAAGCAGGAATCAGGAGGATAGAGTTATGGTCAGATTTGTCAAATGGCGGGCGAGGGAGAGCTTTGTATGCATCTCTGTGTGTGGAGTAAAGGTGATCTAGAGTTTTTTCACATCTAGTTGCACAGGTGACATGCTGGTAGAAATGAGGTAGAACGGATTTACGTCACTGGCCACATTAAAGTCACTGGCCACTAGGGGCGCAGTCTCTGGGTGAGCATTTTCTTGTTTGCTTATGGCCCTATACAGCTCATTGAGTGCAGGAAGGTTGCTGGTTTGAATCCAGGACCGGGTGGAAAAAGTTGGACAGGTTTTGAGCCAACTATTAGAGGGTTGTTAGTGACAAATCACAGAAAGATCTCCTGCTCTTGTGCCCTTGAAGAAAATGTCTGTCTCGTATGGATTCATAAAGTATTCTTCTTTAATTCAATAACATACATTTATAATGTACAGTATAATGGGAAAGGTATTACTCTTTACATGCAGTGGAGAATGGATCAATGGAATGGAAAAGTTAACCATGGTTAACCATATCTGTATGCATCCCAAATGTCACCCTATACCTTATGTAGTGCACTACTTTTGACCAGAGCCCTATGGGGATGCAACCCTACATATGCACTAATATCACTCCTTAACCTAGCCTAAGATGCAGTCCACCCTAGTCATTTTCTATACCTACTGTAGGAAGGAGAGGTCGGGGTAACACAAGTGGCACAGTTCAGAGATGGGAGACCTTGTAGATGAATGGAATATAGCAGATATTATGTATACATTCATATCTCACTTACATGTATGTACTCTCTCTCTCTCTCTCTCTCTCTTTCTCTCTCTCTCCCTCCCCCCGTCCCCGTCCCCGTCAGGTACCCCAGAGAGTTTGGAGGAGAAGGAGCGGCAGCTGTCCACCATGATCGACCAGCTTATCAGCCTGCGGGAGCAGCTCCTGGCGGCCCACGATGAGCAGAAGAAGATGGCCTCCTCACAGATGGAGAAACAGAGGCAGCAAATGGAACTGGCCCGCCAGCAGCAGGACCAGGTGTGTGTGTGTGTGTGTGAGAGAGAGACGAGTCTGAACATGTATGTTGACAAATGATGTTTGGACAAGTTCTTTATTCCCATCACCCTATTATGAGACAACACATTCCATCACATCACAAAAGAATAGTGAGCATGAGTAATAGACGGACAGATTTCAATATTAGCCTGCTATTAAGCTGTTCAGACATGATGGGATAATGACCTATATTGACACCACTGAGAAGGCATGCCTAAATGAATCCTGACACATGTTTGGATGGGCGACGTCCTGCAATGAACAGCCTGTAATTAAATACATCAAAATAAATATTGAAAATGGGGGCAGCTGTTTGTATTCAATTTATTTCTCACTGAGTAGCTGGAGTAAACACTCCGCCTTTGGGAGTTTGACCTTGTGTGATTGGGCAATTCTAGCTGTCAGTCATTGCCTACGCTCTGCCCCTGACGACAGGTAGCCGAGGGGGAGTCAGGCTTGTGCCAGTCAGTCGTAAACATGTCAATCTCACCGCTTCGCCGTTGATAGCATCTCTTGAACACGTGCTACTGCCAGTGTTGATGTGGGTTACATAATACACTCTTGTCTCCCAATATATACATCTTTGTCTCATTTTTGACTCCCCCAGTCTCAGCCCTTTCCCCCGATTACTCTTCTCCCTCCTGTTGCTGCTCATGTTTCTCACTTAAATATCCTATCTCTCTGTTCTATCACCTTAAATGTCAAAAATAAATATTTGTTCAAGCTCAAATTCCCTTCTTTCAAGTCATCTCTTTGTCCTAATAATAATAATAATAATAATATGCCATTTAGCAGACGCTTTTATCCAAAGCGACTTACAGTCATGCGTGCATACATTTTTACGTATGGGTGGTCCCGGGGATCGAACACACTACCCTGGCGTTACAAGCGCCGTGCTCTACCAGCTGAGCTACAGAGGACGTCATCTCTTGTCTTTGGTCGTCCTCTTATTTTATCATGTCTTGTTCTTGTCTCATTCTGTTCTGTCGATCTTGTATCCTTAGCTTGCTATGTTCAAACTCAAAACTCAAACTTTAAAGGATGTTTGAAGGTATTCCTTCTGTTCTGTGGTTTGTCTTTGCCTCCCCAACATCTCACATCTCCTTTTCTCCTTCATGTCTCATTCTTGTCTCACTCCTTCCTTCTCAGATTGCGAGGCAACAGCAGCAGCTCATGCAGCAGCAGCACAAGATCAACATTCTCCAGCAGCAGATACAGGTCAGTGCTGACTAACGTTCTCCAGCAGCAGATACAGGTCAGTGCTGACTAACGTTCTCCAGCAGATACAGGTCAGTGCTGACTAACGTTCTCCAGCAGATACAGGTCAGTGCTGACTAACGTTCTCCAGCAGATACAGGTCAGTGCTGACTAACGTTCTCCAGCAGATACAGGTCAGTGCTGACTAACGTTCTCCAGCAGATACAGGTCAGTGCTGACTAACGTTCTCCAGCAGATACAGGTCAGTGCTGACTAACGTTCTCCAGCAGATACAGGTCAGTGCTGACTAACGTTCTCCAGCAGATACAGGTCAGTGCTGACTAACGTTCTCCAGCAGATACAGGTCAGTGCTGACTAATGTTCTCCAGCAGATACAGGTCAGTGCTGACTAACGTTCTCCAGCAGATACAGGTCAGTGCTGACTAACGTTCTCCAGCAGATACAGGTCAGTGCTGACTAACGTTCTCCAGCAGATACAGGTCAGTGCTGACTAACGTTCTCCAGCAGATACAGGTCAGTGCTGACTAACGTTCTCCAGCAGATACAGGTCAGTGCTGACTAACGTTCTCCAGCAGATACAGGTCAGTGCTGACTAACGTTCTCCAGCAGATACAGGTCAGTGCTGACTAACGTTCTCCAGCAGATACAGGTCAGTGCTGACTGCTTACTGTACCTATTCAATCTCTCTTATCTTAGTAATGTGTTCATACACACACACGTGCGCATGCACACACACACTTACACATACGTATGCATGCATGCAAGCACACACACACACACACACACATGCACACACACACATACACTCACACACGTGCATCAATCAAATCAAATTGTATTTGTCACATGCTTCTTAAACAACAGGTGTAGACTAACAGTGAAACGCTTACTTATGGGACTTCCCAACAATGCAGAGAGATTTTTTTTTATATAATAGAAAGATAATAACAGGAGGAATAAATACACAATGAGTAACGATAACTTGGCTATATACACGGGGTACCAGTACTGAGTCAATGTGGGGGGGTACGAGGGAATTGAGGTAGATATGTACATATAGGTAGGGGTAAAGTGACTAGGCAATGGAATAGATAATAAGCAGTAGCAGCAGCCTATGTGATGAGTCAAAAGAGTTAGTGCAAAAGGGGACAATGCAGATAGTCCGGGTAGCTATTTGGTTAGCTATTTAGCAGTCTTATGGCTTGGGGTAGAAGCATTTCAGGGTCCTGTTGGTTCCAGACTTGGTGCATCGGTACCACTTGCCGTGCAGTAGCAGAGAGAACAGTCTATGACTTTGGTGGCTGGAGTATTTGACAATTTTTAGGGCCTTCCTCTGACACCCCCTTGTATAGAGGTCCTGGATGGCAGGGAACTCAGCCCCAGTGATGTACTGGGCCTTATGCACTACCCTCTGTAGCGCCTTGGGGTCAGATGCCAAGCAGTTGCCATACCAAGTGGTGATACAGCCAGTCAAGATGCTCTCAATGGTGCAGCTGTATAACTTTTTGAGGGTCTGAGGGCCCATGCCAAATCTTTTCAGCCTCCTGAGGGGGAAGAGGCGTTGTCGTGCCTTCGTCGCGACTGTGTTGGTGTGTGTAAGTAAGTAGCCTTGCCTTGTGCGAGCCGGAATGGCTCATAAGGAAGGAGCCTATCTCCTGTTTCTGTAGCGTGAGGCAGCTTGATGTAGTCCCGTGTAGCTCAGTTGGTAGAGCATGGCGCTTGCAACGCCAGGGTTGTGGGTTCGATTCCCTCGGGGGATCAGTATGAAAAAAAAATAATTATGCACTCACTAACTGTAAGTTGCTCTGGATAAGAGCGTCTGCTAAATGACTAAAATGTAAAATGTACAAGTACACCCCCTAGACAGGACGCTAGTCTATCACAGGGCCTTACCTCCGCTCTATCTCCGTAATGCTGAGTGCCAGGTCCCTTTTTTACAGTTTTTGGTATGTCTCGGCTAGGGATGGAACTCACAACCTTCCAATCTCAGGGCGGACACGCTCTGTGTTTATTCCTTAGCGATGTGGACACCGAAGAACTTGAAGCTCTCGACCCGCTCCACTATAGCCCCCCGTCGATGTGGATGGGGGCGTGCTCGGCCCTCTGTTTCCTGTTGTCCATGATCAGCTCCTTTGTCTTGCTGATGTTGAGGGAGAGGTTGTTGTCATGGCATCACGCTGCCAGGTCACTGATCTCTTCCCTATAGTCTGTCTCATCGTTGTCAGTGATCAGGAATGCACACACACACATTTGCTGGGTCATTGATCATGTCTTGATCAATACACTATCGTATCCCTGGGGTTCTCTCTATTACCTCTTCTGTTTATTTTACACCGTTTCCTTCCTTTCTCCACACCTTTACTCCTCTAGTTCGCTCAATCATACATTTTTCTCTAGCTACAGTACTTGCTACTCCCCCCACCCCGCCACTCCATTTTTCACAACTCTTTCACTCTCTCACCTACGAATATTCACCGCTTTTCTCTTTCATTCTCGTTCATTCTATTGTAAACTTTTGCAGAGTTTTCTTTCGTTCTCCCTCTCTCTCTAACTTTTCCATATGACCCGTCTTCACCACTGGTGCTGACTGGTTGCAAAGACACTGAGCCAGAGAGTGAGCCACACGGGAGCTTATTCCTCTCCCACACCCCCAAAAAGGCTCACTGTGGCTGGGGAAGGCAGTGAGCAAAGGCCCCTTGTTCTCTGGAGCTCTGGAGGTGTTCTGCTTTTAACAAGGCTTTCTTTTACAATGCCCCTCTCTGCTTTTAATAAAACACAGATCTGAGTTCATTAAGACCGGGCCTCAGCAGAGTGTGTGTGTGTGTGTGTGTGTCTATCTGTCTGTCTGACAGTAAAACTACTACTCTCTACGGCCTCACTTTGTCCTTAGGCTACGGGGTGTTTCAGTGTTGTTGAGAGAAGTTTGGTGTTGGCCCGTCTGCAGCTGTTAAGAAGTGAAAACATAACACACACACATACAGCAGACATGGGTTCAAATACTATTTGAAATCTTTCAAGTACTTTGAGCGTTTTCCTTTAGCCTCCCTGGAGTGTCAGGTGGGCAGGCTTTTACACTTTTCAGACTTTTCTATTTTCTCCGTTGTTACAGGCAAGCTCAATCGAGCACAGATTAAGTTTTTGAAATAATTTCAAATAGTATTTGAAACCAGGTGTGTCATACAGTGCCTCTCATTGCATTGTTAATGCTCTTAAACATGCTAAGTCATTTGAAAGAGCTAAGTAAACTTTGATTGCATTGAATAATGCCCTTGAGCACACATCAACTCCATCATCCCAGACACCATAGATCCACTCCAATTTGCATACCGCCCCAACAGATCCATGGATGACGCAATCTCAATTGCACTCAACACTGCCCTCACCCACCTAGATAAGAAGAATACCTATGTGAGAATGCTGTTCATTGACTACAGCTTAGCGTTCAACTTCATTGCCCCTCTAAGTTTGTCACCAAGCTTAGGACCCTGGGACTGAACACCTCCCTATGTAACTGGATCCTGGACTTCCTGACAGGCCAACCCCAGGTGGGAATTGTAGGCAACATCACCTCCGCCACACTGACCCTCAACATGGGAGCCCAACAGGGGTGTGTGCGTAGTCCCCTCCTGTATTCATGTTCACCCACGACAGCGTGGCCACGCACGTCTCTTACACCATCATCAAGTTTGCTGATGACACAACGGTGGTAGGCCTGATCACTGACGACAATGAGACAGCCTACAGGGAGGAGGTCAGTGACCTGGCAGTGGGGTGCCAGGACAACAACCTCTCCCTCAACATCAGTAAGACAAAGGAGCAGATCGTGGACTACAGGAAATGGGGGGGGGGAGAGCACGCCCCCATCCACATCGACGGGGCTGCAGTGGAGCGGGTCGAGAGCTTCAAGTTCCTCTGTGTCCAAATCACTAAGGACTTAAAATGATCCACACACATGCGTGCAGTTGTGAAGAAGGCGCGACAACGCCTCTTCACACTCAGGAGGCATGTGCCCTCAAATCCTCAAACAGTTCTACAGCTGTACCACTGAGAGCATCTTGACTGGCTGCATCACCGCTTGGTATGGCAACAGCACCGCCCTCAAGTCTGACACCCACAGGCTCCTGAACAGCTTCTGTCCTCAAGCCATAAGACTGCTAAATAGCTAACTAAATGTCTACACTGACTATCTGAGTTGACCTTCCTTGTATTTTAGAGGAAAAACACATCTACAGTATGCACACACACAAGACTCTACACACACACACGCGCACACACACACACACACACACACACACACACACACACACACACACACACACACACACACACACACACACACACACACACACACACACACACACACACACACA
The DNA here is from genome assembly GCF_020615455.1 of Coregonus clupeaformis. NCBI lineage: Eukaryota > Metazoa > Chordata > Actinopteri > Salmoniformes > Salmonidae > Coregonus > Coregonus clupeaformis. The sequence goes on along the minus strand of NC_059217.1, from coordinate 35,719,239 downwards.
CACACACTGACACTCCAACACACACACACACACTGACACACACACACACACTGACACTCGAACACACACACACACACACACACTGACACTCCAACCCACACACACACACACACTCTAACACTCCAACACACACTTAAGTTGCTCACACACACATAACATGTGTGTGGCGCAGCGGTCTAAGGCACTGCATCTCAGTGCTCGAGGCGTCTCTACAGACCCTGGTTCGATTCCAGGCTGTATCACAATCCGGCCATGATTGGGAGTCCCATAGGGCGGCGCACAATTGGCCCAGCGTTGTCCGGGGTAGGCCGTCATTGTAAATAAGAATTTGTTCTTAACTGACTAGCCTAGTTAAATAAAGGTTAAATATATACAGTGCTATGAAAAAGTATTTTCCCCCTTTCTAATTTTCTCCACTTTTGCATATTTGTGATACTGAATGTTATCAGATCTTCAACCAAAACCTAATATTAGATAAAGGGAACATAAGTGAACAAATAACACAACAATTACATATTTATTTCATTTATTTCATAAACAAAGTTATGCAACACCCAATTCCCCTGTGTAAAAAAGTAATTGCCCCCTTACACTCAATAACTGGTTGTGCCACCTTTAGCTGCAATGACTCCAACCAAATGCTTCCTGTAGTTGTTGATCAGTCTCTCACGTCGCTGTGGAGGAATTTTGGCCCACTCTTCCATGCAGAACTGCTTTAACTCAGTGACGTGTGGGTTTTCAAGCATGAACTGCTCGTTTCAAGTCCTGCCACAACATCTCAATTGGGATTAGGTCTGGACTTTGACTTGCTGCCTCAGGACCTGGACGACTTGCCTTAATAGAAGGAACCATGAATTCTGCTCTGTATCAGAGAATTTTACAGGAGAATGTCAGACCACCGTCTGTTAGCTGAAGCTGAAGCGCAGCTGGGTCATGCAGCAAGACAATGATCCAAAACACACAATCAAGTCTACATGAAAATTGCTAAAAAGCAACAAATTGGAAGTTTTGGAATGGCCTAGTCAAAGTCCAGACCTAATCCCAATTGAGATGTTGTGGCAGGACTTGAAACGAGCAGTTCATGCTTGAAAACCCACACGTCACTGAGTTAAAGCAGTTCTGCATGGAAGAGTGGGCCAAAATTCCTCCACAGCGACGTGAGAGACTGATCAACAACTACAGGAAGCATTTGGTTGGAGTCATTGCAGCTAAAGGTGGCACAACCAGTTATTGAGTGTAAGGGGGCAATTACTTTTTCACACAGGGGAATTGGGTGTTGCTTAACTTTGTTTATGAAATAAATGAAATATATATGTAATTGTTGTGTTATTTGTTCACTTATGTTCCCTTTATCTAATATTAGGTTTTGGTTGAAGATCTGATAACATTCAGTATCACAAATATGCAAAAGTAGAGAAAATTAGAAAGAGGGCAAATACTTTTTCATAGCACTGTATATATATTTTTAAATAACATGCACACACATTTATACTGACTCTATACACAAACACACACACACTCACATACAATCATCATATACGCTGCTGCTACTCTGTTGATCAAATATCCTGATGCCTAGTCACCTTACCCCTATACATATCTACCTCTATCACTCCAGTATCCCTGCACATTGTAACTATGGTATTGGAACTGACCCTGGAACTGACCCTGTATATAGCTTACTTACTTCTAATGTTCTTCTTATTTCTTATTTTTATTTCTCTGGTTTTTGTTCTACCTTGTTATTTTTAGTATTACATTGATATTGATTACTGCATTGTTGGGTTTAGAGCTTGTAAGAAAGGCATTACTGTCACGATCGTCTATGAAGTAGGACCAAAGCGCAGCGTTGGTAGCGAACATATTGACTTTAATGCAATACACGAGAATACAAAACAAAACACGATCATGAAGTCCTCAGTGACAACGACTGAACATAGAACAAAAACCCACAACCCCAAGGTGAACAATGACAGTTTAAATATGGCTCCCAATCAGAGATAACGAGCCGACAGCTGACACTCGTTACCACTGATTGGGAGTCACTGGACCAAACAATGAAACAACCAATAACAACCCAACTAATCCCCAAACACAACAAAAATGAACACACCCTGGCTCAATAATACAAAGTCCCGGAGCCAGAGCGTGACAGTACCCCCCTAAAGGCGCGCGGACTGCGACCGCGCCTCAAAGAACCCAAATAGGGGAGGGCTGGGTGGGTGTTGCTCCTCGGAGGCGGCTCCGGCTCTGGCTCCGGGCTTGACCACCATCCTACATCCATCCCCCGTAATGGCCCCGGTCCGATCCCACCCAGCTGGCTGGATCCGGACTGATGACGCGCACCCCCTAGCTTGGCGCGTGAGGCAGGGACGGACCGGACCTGGCTGACGATACGCATCCTCGGCTTGGTGCGTGGAGCGGAACGGACCTCCTCAGGCTGACGACTCGCCTCCCTGGCTTGGTGCGCGTAGCAGGAATAGGCTGAACCAGGTTGACGACTCGCCCCCTTGGTTTGGTGCGAGTAGCCGGAACGAGCTGACCCAGGTTGACGACTCGCACCCTTAGCCTGGTGCGAGTGGCAGGAACAGTCCGGGTTGGGCCGGCGACGCACACCGTAGTTTTGATGCGTGGAGCAGGAACCGGCCGGGCTGGGCTGGCGACGCACCCCTTTGGCTTGGTGCGTAGAGCAGGGACAGGCCGGGCTGGGCTGGCGACGCGCACCATTGGCTTGGTGCGGGGAGCAGGGACGGGCCGGACAGGGCTGACGAAACGCACCACAGACTTGGTGCGGGGAGCAGGAACAGGTCGAGCTGGCCTAGCGACGCACACCGTTGGCTTGGTGTGGGGAGCAGGCACGGGCCGGACAGGGCCAACGAAACGCACCACAGACTTGGTGCAGGGAGCAGGAACAGACCGAGTCGGGCTGGCGGCGCGCACCACAGGCTCCATGCGAGGAACAGGAACGGGCCGGACCGGACTGGTAACACACCCCAGTCCCCTTCGCCGTGCCTCCACACCTTCCTTCCCCTTCGTGACCAGTGGCCCCCTTAACCTGGCTGCCTTTTCTGCCAACCTACTGCACTCCTCTAACCCGTACTCCTGCTGCCCCGACGTCGTGAGCCCCCCCCTAAAAATTTTCTGGGGGTCTCTCCTCTCCGTGGACCAGGCCTCTATAGTCCTCTCCCAACCTTCTCTCTTCTGTCTCCACCACTCGTCATCCAACTCCTGGAAACGCTGCTTGGTCTCGTTGTGGTGGGTTTTTCTGTCACGGTCGTCATCTAAAAAGGACCAAGGCGCAGCGTTGCGAGCGAACATATTACTATTTATTTAAACGTTCACACGAACAAAACAATAAACAACGAAAACGTGACGTCTAATGGTACAACACGAAACCACACGAACAAAAACCCACAACCCCAAGGTGAACAATGACAGTTTAAATATGGCTCCCAATCAGAGATAACGAGCCGACAGCTGACACTCGTTACCACTGATTGGGAGTCACTGGACCAAACAATGAAACAACCAATAACAACCCAACTAATCCCCAAACACAACAAAAATGAACACACCCTGGCTCAATAATACAAAGTCCCGGAGCCAGAGCGTGACAATTACACTGTACTCGTGTATGTGACATTAAAACTTAAAACTTGGGTGTCTTGAACAGTGCTTAGGAAAAATCTATTACATTATTATTATTATTATTATTATTATTATTATTATTATTATTATTATTACCAGTTTCTAACAATAGTGACTGTAGTAGTGTAGTTTAGTATGAGATAACGAGTATAGGGTAAGTTACATTTATTGACTCTAACACAATGCATTTTATACAAGCAACGGCCCATACTTAGTTAATGAGTAACAGCATATTAGATCCATGAAAAGCACTATATAAAATCCATAATTATTAGAACAGTATTCTGATAATAGGAGTAGGAGTAGCCTATATATTATAATCTGAGGTCCAGCCGTTGACTACAATGCCTTGTATTATCACATCTTTGTACTCCCTGAGTAACATGCAGCCGAAACGCTGTTTTTAAACTTTGTTTCCATTGAACATGCCATACAAATAAAGGCATTTTAATTAATTATATGAAGAGTGGCTTGGTCCTCCTTTCTTTATGATGGCCTTGAAATATGGATTCACTGCAGAGCCTGGCTACTGTGCTGTTTCTGCTGTGTTGAAAGTGTTTTGGACGTAGCCCTTCTTTTACTCGTAGCCCCTGTCATCCCCTAAACGGGTTGAACATGGCCGATTTGGGCACTGATAAGTTCCTAAATTGGAACGCAGTGGCTGTACAGTAACATGCTATAAATGACGTCAGAGCTCAGGCTCTGCGCTTCACAGTGCTGTATGAGTTTTGACTGACAGCCGTTCTGAACTTGAGCACCACACGCGACAAGAAGTTTCCCCCATCCCTGCCGCTAAATGGGCAACTTTTGCAATGTTTTTGTTGTCTGAGTGAGGGGACATGCTGTAAATCAACAGAAGTCTATGTGTTCTGAAGGATGAGACGTTGAGGATTATAATAAATGCCGCTTTGATGTCATATAAGCAAACCAGACACCCATGAGTCCAAATGTGCACTTGACATTTCCATATTTGAAAACTCATGTCATTTACAGTATCAACGTTTATGATCGCTATGTTTGAGCCACAGTTACAAGATGACATGTGTTATACTCTGGGTTGTCCTGAACATAATGTTTGTCTATTTGTGAAGGAAATTAGCTGCGTAACACACACTTGAATGGACTCAGGTCTGTGTTCCAAACAAAATACTTGTGTTTTGTACTCGCTTCAGTTCCTCAACGGCACAGCTAGGATGCATTGAAATGACTTCGATATTAGATGTTGTGCGAGGTGTGTGGCCACTTGGAGACACCAGTTAGACCTCTCACTCAAACCCTTCTAATCGTTTTTTCTTATCTTGCACCTACTTCAACATTTCAATAAATATTCTTATTATGTTACTGAATGTATCCAGAATATTTTCAGATTTCGTTATTGACAAATGCTGTGAAAAGTACAATAAATATAAAATGCTAATCCATTTAGGCCAATTTCCACCAGTGTAAAGGGTTAAACACACTGGCAGCGCAGCTACACAAGAACAGACAGTCAGCTTCTACTTATCACCTCCAGACCTGCTTATTCTAGGCTACTGGGCCCAATGCTCTAAGGGACTCACCAAGGGCTACTGTTTGGGGTTCATACCCTGGGCTGTGTCCCAAATCGCACCCTATCACCTACATTTGGTACTACTTTGGAGAGAGAAAAAGAGTAGTGCACTACATAGGGAATAGGGTTCCATTTGGGACGCAGCCTTGGACTGTACTGTACCTCGGGGCCAGTGTTTCACAGCGGTTTCATCCAGATGACATCAACATGATCCTGTGTTAAATTCTGTACCGCCGTTCAGATCTATACTTCCCAGAAGTAAATTATTAAACAGAATAAAGATGATTAGAGGCATTTACTGTAAGTCCTTCATTCATAGCAATTTGGATGAATGGAAATTACCTAACTTTTCCCTTTTTATGAATGCAAAAGTACAACCACTTTAATAGAAGTTGTTGTTTTCCTTTCTCTGGGTGTAATGAGTGTTTGTCAGTCTTGTGTTTTATTGTGAGGGAGTGCCCAGTTCAAAGTGACACCGGTTTCCTCTCATGTGGTTTTAAATGTTCTGTAGAAACAGTAGGGAACTTCCAAGGGTTAAAGGAAAGCTTCCGAGAGCCTCCTGGTGAAAGATACGGTTACACACACACACACACACACACACACACACACACACACACACACACACACACACACACACACACACACACACACAACACACACGCGCTACACGCGCCACACACACACACACACACACATGCCACACGCACGCACACATTTCCTTCAGGGCCACAAAGGCAGGCCCAAACCACAGATGCCGGGTCAAGTTAACCAGCCTAATTAATGACTGCAAACCCACACACCTCCTCTTTTCATCCCTTCATTCTGTCCTCTCTCTGTTCTTCCCCTACCTCCTCTTGCTTTCATTTCCACTCACTTTTTTTTGTACTCCTCATCCCTCCCTTGTTCTTCACCTCCTCTTGGAAGAAATGTATCTGCTCCTCCTCTCCCCTTCGCGGTTGCTTTTTCTCATCTCTTGTTGTTCTCCATACTTGATCTTGATATTTTTTTTGTTGCTTATTTTTCTTCTCTCATCACAATCTTTTCAAAATGTTTTTTCTTCACCTCCTATTTTCTATTTTCTATTTTTCTATTTCTCATTCAGAATAGTTTTCTTCTCTTTCCGCCCTTAAACCTGACCTTGTCCATTCTACCCAGTAGCTAATGTCGTCGCTCCTTAACAATCAGAGGTAAAATTAAGTGCGCTCTCTTGTCAATAGTCAGTATAAGAATTGCTGCCATGAGGTGAAGTCTGCGCTGTTAGTCCACTAAAGCCACGTTAAGACCTAATGGTGCACACAAATGACCAATAGATACCACCTCTGCAACCAGTACTGGACACAATGGCTCGGAAAGCCGTTGGGCCAACTGTAATGTTGACACAAATTCAGCAACTATGGAAAATGGCAAGAATTACAGTGTAATGTTGCTGGCAATGCACACAGTGTGTTTGTGCTAGGGCAAAAACTAAAATGTGCGGCCCTTTGGGTCCTCGGGACCAGGATTGGGAAACACTGGTTTAGAGTATTATGATTTAAAAGCTGCTGATAATCTGTGGGTGGAAAGCAATACAAACAGTAGCTCTGCCTACCAAGCTAATCTAATCTAGCCCCAGAAAGCATACAAACAGTAGCTCTGCCTACCAAGCTAATCTAATCTAGCCCCAGAAAGCATACAAACAGTAGCTCTGCCTACCAAGCTAATCTAATCTAGCCCCAGAAAAATGCAGACGGACAGGAATATCTCTCTCTCTCTCACTCTCACTCTCACTCTCACTCTCACTCTCACACACACACACACACACACACACACACACACACACACGTTACTGCCCCCACCGCCCACCCCACCACACCCCACCCCACCCTTTACACAGTAGGACCATTAATACCGTGTGCACGTGTGTGTGTGCATGCGCTTGTGTGTGTGTCTGCGTATGTGTGTATCTGGTGGGCAGTTGGGGAAGGGGGCCCTATGTTTTCTTAGGGCTGGGGGAGAGCAGGCCAGTCCATTCATCCCTCTCCTAGCAGCTCTCTCCTCTAGAAGAAGGCCTGTGCTTTGTGTTTGGTGGAGGGGAGGCATTCCCAGAGGAACACAATGAATGGAGCATTCTGCCCCCCCCCCTCCACTTGGACACACAGACTTGTTTTTCTTCTCCCTTCATTCTTGCCCAGGTCTCTCGGTGGTGTCACAAGACGTGTGTCTGTGTCTGTGTCTGTGTCTGTGTCTGTGTCTGTGTGTGTGTGTGTCTGAGCCTCCCATGTTTGTGCAGTGAGAGTGAACATTATAGGACCTCCAGGAGCTTGCTTCCAATTGTTCAGTGGAATCTGATGGTGACTGTGTTCTTAGAAAAACACACACACACTCTCACACACACACACACACACACACACACACACACACACACACACACAGACGCACTCCTATGTAGAAATATGAGAGAGCATGTTTTGCCCTTTCCAAGCAATGGCAATCAAGAAAAAGTGGTCTGCAGTCTTTGAAAGAAGCATACCGTAAAACTTAAATTAAACGCTAAATCTCAAATAGCCGCCTGTCCCTTTTAATAGCGGGCAACAGCACACATTTAGGAAATAAACGCCTGTTTCAAATAAACGCTGTGTCTGAATGAATTGTTTACGAGGTTACCATGAGTTGTTTACGAGGTTTAATGTTTGATTTGTTACATTAAATAATTCTGTAATGACTCGAAAAAATTATGGCATGGCCAGTAAGAAGCTGCTAACAGCTGAGAACTGCTGCTAGCTAACTTGCAAGCACAAGAAGTCAACAACATCGGGAGGAGAGACCCCCAGAAATCAGCCAATTGCCCTCTAGTGGCGAAAGTAAGGACTGCCGAAAATGCACAGTCAAAGAAGATAATAATTATTCTGTCAAGGAAATGTGTGTAAATGATAACACATTAGTGCAGGAAATGAAGAAATTGATTAAAATTATGGAAGTGAATGCTGGAATTAAACAAATAACTATGCAAATGAGTAAAAGCTGTGTGCATTAAGGAAATAGACGCCTGGCTCAAATAGAAGCCTGTCTCTAATAATAATAAGCACCTGTTAAGTTCAGCAATTGAAGAAAATAAACGCCTGGGCTATTAATTTAAGTTTTACGGTACGCAAGGCTGGGATGTTTGTGTCTCCTGTCTGCTCTCCTCATTACCCATGCTCTTTGAGTCACACTCTAGAGACACCACTCATTTAACCAGTTGAACTGCACTCGCACATATTCCCCTCATAGTCTCAACTTCTACTGCTGTCTGACCAGACCACCATGTTACCTTCTTTTCCAGTGAATATTTAGTTAAATAGTTGAGATGAGATAATCAAAAAGTTCACTTATTATCCGATGACTAGATGAGAAGGAATGAGTAAACAAGTCAGGATAAGGAGAGAAAAAGAGATAGACAGGGAGAAACACAAATGAGTTGAGAGAGAGAGAGCGAGAGAGAGAGAGACTGAGAGAGAGAGAGAGACAGAGAGAGAGAGAGAGAGAGAGAGAGAGAGAGCGAGAGCGAGATACAGAGACAGAGAGAGAGAGAGAGAGAGAGAGAGAGCGCGAGAGAGCGAGAGAGCGACAGAGACAGAGACAGAGACAGAGAGAGCGAGAGCGAGAGAGACTGAGAGCGAGAGACAGAGACAGAGAGACAGAGACAGAGAGAGAGACAGACAGAGAGACAGACAGAGAGACAGGCAGAGAGACAGACAGAGAGAGAGAGAGAGAGAGACGGAGAGAGAGAGAGAGAGACGGAGAGAGAGACGGAGAGAGAGAGAGAGAGACACACACAGAGACAGAGAGAGAGACAGAGAGAGACACAGAGACAGAGAGAGAGAGAGAGAGAGAGAGAGACAGAGAGACAGAGAGACAGAGAGACAGAGCCAGAGAGGGAGAGAGAGACACACAGAGAGGGAGAGAGAGACAGACAGAGAGAGAGAACTCATTAACTCTGCATACTGTATGTACAGTACTAATAGATGACTCAAAGAAAAAACTTACCCAAGGCTTATCTTTGATACCATCTAGTTCAATACCAACCTCATTGCTTTAACTACTTAGCTGTTCAGATAAAGTAATACAAGCTTTGTTGAAACCACACACATACAACTGGTTGGTAGGTGGGTGTGTGCATGTGTGTCTACTCTCTTACCGCTCTCTCTCATCTCTCAGGAAGATATGAGCATGTGAATTGTGGCCGAATAGTAAAGCTATTTTGATGTGATGATAGTTAGTTCGTTCCACAGGATGTTCCACAGGATATAGATCACTGGTGTCAAACTAATTTTGCCCCTGGGTCTGCATTCGGTCATAGCTTTAATTTCAGTGATGTATTAGTGAGCTGGACACAGTCAACAGACGGTATAAATGTAGCTCCATTATCATTTCCACACAGTTTCCATTTGGTTTTAGTCTTTTTAAAGTATATTGAGTTTTTTTTTTAAACCATATGTTTGACACCCCTGATCTTCAGTCAGTCAGTCAGTCAGTCTCTCTCTCTCTCTCTCTCTCTCTCTCTCTCTCTCTCTCTCTCTCTCTCTCGCTCTCTCTCTCTCTCTCTCTCTCTCTCTCTCTCTCTCTCTCTCTCTCTCTCTCTCTCTCTCTCTCTCTCTCTCTCTCTCTCTCTCTCTCTCTCTCTCTCTCTCTCTCTCTCTCTCTCTCTCTCTCTCTCTCTCTCAATTCAATTTAAGGGCTTTATTGGCATGGGAAACGTGTGTTAACATTGCCAAAGCAAGTGAAGTAGATAGTAAACAAAAGTGAAATAAATATTAACAGTAAACATTACACTCAGAAGTTTCAAATGAATAAAGACATTTCAAATGTCATATTATGTATATATACAGTGTTGTAACAATGTGCAAATAGTTAAAGTACAAATGGGAAAATAAATAAACATAAATATGGGTTGTATTTACAATGGTGTTTGTTCTTCACTGGTTGCCCTTTTCTTGTGGCAACAGGTCACAAATCTTGCAGCTGTGATGGCACACTGTGGTTTTTCACCCAGTAGATAAGGGAGTTTATCAAAATTGGGTTTGTTTTCGAATTCTTTGTGGATCGCTGTAATCTGAGGGAAATATGTGTCTCTAATATGGTCATACATTTGGCAGGAGGTTAGGAAGTGCAGCTCTATTTCCACCTCATTTTGTGGGCAGTGTGCACATAGCCTGTCTTCTCTTGAGAGCCAGGTCTGCCTACGGCGGCCTTTCTCAATAGCAAGGCTATGCTCACTGAGTCTGTACATAGTCAAAGCTTTCCTTAAGTTTGGGTCAGTCACAGTGGTCAGGTATTCTGCCACTGTGTACTCTCTGTTTAGGGCCAAATAGCATTATAGTTTGCTCTGTTTTTTTGTTTGTTCTTTCCAATGTGTCAAGTAATTCTCTTTTTGTTTTCTCATGATTTGGTTGGGTCTAGTTGTGTTGTTGTTGTTGTTGTTGTCCTGGGGCTGTGTGGGGTCTGTTTGTGTTTGTGAACAGAGCCCCAGGACAAGCTTACTTAGGGGACTCTTCTCCAAGTTCATCTCTCTGTAGGTGATGGCTTTGTTATGGAAGGTTTGGGAATCGCTTCCTTTTAAGTGGTTATAGAATTTAACGGCTCTTTTCTGGATTTTGATAATTAGCGGGTATTGGCCTAATTCTGCTCTGCATGCATTATTTGGTGTTTTACGTTGTACACGGAGGATGTTTTTGCAGAATTCTGCATGCAGAGTCTCAATTTGGTGTTTGTCCCATTTTGTGAATTCTTGGTTGGTGAGCGGACCCCAGACCTCAGAACCATAAAGGGCAATGGGTTCTATAACTGATTCAAGTATTTTTAGCCAGATCCTAATTGGTATGTCAAATTTTATGTTCCTTTTGATGGCATAGAAGGCCCTTCTTGCCTTGTCTCTCAGATCGTTCACAGCTTTGTGGAAGTTACCTGTGGCGCTGATGTTTAGGCCGAGGTATGTATCGTTTTTTGTGTGCTCTAGGGCAATGGTGTCTAGATGGAATTTGTATTTGTGGTCCTGGCAACTGGACCTTTTTTGGAACACCATTATTTTTGTCTTACTGAGATTTACTGTCAGGGCCCAGGTCTGACAGAATCTGTGCAGAAGATCTAGGTGCTGCTGTAGGCCCTCCTTGGTTGGTGACAGAAGCACCAGATCGTCAGCAAACAGAAGACATTTGACTTCAGATTCTAGTAGGGTGAGGCCGGGTGCTGCAGACTGTTCTAGTGCCCTCGCCAATTCGTTGATATATATGTTGAAGAGGGTGGGGCTTAAACTGCATCCCTGTCTCACCCCACGGCCCTGTGGAAAGAAATGTGTGTGTTTTTTGCCAATTTTAACCGCACACTTGTTGTTTGTGTACATGGATTTTATAATGTCGTATGTTTTTCCCCCAACCCCACTTTCCATCAATTTGTATAGCAGACCCTCATGCCAAATTGAGTCAAAAGCTTTTTTGAAATCAACAAAGCATGAGAAGACTTTGCCTTTGTTTTGGTTTGTTTGTTTGTCAATTAGGGTATGCAGGGTGAATACGTGGTCTGTCGTATGGTAATTTGGTAAAAAGCCAATTTGACATTTGCTCAGTACATTGTTTTCACTGAGGAAATGAACTAGTCTGCTGTTAATGATAATGCAGAGGATTTTCCCAAGGTTGCTGTTGACGCATATCCCACGGTAGTTATTGGGGTCAAATTTGTCTCCACTTTTGTGGATTGGGGTGATCAGTCCTTGGTTCCATATATTGGGGAAGATGCCAGAGCTAAGGATGATGTTAAAGAGTTTAAGTATAGCTAATTGAAATTTGTGGTCTGTATATTTTATCATTTCATTGAGGATACCATCAACACCACAGGACTTTTTTTGTTCAGAAAACTTGGGGGGCCAAATAAAATCACGGGTCGCCAGTTGGGGAAACCTTCTATAGAGCATCTACAGATGGACTATCTAAATGAAGTGTTACATAAATACTCTAAGAATCAATCATTAGAAACAGAAGAACAAGAAGAAAATATAGAAATATAAATTTAGAAAATATTCATCAGAATAATTATAAGTATAACAACTATTAAACTCTCTCTGTCTCTCTCAGGTGCAGGGTCACATGCCTCTGATGATCCCAGTGTTTCCTCACGACCAGCGATCTCTGGCTGCTGCCGCCGCCGCTGCACAGCAGGGCTTCCTCTTCCCACACAACATGTCCTACAAACCAGGTACACACACTCGCAGACCCACACACACACACATTTATAGAAACACACATACACATCAAATATTTGAGTTACATGTGTTTAAGTCAAGATTTAAGTAATGATTTGGCTCTCAGTCTCCCTCTCTGCAGTATTTCACTCTCTCTCTCTCTCTCCTTTCTCTGTATCATGCTTTTCTTGCAGAAGCCTTCTTATCTATTGTTACTGTGCTGTGTCAGACAAGGTCCTGACAGGTTTTGACCCCACGTTCACTTCATACACAGCCCAGGATGTGAACCAAATGGCACCCTATTCCCTTTATAGTGCACTACTTTTGACCAGGGCCCATATACTGCCGTGAAAAATTAATTGCCCCCTTACACTCAATAACTGGTTGTGCCACCTTTAGCTGCAATGACTGCAACCAAATGCTTCCTGTAGTTGTTGATCAGCCTCTCACATACCTGTGGAGGAATTTTGGCCCACTCTTGCATGCAGAACTGCTTTAACTAACATTTATGGGTTTTCAAGCATGAACTGCCATTTCAAGTCCTGCCACAACATCTCAATTGGGATTAGATCTGGACTTTGACTAGACCATTCCAAAACTTCAAATGTGTTGCTTTTTAGACATTTTCATGTAGACTTGATTGTGTGTTTTGGATAATTGTCTTGCTGCATGACCCAGCTGCGCTTCAGCTTCAGCTCACAGACTGATGGCCTGACATTCTCCTGTAGAATTATCTGACACAGAGCAGAATTCATGGTTCCTTATATTAAGGCAAGTCGTCCAGGTCCTGAGGCAGCAAAGCATCCCCAAACCATCACACTACCACCATAACGCTTGACCGTTGGTATGAGGTTCTAGCTGTGGAATGCAGTGTTTGGTTTTCGGCAGGCATAATGGCATCCAATAGTCTAAAAAGTTGTCTCAAGTTTGCCAAAAAAGCACCTGGATAATCATCAAGACTCTTGGAAGAATGTTCAATGGACAGATGTATAACTTTTTGGATGACATGGGTCCCATTGTGCCTGGCGAAAACCAAACAATGCATTCCACAGTAAGAACGTCATACCAACGGTCAAGCATGGTGGTGGTGGTGTGATGGTTTGGGGATGCTTTGCTGCCTTTTAGGCTATATGTGCAGATAATCTAGTATAATGGTATTTTACCCAATATTTTGAATATAAAAGTACAATAATCACACTCTCAACAACCATCATTACCATATTTCCCAGCATGCTCTATTGGAATTTGTTTAATTGTTTCAATATGTGTTTTTGCATGCAAATTAATTGATTGATCTTATGGTACACAAAGGTAAATAACATTCATGTACATTTTTGCCACTTAAAAGGAACAAACAGCTTTGTCACTGTGGTGGTACCCTAAAAAGACACATTTGAACCTTTTCCAAAGGTATGCTTTTGTACCTGTACCATCTTGTCCCCTAAGGTACACTATTGGCTCTTTTAAGGTACGAACTGCAAGGGTACAATTATGTACCTATAACAGTGGAGGCTGCTGAGGGGAGGACGGCTCATAATAATGTCTGGAACGGCGCGAATAAAATGGCATCAAACACATGTTGTTGATACCTTTCCACCTATTCCACTCCAGCCATTACCACGTGCCCGTCCTCCCCAATTAAGGTGCCACCTCCTGTGACCTACAGTATAACTAAAGGTACAAAGGATAAACCTTACAGGGTACCACTAGAGTGACAAGCGTTTGTACCCCTTTAAAAAACAAATCTGAAGTGTAGGGCTCTGGTCAAAAGTAGTGCACTATAATAGGGAATAGGGTGCCGTTCATATTTTAGGACACAACAGTGTTGCAGTCATTCTTGTCTCCCCTTATCAAATGTGTCACATTGGGAATGTTGGAGGTTTCATATGGAGATATACTGCTGTCAAAATGTTGTAAATGAACGATTAGTGATTCACAAACAAATGATGTGTCGTAGAACTGAGTTTGTTTGTGAATCATTATTAATTAATTTACAACATTGTGACATAGTTTCAACCAAGAAATGTTAATATCCTTTATCATTTAGGGAACGATAGATTGGCAACAGCTAACGGTGGAATGTTGCTGTTTATGATGTGCTGAAAGCATGTCAGTTACACAGCACATCACATCTGCGACATGGAATTTCACTCTTTCACACGCACGCTCAGACACACACACACACACATACACACACACACACAGACACACACAGACACACACCACATACACACACACACACACCACAGACACACACACACACACCACAGACACACACACACACACACACCACAGACACACACCACAGACACACACACACACACACAGACACACACACACACAGACATACACCACAGACACACACAGACACACAGACACACACAGACACACAGACACACACCACAGACACACACACACACACACACACCACAGACTCCCTCTCTAGGCAGGATTCTAATCACCACCTGCTCTCTCTTTTCTCCTCCTCCTTTTCCACATTCCATTATTTTCCCATAGCACTCTGGTCAGAAGTAGTGCACTATGTAGAGAATAGGGTGCTGTTTGGAATGCTACTCTAGACACAGCACATGCATTCAGAACCTACTCAACAACATGCTAATTAATAGTTTATGGGGCTCAAAATAATAGATTCTAACATTTTTAGAATACAGTTATGAAACTAACAGCAAGGATACTTGTCTTTGAGCAAGAACATAAGATATCTATTTTTTTAAACGATAAAATACAGTAATAAAGTTATCCCTCCAAGAAGTATGGGCTGTGGTTATGGTTATATATTTATTTGCTTACAGTATTTTTATTTTAACAATGAGTTGGACATGGAAAGCCTTTTAGGACAAACAGTGGGGGTTCCGCAGAACATTCTGGCGCTAGGTTGTTAAAAGCCTGCTGGATTCATGAGTGCATCGCAATCAGGAATCTTACTGTTAGAAGTTAGAAGTCGTACTGCTCGGAGAGAGCAGTGGTGCGTCCACTCTACTGGGACCCATGAGTACAGACATGACACATTAGTAACCTTTGACAAACACTCACGCCACAATTTATTATAGGCCTGGACGGGCTCGTCGAGAGGCTAGTAGGCTAGGTGTTTTTGTGTGGAGGAAATAGACATGAGGAATGCATCGACCGTAACTTGTGGGTGAGCAAAACAGAGTGAGAGAGTGTGAGGGACAGAGCGAGAGAACCAGAGAGCGATAAACAGACAGAGAGAGTGGAACCAGAGAGCGATAAACAGACAGAGAGAGTGGAACCAGGGAGCGATAAACAGACAGAGAGAGTGGAACCAGAGTGCGATAAACAGACAGAGAGAGTGGAACCAGAGAGCGATAAACAGACAGAGAGAGTGGAACCAGAGAGTGAGACAGAAAGAGTAAGAGTGAGAAAACAAGTGTTGGGAGGGAGAAGGGGAGAGGGAGGGGGGCAGGTTTGCCCAGGTTTGCCCTCTCTCTCCTGATAGGTGATAACTACCCCATGCAGTTCATTATATGTTTTGTTGTCTCTCTCTCCTGATAGGTGATAACTACCCCATGCAGTTCATTCCATCCACAATGGCAGCTGCAGCCGCGTCAGGACTGAGCCAGCTACAACTACAGGTAGACCCATGTGCTACTTCAGTGAAACATTTCCCCTAGCTACACATCTAGGATCAGCTTCCCCTCCCCAATTCAAACCTAAAGCATTAGTATTGGAAATGCAAAACTGACCCAAGATTAGCATCTAGAGGCAACTTCATCCTACACCCCCATGTGCTGCTCCACAAAGGAAAGATACTGACATGCTAACAAGCATTTACAGTACCAGATTTAGGCCTACTAAGTATCTGTACCAGGTGCAAACTTGGAACCGGTTTGGTTTTTTATTTGTTTTTCCAGAGGGAATTACATCTTGAGGGTAGATCCCAATAAGCCAATCTTGTTATCAGAAACATGCTAGTCCAATAAGTCCTGCATGAGAGTTGTTAAACAGTCTAACCAGAAAAGACTAGCCCGGCATTAGTAACAGTGCTAACTGACCAAGCCGCCTATAGACTCCCATGTTTACCAAGCCTATTGTCTCTATACGCTAGATATTGAACCCACCACTTCCCTTATCTGAAACATGTCGGCTGAGTCAAACAAAGGCCAATGTGATAAATCACTTTGATATTCCAACCCACCAGCACAACACCTGGCCTAGGCAATTTATCATATTTTTATTGGTACTTGACACCTGTGGTTAGCGAATGGCACCTATAGATAATAGTTATCATTGAACATAGCTACCAAAAAAAAAAATGCCTCTACTCCAAAGGGCGTACCCGAATTTCACAACATGGTCGTCCACCCCTCCTCTACAGCATATAGGAAAATAACAGAACGTCTCAAATGGTTCTATTCATAGGTAAACAATATCGCTTTGCGGCGTCAATCATTATTTCTGGTATCGTTGCTGTCAGCTGTTAAACATAACAACTTTGCCTTAGGGTATTCAGGCTGTAATATGGCTTCCCCTAGCAGAGCTCTCATTAAACGTTATTGACCTAACAAAGCACTGTGTGGCGTAGTTGGGAAACGGAACCTGCTGTTCAGTTAGACAGAATATCTCCACGTATGCCTTTTGAAATGATCAAAGCATCCGTACCTCACAGTGGTGTTGATGTGTGTGTGCGTTTGTGAGGTAGAATGAAGAGGATGAATGAATCGCGAGATGTGTAATCATTCATATTGAAACATCTCAGCCATGGAGAGAAGGAGAACCTGAATGAAAGAGGAAGACGCTCATTACGCCGTTAGTTTAGAACCAAAAACAAAGGGAAAGGGATAATGAAGAGAGAGTTGGAGATTTAGAGACAGATAGGGTAAGCGGCAATGAAGGAAAGAGAAGGCTAGGAATGCTGGAAAAATTATACAAAATCATAATCTTAGTTTGTCATGACAAAAATGACTTCATAAGAGTTCAGTAGAATGACATACGTCTAACCTCATCTAAAGATTCAGCCTGTAGTGCCAATGTATGTAGAGGAGTTGCACTATTAGTAAGCCTTGTGGTCTGTGGGTGGCCATATGGGTTACATTTATAGTACTACAGTACACAATCTTTACTTCAGTTTGTCTTGACAAAAAGAACATAATCATGTAGTAAAGTAGTGATACATGTCTACATCAAAGCTATGCATGCATATCTCAATCAGCATCATGGTATCTCTCCTGGCCTTTTGCAGTATTATTAAGCATCTGGTCTGTGTGTGGCCGTTGGGGGTATGCTGTAGTGCTATAGAAGTTCTCCCTCTCTCAGGTCAGGCTCTGCTTCATATGTAGACAAGTCACAGTGAGGATACAGTGAGACACGGAGAGACATGGAGAGACACGGTGAGACACGGTGAGACACGGTGAGACACAGAGACATGGTGAGATACAGTGAGACACGGTGAGACAGGGAGGGACACAGAGGAACACGGAGAGACACGGAGAGACACAGAGACACGGTGAGACACAGAGACATGGTGAGACACGGAGAAACACGGTGAGACAGGGAGGGACACAGAGGAACACGGAGAGACACGGTGAGACACAGAGAGACACGGTGAGACACTGCACAAATGCTTCAGGTGTGAGATGATTTCCACACAAGATGAAGATAATGTGGAACTGGAAAATGGACAGGGATTTGTCTGCCCTAAATGCAACACCATCAAAGGGAAGAGATCCTCCGGCTGTTAGCTCGGCTGCGATTAAAGGAAACCTGATTTCTAAGTACACCGACCTTGCTGTAACCCAGGCAAACCCAATCTCAGTTTTAAATGGCTCCTATAGCAAAGCTGTTGATGAGTCAGGTGGCGTTGATCTGTCCCAATCCAACGGACAGATGTTAAGCTCAGCTCCGCCCATGGAAGACTGGACACTCGCAAGGCGTAAGAAATCGGGAGGCAGTCTGGCCACCCATCTGAGAAGATCTGACCCAGCTATCAAACAGCTTTGCCCCGCTTGAGACGAACCTACCAGCCCCGGGAGTCAGCACAGATCAAAGGGTATATACCACCAGCCAGCGGCCGCTCAGTGGCACCCTCCCCATGGCCATCACAGTTCAGCAGGTCGTTTCCCCATCGGATTCCATCACGACCATCATCATTGTGGGCAGCTCGATGGTGAGAGATTTTGGCCTGCCTACGGTCTGTGGACCGACCAAGGTCCACTGTCACCCAGGATCCCGTTTCCATGACATCAACTCTCTCTTGCGCACGGTTCTGGCAAACTACTCCAATATTGACACCATCGTCACTCACGTAGGTTTTAACGAGGACTCCATTTTTTGATTTAAGACCCTCGCTAGCACATGAAAGAGTAATTATCTCTGGCCCCCTCCCGTGCTACCGAAGGGATTCGGAACATTTCAGCTGACTCTTTGCCCTAAGTGAGTACCTGAAGAAACTTTGCAATGACAGAATGTCTCTTTTTGTGACAACTTTGATTTGCTGTGGGAGCAACAAGCACTTTTTAAAAGAGAAGGGATTCATCCTAACCACAGGAGTTCCAGGATTATTTCCAGCAACATTGCAAACTGTTCTAGAGACTGACGGACAGGGTCTGGTAGTGCTCCAGTTCTCCCTGTCAGAATAAGCAACAGAGGACTTGGAAATCATATAAACTCCTATAGAAATGGCACTACGGTTATTGTGAGTAACCTAATTTATGTTCCTTTAACTCCGCCTTCTAGTGAGTTTATACAAACTGTAATCTCCTACCATTCTGAAAGATTGGAGACTGTCAGAAAACGTGGTTGTAATGGTAATAATTTGGTTGTTAATCAATTGGTTACCTCTAGGCAGATGCCTCAGGGGCAGAGTGCCAGAGTGCCCCACACTCATTGAATATGGCACATTTAAATGTTAGTGCAATCACTAGTAAACCCTTTCTTGTGAATAAACTCATTACTGGACTACAGCTTTTCATACTCTATCAGAAAAGGGAAAAGGGGTGGGCGGACAGCCTCTATTTTTACTAATGCTCTCAGTTGTAAGAACATTTCATTTGGTGACTTTTGGTCTTTTGAGCATCATGCTATATTGTTTAAATGTCAGCCACCAGTGCTGGCCATAACCCTGTATAGGCCACCAAAGCACTGTCCCACTTTCTTTACTGATTTCTCTGAACTATTGTCTGTTGTCCTTCAGAACTATGATACAATCATTGTGTTGGGTGATTATAATATTCATGTTGACAAAGAGATTGACTCCAAGGCCATTGAATTTATGATTCTTTTGAGCTCTATGGACTTTATCCAACATGTTATTGGGCCCACCCATTATCGCGGCCATACTCTGGACCTGGTTATTACCAAGGGGCTTTCTATTGACATATCCTGTATTGTTGATGTTGCTTTATCTGATCACCACTGTGTATTTTTTACTACCTTGTTGCCCATAGCACAGGGTAATACTGAACACATTATTAAGAAACGCTATCTTACCTCTGAAGTTGCTACAGATTTTATTGAGTGTATGAACAATACTCCATCACCTATTCTGCCTTCCTCTTGTGATGATTTAGTTGAGAACTTTAATAGAAAATTAAGGGCAACCATTGTTGCCATAGCTCCAGTAAAGTTGAAAAAGGCCACATCCAAACGGAGAGCCCCTTGGATGAGTGAAGAAACTAATAAATTAAAGAGAAATTGAAGAAAGGCTAATCGAAAGTGGAGAAAGTCAAAGTTGCAGGGTCCATTATTATATTCTGAGAGAGCAACTTGGCATATATAACAAGGCAATTAGAAATGCCAGACAGGCTCATTTTTCTAACTTGATCACTAATTAGAGAGTGCTCTTCTCGAACATTGATGACCTGATAAATCCTACCACCTCAAACCTATGTGAACTTTCCTCCACATCTAAATGTGATGAGTTTGCAGCATATTTCAGAGATAAGATAAACATTAGGCTGGGTATCAGTCAAGCAAGACCTGATGAGAAGTTTGATGATATGTGCCCTAGCCTACCATGCAAAGTCACTATGGATTTATTTTCCCTGGTTGACACAGACATGCTCAGGAAAGTGATGTCACAACTGAAGCCTTCTACCTGCGTTCTCGATTCTATCCCCACCACCTTCTTCAAAACAGTTTTTAATTGCATATCTGAAGAAGTGCACACTATTGTTAATCATTCCCTGCAGTGGCACTTTCCCCACTGCACTAAAAACTGCTATGGTGAAACCCCTTCTGAAGAAAAGTAATCTAGATTCTTCAGCTCTTAGCAATTTTTGGCCAATCTCCAACCTTCTTCCATTCTTAAGCAAAATTCCGGAGAAATTGGTTTTCAAACAGCTAAATTATTTTTTAATAATCTTGTCCCTGACATCCTTGGAGAGCTCTGTGGTCTTGGCCATGGTGCAGAGTTTGGAATCTGATTGATTGATTGCTTCTGTGGACAGGTGTCTTTTATACAGGTAACAAGCTGAGATTAGGAGCACTCCCTTTAAGTGTGTGCTCCTAATCTCAGCTCGTTACTTGTATAAAAGACACCTGGGAGCCAGAAATCTTTCTGATTGAGAGGGGGTCAAATACTTATTTCCCTCATTAAAATGCAAATCAATTTATAACATTTTTGACATGCGTTTTTATGGATTTTGTTGTTGTTATTCTGTCTCTCACTGTTAAAATAAACCTACCATTAAAATGATAGACTGATCATTTCTTTGTCAGTGGGCAAACGTACAAAATCAGCAGGGGATCAAATACTTTTTTCCCTCACTGTATCACGTGGTGTTCCACAAGGTTCGATTTTGGGTCCGGTACTGTTCAATTTATATACTGTATGTTACCCCTTGGCAGCATTATCAGAAAGCACAGCATTGAATTTCACTGCTACGCAGACAATACACAACTTTACATTTCTGTGTCACC
Source organism: Coregonus clupeaformis (assembly GCF_020615455.1). Taxonomy (NCBI): domain Eukaryota; kingdom Metazoa; phylum Chordata; class Actinopteri; order Salmoniformes; family Salmonidae; genus Coregonus; species Coregonus clupeaformis. The sequence goes on along the minus strand of NC_059217.1, from coordinate 35,697,952 downwards.
AGAGGATTTTAGCTCCATGGATAAATGATTAGACTGTATTAGTGATTTAAATACTTAGTTGGCTCACAACTAAATCTAAATCACGACAAGACCGAGGTACTTATTGTTGTATCCAAATAAATAATCTGGCCGCACGGGCAGTAAAGATAATTCACGGGCAATAAAAGTAAGTAAAAAACCTTGGTGTTATTTTAGATTCTGAACTCAATTTCGATTAACACATTAGGAATGTGACCAAAATAGCTTTTTACCACCTGAGGAACGTTGCCAAGGTGCGGCCATTTCTCTCTCACGCTGATACAGAGAGACTCATCCATTATTTTATTTCAATCAGGCTTGACTACTGTAATGCTCTCCTTTCTGGTCTACCCAAGAAAGCCATTGGTCAACTGCAAAACATACGGAATGCTGCAGCACGGGTACTGACCAAGACCAGACGGAGAGCACACATTACACCGGTTTTAAGGTCTCTGCACTGGCTGCCTGTGAGTTTTCCAATTAATTTTAAGATTCTTCTATTCGTTTTTAAATCAATCCACGATTGTGCACCCCAATACATGTCAGACATTCTTTTGAGATATTTACCCAGTAGGTCCCTCAGGTCTGTCACGATCGTCATTTGAAGAAATGGGCCAATGCGCAGCGTGGAATGCGAACATCTTTTATTTATATATCACCACACGAACAAAAACAACAAAACGATACGTGAAGTCCTTCGGTACATAAACAAACCAACACGGAACAAGATACCACACCACACACATGCCAAACGACTACCTAAGTATGGTTCCCAATCAGAGACAACAAGCAACAGCTGATTCACGTTGCCACTGATTGAGAACCACCCCGGCCAACATAGAAACACATCAACTAGATCCTGAACATAGAAACACAAAACATAGACTCTACACACCCTGGCTCAACATAACAGAGTCCCCAGAGCCAGGGCGTGACAGTACCCCCCTCCCAAAGGCGCGGACTGCGACCGCGCCAAACATAAACCAAACAGGGGAGGGCCGGGTGGGCATTCCTCCTCGGAGGCGGATCCGGCTCCGGGCTTGACCACCACCCTCTAACAACCCCCCCGTAGTGCCCCTGGTCTGGTCTGGCCCCGCTGGCTGGAGCTGGACTGGACATCGGTGGAGCGGATTGCTTAGGTTCCGGTGTGGAGCAGCTGACCGGTACCTGACCAGGCACCGGTGATACGGGCACGGGCTGTGCCGGACTGACGACGCGCACCACAGGCTTGGTGCGGGGAGCAGGGACGGGCCGGACCGGGCTGACGACGCGCACCATAGACTTGGTGCGGGAAGCAGGAACGGGCCGGACCAGGCTGGCGACGCGCACCATTGGCTTGGTGCGGGTAGCAGGAACGGGCCGGGCCGGGCTGGCGACGCGCACCACAGGCTTGGTGCGGGGAGCAGGAACAGGCCGGACCGGACTGACGATGCGCCCCACAGGCTTGGTGCGGGGAGCAGGAACAGGCCGGACCGGGCTGGCGACGCACACCATTGGCTTGGTGCGGGGAGCAGGAACGGGCCGGGCCGGGCTGACGACACGCACCATAGACTTGGTGCGGGGAGCAGGAACGGGCCGGACCGGGCTGGCGACGCGCACCACAGGCTTGGTGCGGGGAGCAGGAACAGGCCGGACCGGACGGACGATGCGCCCCACAGGCTTGGTGCGGGGAGCAGGAACAGGCCGGGCCAGGCTGGCGACGCGCACCATTGGCTTGGTGCGAGGGGCAGGAACAGGCCGGACCGGGCTGGCGACGCGCATCATTGGCTTGGTGCGAGGGGCAGGTACAGGCCGGACCGGGCTGACGACGCGCACCATTGGCTTGGTGCGGGGAGCAGGAACGGGCCGGACTGGGCTGGCGACGCGCACCACAGGCTTGGTGCGGGGAGCAGGAACAGGCCGGACCGGACTGACGATGCGCCCCACAGGCTTGGTGCGGGGAGCAGGAACAGGCCGGGCCAGGCTGGCGACGCGCACCATTGGCTTGGTGCGAGGGGCAGGAACAGGCCGGACCAGGCTGGCGACGTGCACCATTGGCTTGGTGCGAGGGGCAGGAACAGGCCGGACCGGGCTGACGATGCGCACCATTGGCTTGGTGCGGGGAGCAGGAACGGGCCGGACCGGGCTGGCGACGCGCACCACAGGCTTGGTGCGGGGAGCAGGAACAGGCCGGACCGGACTGACGATGCGCCCCACAGGCTTGGTGCGGGGAGCAGGAACAGGCTGGGCCGGGCTGGCGACGCGCACCATTGGCTTGGTGCGAGGGGCAGGAACAGGCCGGATCGGGCTGGCGACGCGCACCATTGGCTTGGTGCGAGGGGCAGGAACAGGCCGGACCGGGCTGACGACGCGCACCATTGGCTTGGTGCGAGGGGCAGGAACCGGCCGGGCCGGGCTGGCGACGCGCATCACAGGCTTGGTGCGAGGGGCAGGAACAGGCCGGACCGGGCTGACGACGCGCACCATTGGCTTGGTGCTGGGAGCAGCAACGGGCCGGACCGGGCTGGCGACGCGCACCACAGGCTTGGTGCGGGGAGCAGGAACAGGCCGGACCGGGCTGGCGACGCGCACTATTGGCTTGGTGCGAGGGGCAGGAACTGGCCGGACCGGGCTGACGACGCGCACCATTGGCTTTGTGCGAGGGGCAGGAACCGGCCGGGCCGGGCTGGCGACGCGCATCACAGGCTTGGTGCGAGGGGCAGGAACAGGCCGGACCGGGCTGACGACGCGCACCATTGGCTTGGTGCGGGGAGCAGGAACGGGCCGGACCGGGCTGGCGACGCGCACCACAGGCTTGGTGCGGGGAGCAGGAACAGGCCGGACCGGACTGACGATGCGCCCCACAGGCTTGGTACGGGGAGCAGGAACAGGCCGGGCCGGGCTGGCGACGCGCACCATTGGCTTGGTGCGAGGGGCAGGAACAGGCCGGACCGGGCTGGCGACGTGCACCATTGGCTTGGTGCGAGGGGCAGGAACAGGCCGGACCGGGCTGACGACGCGCACCATTGGCTTGGTGCGAGGGGCAGGAACCGGCCGGGCCGGGCTGGCGACGCGCATCACAGGCTTGGTGCGAGGGACAGGAACAGGCCGGACCGCACTGGGAACACACACCACTGGCCTTATACGGGGATCAGGAACGGGCCGGACCGGACTGGCAACACACTTCCAACACACTGCCAAACGACTACCTAAGTATGGTTCCCAATCAGAGACAACAAGCAACAGCTGATTCACGTTGCCTCTGATTGAGAACCACCCCGGCCAACATAGAAACACATCAACTAGATCCTGAACATAGAAACATAACATAACAGAGTCCCCAGAGCCAGGGCGTGACAAGGTCCTCTGGCACTGGTCGTTTAACTATCCCAAAGCCTAGGACCAAGAGGCATGGAGAGGCAGCCTTTAGGTACTATGCCCCCAGCCTCTGGAATAGCCTGCCAGAGAACCTGAGGGGGGCTGAAACTGTGGATATATTTAAAGGAGATCTTAAAACGCACCTTTTTAGCTTTGCTTTTCCTTAAGGTGCTTTTAAGTCGATCAGTTTTTATTGTTATTATTTTGTTTTTTACCCTCTTATGTTTGTTGTGTAGTAAATATTTCATGTTATTTTCATTGTTTTTATTCGTTTTTTCCTGTGAAGCACATTGTGTTGCATTCATGTCTGAAAATGTGCTGTATAGATAAAGCTTGATTTGATTTGATAAGACACAGTGAGACACGGTGAGACACGGTGAGACACAGTGAGACACTGTGAGACACAGATAGAACAGATAATAGCAATAGCTCCATGTGTCTGAACAGTATGAAACAGCTTCTACAACATTAAAAAAATAGTGCGTTTTACTCTAACTTGGCTTTCCAGTCAAAGAGCTGTGGATGAATGTGTGTCAGTGTCTTTGGCTGTTTACGTCTACTGTATGCATCAGAGCCAAATTATTTATTTTTCTTAATGAAAGCTGGCTACAGTGGAGCCCACCAGATACCAGATGCCAGCAGATGAGACAGACGTTTGACCAGACTGGAGTAGCTGCCCTGTGGCACTACCCCCTCCCTCCCAACAGCTGAATGGGAACGGGCAGCCTGCCTACCTAATGGCTAGTGGGCATGGGCTGTCAAGGGCAGGGGCATGTGTATGGGCAGTGCCAGGCAAAGAGTTGGGTCAGAGACGGAAGCAAGGTCACAAAGACTGACTCGGGGACAGCTGTGGTCCAGGGGGAGGCTTCTACTCATAGTGAGAAATAGAGAGATAGTAATGGAGAGAGATAGAAAAATGGAGAGGAGGAGATAGAGAGATGGAGAGGAGAGAGATAATAATGGAGAGGAGAGAGATAGTAATGGAGAGGAGAGAGATTGAGAGAGTAATGGAGAGGAGCGAGAGTAATGGAGAGGAGCGAGATAGTAATGAGAGGAGAGAGATTGAGAGATAGTAATGGAGAGGAGAGAGATTGAGAGAGTAATGGAGAGGAGAGAGTAATGGAGAGGAGTGATATAGTAATGAGAGGAGAGAGATTGAGAGATAGTAATGGAGAGGAGAGAGATTGAGAGAGTAAGGGAGAGGAGAGAGTAATGGAGAGGAGCGATATAGTAATGAGAGGAGAGAGATTGAGAGATAGTAATGGAGAGGAGAGAGATTGAGAGAGTAATGGAGAGGAGAGAGATAGTAATGAGAGGAGAGAGATTGAGAGATAGTAATGAGAGGAGAGAGATTGAGAGATAGTAATGGAGAGGAGAGAGATAGTAATGAGAGGAGAGAGATTGAGAGATAGTAATGGAGAGGAGAGAGATAGTATTTGTATTTATTAAGGATCCCCATTCTTCCTGGGGTCCAGCAAAATTAAGGCAATTATATACAAAAATATTACATGACATTATAATTTCATAACACTTTTCACAACACATTAAGTGTCTTCACTCAGTCCACTACTCTACTATCACATATCTACAATACAAAATCCATGTTTACGTGTGAGTAGCGTGCTTGTCTTATCATGTGTATGTGTGTTTGTGTCTGTGCCTGTATGTGTCTCTTCACAGTCCCCACTGTTCCATAAGGTGTATTTTTATCTGTTTTTTAAATCTGATTCTACTGCTTCCATCAGTTCCCTGATGTGGAATAGAGTTCCATGTAGCAATGGCTCTATGTAGTACTGTACACCTCCCATAGTCTGTTCTTGACTTGTGAAGAGACCTTTGGTGGCATGTCTTGTGGGGTATGCATGGGTGTCCGAGCTATGTGCTAGTAGTTTAAACAGACACCTCGGTGCATTCAGCATGTCAACACTTCTTACAGAAACAAGTAGTGATGAAGTCAGTCGCTCCTCCACTTCTGGCCATGAGAGATTTACATGCATATTATTAATGTTAGCTCTCCGTGTACATTTAAGGGCCAGCCGTGCTGGCCTGTTCTGAGCCAATTGTAATTTCTGAGGTCCCTCTTTGTGACACCTGACCACCCGACTGAACAGTAGTCCAGGTGCGACAAAACTAGGGCCTGTAGGACATACCTTGTTGATAGTGGTGTTAAAAAGGCAGACCTGCACTTTATTATGGACAGACTTCTCCCCATCTTAGCTACTGCTGTATCAACATGTTTTGACCATGTCAGTTTACAATCCAGGTTTATTCTAAGCAGTTTACTCACCTCAACTTGCTAATTTTCCACATTATTTATTACAAGATTTAGTTGAGGTTTAGGGTTTAGTGAATGATTTGTCCCAAATACAATACTTTTAGTTTTTGAAATATTTAGGACTAACTTATTCCTTGCTACCGATTCTGAAACTAACTGCAGCTCTTTGTTAAGTGTTGCAGTGATTCCACTCACTGTAGTAGCTGACGTGTATAGTGTTGAGCCATCCGCATACATAGACACACTTGCTTTACTCAAAGTCAGTGGGTGGAATCACTGGTCCTCTGTAGCTCAGCTGGTAGAGCACAGCGCTTGTAATGCCAGGGTAGTGGGTTCGATCCCCGGGACCACCCATACACAAAAACATTTATGCACGCATGACTGTAAGTCCCTTTGGATAAAAGCGTCTGCTAAATGGCATATTATATTATTATGTCAATAGTAAAGATTGAAAAAAGTAAGGGGCCTAGACAGCTGCCCTGGGGAATACCTGATTCTACCTCGATTATGTTGGAGAGACTTCCATTAAAGGACACCCTCTGTGTTCTGTTAGACTGGTAACTCATCCACAATATAGCAGGGGGTGTAAAGCCATAACACATATGTTTTTCCATCAGCAGACTATGATCGATAATGTCAAAAGCCACGCTGAAGTCTAACAAAACAGCTCCCACAATATTTTTATAATAAATTCCTCTCAGCCAATCATCAGTCATTTGTGTAAGTGCCGTGCTTTTTGAATGTCCTTCCCTATAAGCGTGCTGAAAGTCTGTTGTCAATTTGTTTACAGTAAAATAGCATTGTAATGGTCAAACACAATTTTTTCCAAAAGTTTACTAAGGGTTGGTAACAGACTGATTGGTCGGCTATTTGAGCCAGTAAAGGGGGCTTTACTATTCTTGGGTAGCGGAATTACTTTTGCTTCCTTCCAGGCCTGAGGGCACACACTTTCTAGTAGGCTAAGATTGAAGATATGGCAAATTGGAGTCGCAATATCATCCGCTGTTATCCTCAGTAATTTTCCATCCAAGTTCTCAGACACCGGGGCGGCAGGTAGCTTAGTGGTTAAGAGCGTTGTGCCAGTAACCGAAAGGTTGCTGGTTCTAATCCCTGAGCCGACTAGGTGAAACATCTGTCGATGTGCCCTTGAGCAAGGCACTTAACCCTAATTGCTCATATAAGTCGCTCTGGATAAGAGCGTCTGCTAAATGACTAAAAATGTAAATGTAAAATGTTGTCATTGTCACCTCTTCCACACTCACTTTACGGAATTCAAAATTACAACGCTTATATTTCATAATTTGATCATTTATACTTGAATGTCAGCGTTTGTTGCTGGCATGTTATGCCTAAGTTTGTAAATCTTGCCAATTAAAAAATCATTAAAGTAATTGGCAATATCAGTGGGTTTTGGGATGAATGAGCCATCTGATTCAATGAATGATGGAGCTGAGTTTGCCTTTTTGCCGAAAATGTCATTTAAGGTGCTCCAAAGCTTTTTACTATCAGTCTTTGTATCATTTGTCTTTGTCTCGTAGTATAGTTTCTTCTTATTTTTATTCAGTTTAGTCATATGATTTCTCAATTTGCAGTACGTTTGCCAATTGGGTGTGGAGCCAGACTTATTTGCCATTCCTCTTGCCTCATCCATCTCAACCATACAGTTTTTAAATTCTTCATCAATCCATGGGGATTTAACAGTTTTTACCTTCATTTTCTTAATGAGCGCATGCTTATTAGTAACTGGAATAAGCAATTTCATAAATTTGTCAAGTGCGGTGTCTGGTTGCTCCTCATTACACACCACAGACCAACAAATATCAACAACATAAGAATCACTACAACACTTATACACTATATTAGGCCCAGCATTTGGAACTTTGGTTTTCATAGATATGGCTACTATATTGTGATCCCTACATCTGATGGATTTGGATACTGCTTTAAAGCAAATTTCTGCAGCATAAGTAAAGATATGATCATTATAAGTTGATGATTTAATTCCTGTACTGTTTGTAACTACCCTGGTAGGTTGACTGATATCCTAAACCAGGTTGTAGGCACTGGTTACAGTTTGAATCTTTTTCTTGAGTGGGCAGCTTGATGAAAGCCAGTCAATATTTAAATCACCCAGAAAATATACCTCTCTGTTGATATCACATACATTATCAAGCATTTCACACGTTATCCAGATACTGACTGTTAGCACTCTGTGGTCTATAGCAGCTTCCCAAAAGAATGGGCTTTAGGTGAGGCAGATTATCAAAGGTATTATCTAAGTGAGTTTCAGAGATTGTCAGAATATGAATGTCATCTGTTACTAGCAAATTATTGATTTCATGAACCTTGTTTCTTAAGCTACATATGTTAACGTGGGCTATTTTTAGCTCTTTTCTGGGATGCTTGATTATTTTCATTGCTTTACTGGGAAGCTTAGCAGAAGTAGACATGCACATGTAATTTATGTTAGTGCAGGGTGAGCTGCACACAGTGGGCTTCCTACTGGGGCACACTGCCTCAGTGCTAACAGTATAACTCTGGTTCATATGCACATGATTACTGCATATAATAGCTGTAGGATCAGCAGAGGCATTCAGGTCAGTTAGAGGGACATACATTAGGTTACTTACATTGTGTCTACCAACGCCCCTGAGATAATGTACATTTGCTGAAGCATTATGACAACTCAGCGCCACAATGGTAGGGATTAACTGAGCTGGGCTTGGGTCATTGATAAGTCATTGTCTCAACGCAGCCTTATAATGCTGTGAAAGGATCCGGGATCCCAAATGATTTGGGTGGATCCCATCCTTCTTATAAAACAAGCTTTGTTTCCAGAAGGTATCAAAATTGTCAATAAATGTTACACCCACAGAGATGCAATAGTCACAAAGCCAGCTATTGAAGGCTAAAAGTCTGCTGAAACGTTCAATGCCATGATTTAGGGAGGGCACAGGGCCAGATATTATGGGGCGTTTGTTGATGTCAAGCAGAGACCCAATCAGTTCTTTAAAATCCATCTTCAACTGTTCTGAGCTGCCCTTCATAATGTAATTGAATCCCACATGAACTATGATAGACTCAATTCCCTGATGCAGGTTTAAAAAGTTTGGGAGCAACTTATTGATGTCCTGTACTCGTGCTCCTGGATAGCACAACGTTTTTGCTCCAGGGAATGAGACATTTCTCACCATTGAACTGCCCAATACAACGGCCGGAGAAGGGGATGGAGAAATCCACCCATTCCTACCCCTCACACAATTTGTGGAACCTTTCACGGGCCCATGAGAAGCAAGATAGCATACGCCCGCAGCTCCCGGCGATAGGTCCAGACCTCCCACAGCAGGCAGAGCCCAATCAGATCCAGAGAGAGGGAAAGGAGCCGAGCTCGACGACGAAGCCGCTGTTGGAGTCAGCATAGTTGGAGTCAGCACCACCATCCCAGACACAGGCAGTCCCAGCGATGAAGGCGCAGGTAGTTCAGGCACCAGGGCGGCGAAGCTATTCTTCATGTTGATCTGCTCCGGACCTCTCACAGACACTCTAGTCCGTTTGGCAGCATGCCGCTGCCTTCGGTTTCCACGACTTGTGACATGGGACCAGCGCTGATTGGAACAATCCTCTTGCTGTTCTCCGTCTACTCCACTACACGATGGAGGAGGAGAAGCAGATGGAGACTACTTCCTTGGCAGTAATAGAGAGGAGAGTGATAGTAATGGAAAGGAGAGAGATGGAGAGATAGAAATGGAGATGGAGAGATAGAAATGGAGAGGAGAGAGATATAAATGGAGAGGAGAGAGATAGAAATGGACAGGAGAAAGATAGAAATGGAGAGGAGAGAGATAGAAATTGAGAGAGATAGTAATGGAGAGGAGAGAGATAGAAATGGAGAGAGATAGCAATGGAGAGGAGAGAGATAGAAATGGAGAGAGATAGTAATGGAGAGGAGAGAGATAAAAATGGAGAGAGATAGAAATGGAGAGAGATAGTAATGGAGAGGAGAGATGGTACTGGGAGGAGGGGGATGTTATGGAGAGGAGAGAGATGGTAATGGAGAGGGGAGAGATAGTGAGATAGTAATGGAGAGGATAGAGATGGTAATGGACAGGAGAGAGCTATAAATGGAGAGGAGAGAGATGGTAATGGAGAGGAGAGAGATGGTAATGGAGAGGGGAGAGATATAAAGATAGTAATGGAGAGGAGAGCGATGGAGAGATAGTAATCGAGAGGAGAGAGAGTGATAGTAATGGAGAGTAGAGAGATAGAGAGATAGAAAAGGAGAGAAATAGAGAGATAGTAATGGAGAGGAGAGGGATAGTAATGGAGAGATAGAGATATACTAATGGAGAGCAGAGAGATAGTATTGGAGAGGAGCGAGAGTAATGGAGAGTAGAGAGATAGTAATGGAGATAGAGAGATTGAAATGGAGAGGAGAGAGATAGAGATATAGTAATGGAGAGGAGAGAGATAGTAATGGAGAGGAGATAGATGGAGAGATAGTAATGGAGAGGGGAGAGATAGAGAGACAATAATAGAGAGGGGAGAGATAATAATGGAGAGTAGAGCGATAGTAATGGAGAAGAGAGAGATAGTAATAGAGAGGAGAGAGATAGCGAGATAGTAATGGAGAGGAGAGAGATGGTAATGGAGAGGAGAGAGATGGAGAGATAGAAATGGAGTGGAGTGAAATATATAATAATGAAGAGTAGAGCAATAGTAATGGAGAGGGGAGAGATGGTAATGGAGAGGATAGATAATAATGGAGAAGGGAGAGCTAGAAAGATATTAATGGAGAGGAGAGATATAAAGAGGGACTAATGGAGAGAGATAGAGAGATATTAATGGAGAGGGGAGAGATAGTAATGGAGAGGAGAGAGATAGAGAGATAGTAATGGAGAGGAGAGAGATAGTAATGGAGAGGAGAGAGATAGAGAGATAGTAATGGAGAGGATAGAGAGTAATGGATAGTAGAGAGATAGTAATGGAGAGGAGAGAGATAGTAATGGAGAGGAGAGATAGAAAGATAATTGAGAGGAGAGAGATAGTATTGGAGAGTAGAGAGATTGTAAGATAGTAATGGAGAGATAGAGAGATAGTAATGGAGAGGAGAGATATACTAATGGAGATGAGAGAGATAGTAATGGAGAGGAGAGAGATAGTAATGGAGAGGAGAGAGATAGAGAGATATTAATGGAGAGGAGAGAGATAGAAAGATAGTAATAGAGAGGAGAGAGATAATACTGGAGAGAGGAGAATGTATGTGGTTAGGAGGGAGAGAGGGAGGGGAATACCAAATCCATTACAATCTTATAAAGTTATGCATCTACAGTGGGGGAAAAAAGTATTTAGTCAGCCACCAATTGTGCAAGTTCTCCCACTTAAAAAGATGAGAGAGGCCTGTAATTTTCATCATAGGTACACGTAAACTATGACAGACAAATTGAGAAGAAAAAAATCCAGAAAATCACATTGTAGGATTTTTAATGAATTTATTTGCAAATTATGGTGGAAAATAAGTATTTGGTCACCTACAAACAAGCAAGATTTCTGGCTCAGACCTGTAACTTCTTCTTTAAGAGGCTCCTCTGTCCTCCACTCATTACCTGTATTAATGGCACCTGTTTGAACTTGTTATCAGTATAAAAGACACCTGTCCACAACCTGAAACAGTCACACTCCAAACTCCACTATGGCCAAGACCAAAGAGCTGTCAAAGGACACCAGAAACAAATTGTAGACCTGCACCAGGCTGGGAAGACTGAATCTGCAATAGCTTGGTTTGAAGAAATCAACTGTGGGAGCAATTATTAGGAAATGGAAGACATATAAGACCACTGATAATCTCCCTCGATCTGGGGCTCCACGCAAGATCTCACCCCGTGGGGTCAAAATGATCACAAGAACGGTGAGCAAAAATCCCAGAACCACACGGGGGGACCTAGTGAATGACCTGCAGAGAGCTGGGACCAAAGTAACAAAGCCTACCATCAGTAACACACTACGCCGCCAGGGACTCAAATCCTGCAGTGTCAGATGTGTCCCCCTGCTTAAGCCAGTACATGTCCAGGCCCGTCTGAAGTTTGCTAGACTGCATTTGGATGATCCAGAAGAGGATTGGGAGAATGTCATATGGTCAGATGAAACCAAAATATAACTTTTTGGTAAAAACTCAACTCGTCGTGTTTGGAGGACAAAGAATGCTGAGTTGCATCCAAAGAACACCATACCTACTGTGAAGCATGGGGGTGGAAACATCATGCTTTGGGGCTGTTTTTCTGCAAAGGGACCAGAACGACTAATCCGTGTAAAGGAAAGAATGAATGGGGCCATGTATCGTGAGATTTTGAGTGAAAACCTCCTTCCATCAGCAAGGGCATTGAAGATTAAACGTGGCTGGGTCTTTCAGCATGCCAATGATCCCAAACACACCGCCCGGGCAACGAAGGAGTGGCTTCGTAAGAAGCATTTCAAGGTCCTGGAGTGGCCTAGCCAGTCTCCAGATCTCAACCCCATAGAAAATATTTGGAGGGAGTTGAAAGTCTGTGTTGCCCAGCGACAGCCCCAAAACATCACTGCTCTAGAGGAGATCTGCATGGAGGAATGGGCCAAAATACCAGCAACAGTGTGTGAAAACCTTGTGAAGACTTACAGAAAACGTTTGACCTGTGTCATTGCCAACAAAGGGTATATAACAAAGTATTGAGAAACTTTTGTTATTGACCAAATACTTATTTTCCACCATAATTTGCAAATAAATTCATTAAAAATCCTACAATGTGATTTTCTGGAAAAAAAATTCTCATTTTGTCTGTCATAGTTTGTCTGTCATAGGCCTCTCTCATCTTTTTAAGTGGGAGAACTTGCACAATTGGTGGCTGACTAAATACTTTTTTCCCCCACTGTATTTATAACACTCTAAAGATGGAAGACAAGATAGCCTGATCTCCAAATCTCTTGCATTCCACACCCTTTATTTATTTTACCTCAACAATATGTTGCACTTACACTATAGTCATAGGAGGGAAACTAGAATACAATATATTGACTAATCGTATTGGATCATTCATGACCAGCACAACAAGCGGCAGAATGTTTTAGGAGCCAGGGGCTGCGTCCCAAAGGCATGGGCTCACGTCAAAAGTAGTGCACTATAAAGAGAATAGAGTGACATTTGGGACTCAGCCCGAATGTCCCTTACCACTGTGGGAACTTCGTCAGGCAATTGTTTCCAGTCCTTATGGCCGGTGCCTGGCATCTGCAGTCCAGTTCAATTGAAGAATAACCCCCTTTGTGTCCTGCTAATGCGAGTGCAACACAGTTACTTAGCAGACGTTCTCGTTGTCATCACAAGACGTCTCTCACTCTCTTCCTCTCCGGCTCAATTAGCTATTTCTGTCCTGTCTGTTTCATAGCTCTAAAGGTGAGGAATTGACGCAACACTGATATGCGGAGTCAAGGGTTTTCCCCTACTTTGCTAAATATAGGCGTTTGCAGATTTTTTGCCCTGTGGGATTTCATTCATCACAGGACATTTGTGATTTACGAGTTTAATAGGAGAATCAAATCAAAATGTTTTGGGGCAGAGGTTAAGGAGCGTACATCTGACCCTTTGAAGAGATTAGAGCATAGGCATAACTTGAGGACTAGTGATGGACGTATTCTCAATGAGACTCAGCTGTGAATCTATGAGAGTGCAACTTATGCAATATATATACAGACACGCTTACTGTGAAGGTTTACACACATGTATGTTTACACACGCACACATACTTGTGCAAGCGCGCATGACGCACTCACACAAACACACATGCATAAGAATACACACACACACACCAGAAAGTGCTAATTTAGCCTTTCCTTAGTGAGCGTCAGGCAGTCAGGCAGTCATTCCATTTTCCTCCTTTCTCTCCCTGCTAACCTGCTGAAAAATTCCTGATACTGAGATCAATAGAAACCCGAGGCTAAAAGAAGCTAGCTAAGGGGATTGTACCACTCCCCCTAGGGGCAGGTATAGAATCCATGTCATCTTATTCATTATGATCTAAAAGGTCATACTGATCCTAGATCAGCACTCCTACTCAGCCCCCTATAAAGCACAACAACATACCATTCTCTTAGCATATTATCGCGCCTACCTGACTATCAAAACCAGCACTTATCGAGGAAAATTACAGACTAATCATTTAGTTTCAGTCAAATTAGCACTAACAGCCAGAGCCCCCGTCCAATAGCGAGGGGTCTTTTTGAAGACTGTTTTTCAATTTGTAATTTTAAAAAATCACTGCATTGTCTTCCCTCAGGGTTTACTGAACAGTGAGAGGTCCAATTGCCGTTGTTTACGTTGCACATTGGCTTCTAACCGACCATTGATCCCGCAGGTTTTTTGGGGAAAAGGGAGAAAAAGGCCTGTCTTGAACACTTTTGTTTGTTTGACTTTAAACAGCATTTTGCCAGTTGGCAAGGACAGGGTCAATGTCAAGTAAACAATAGTGACATTATACATTTACAAGGCTCAATGTGGCTAAAAATGACTGTGGCAATCTTTTACTAGGTTACTAGAAAGGTGCACCGTTTGACTCCCTAGTTACGGTCGACTGGTTGCTTTTGTCAGCTCTCTGTGTAAAGCGCTTGTCTGATGATGTTTTGGCAGCCATATTGAAAGCGGCAGGGCTATCTCTGTTTTAGTTTGTGTGGGGGTATGAATGTGAATGTTTGTTTGTGTGTGTTAAGTTTGTGTGAGTGTGCTTGGGAATAGGGGCCCATAGCTCAGTCTACCAGTGTCTAACTGTCTAACTCGTTCCCATACATGATCCTTGCTCAGTAGAGAGAGACAGTGTGTGTGTTTGTGCGTGTGCTTGGGCCTCGGAGACTTTCAGCGTCAATACCTCAACCTCAGCTCTCCTCTTCTCCCCAGTTGTATGAACAACAGCCATCACCACACCGAGTTACTCTTGTGGTCGTGAATGATAGACGTGCGAGGCACTACCAGTCATTCAAAGCACATTCTTGAGCGGATCTCATATCGCCAGAGGTTGGCCCGGGCACTCCTCATATTCTCCAAGGAAAATAAGCGACGTGACATCAGGGCTTTGTTTCATCGCGGCGAGGGCCCCTTCTGTTTGTGTTTAATATCGGCTCGGGAGAGGGCTGTCCAACTTGCTGCCTGAACCGCAGAATGAGACGGCGCGGCGGTCCTCCCCTCTGCTCTGCTTCTCGTGTGTCTGCCGCCCTCCACGGACCTCAGAGCTCCCGCGAGGCCTACCGGTTTAGACTGAGAGGAAATCAGATCTCACAACACTGGGGCAATGATACACTGGGGAGAGAGGAGGGGGGGAGAGAGAGGGGGAGAGAGAGCGAGAGAGAAAGAGGGGGGGAAGAGAAGAGGGGGGGGGAGAAAGAGAGGGGGGGAGAGGGGAGGGATGAGGAGGTAGGAGGAGAGGGGGGTGGAGAGGTGGACAGGGGGAGAGAGAGGGGTAAAGAGAGGGGGAGGTAGGAGGAGAGGAGTGGTGGGAGGAGATGAGGGAGAGGAGAGAAGAATGGAGAAAGGTGAGATTGGAGGAGAGAAGAGACAAGAGAGAGAGAGAGGAGAAGAGAAAAGAAGAGTGATATTAGAGGAGAGGAGGAGGTAGAGAGGAGAGAGGCAGGCCAAGTATTACTGAACACAAGCCATGTCTGGGTGGTTTTCCTGCAGGATTGGGGCTTTGATATGTTGTCAAGTCCTCAAACGGAGGTTGACAGTGGTTTCAGGCAGTGGTCAGAGCTTTGATTTAAACTGCTGGACCTCAGACAGTGACTGTGTTTCTCTTTTCTAGATTGGGTTGTTTGATATTTACTAAGTATCTTGGACTGTCTTGGAGCTTTGTAGGATTTCTCTGAAATGTAGGTTTATCCTCCATTAATTCTTTGAAAGAGTTAAAAAAATATATTTACCTGAAACTTTACTCTGACATTTAACTTGAATAATTTCTCTGACTTTAAGTTTTGAGGAACACTCAAAACCTCAAACTGGATCCAACCATTGATATTAATCGATAAGCAAGCCGCTCTGAACACCACCATCTGTTGAATGAATCAGCATTGTAGCTAGATTGTCGATGGTTTGAGTTAAATGTGTTTTCTCTGGATCTGAACCTTGACAAACAAACACATGCCTCCAACAATGCTCATAGTTGTGTGTGTCTTTTTCATTTTAGCTTCAAGTCACGACCAACTATAGACAGGCCCTCTGTATGTTTTTTCTCTGAATTTTGTTTGTGCGTGTGGGCATGTGACACACAGCGAGGGAGGCGGCAAGCAAGCCGGTTCTAGCGGCTGGCTGCTGATGTTAATAGCTTAACAGTTTCCCTATTTCCTCTCATTGCAGCAGCTGTACGCCACCCAGCTGGCCAGCATGCAGATCTCACCTGGAGCCAAAATGGCCTCACTGCCGCAGCCTCCCAACTCCTCAGGCCCCCTCTCGCCCTCCGCCTTGAAGAGTGAAAAGAGAGCATTGAGTCCTGTCGCTCACGTTAAGGTGAGCTTTCTCTGTATGCTTGACTTTGTGTGTTTTGTTTTGGATCTTGGTTATACAGTATATAACTCACTGACTGAATCAATGATTCAAGTGAAAGGGAATGAACACTTACACACACACACACACACACGCACACACACACACAGTCGTTGGCGCTGGCTGCTGTTTACAATGGGCCCAGACCTCTTTACTGGAGTGAGCTCGAGAGCATACGCCTCATCTTGACTCGATGAGGCAATAATGGGAGCCATGTGTCTATGTGGGGTCGCTGCAACCAGCATCACAATAGACTGGAGTCAGAACTCACCACAGCTCCACAATACTACTCAACCAACATCACAATAGACTGGAGTCAGAACTCACCACAGCTCCACAATACTACTCAACCAACATAACAATAGACTGGAGTCAGAACTCACCACAGCTCCACAATACTACTCAACCAACATCACAATAGACTGGAGTCAGAACTCACCACAGCTCCACAATACTACTCAACCAACATCACAATAGACTGGAGTCAGAACTCACCACAGCTCCACAATACTACTCAACCAACATAACAATAGACTGGAGTCAGAACTCACCACAGCTCCACAATACTACTCAACCAACATCACAATAGACTGGAGTCAGAACTCACCACAGCTCCACAATACTACTCAACCAACATCACAATAGACTGGAGTCAGAACTCACCACAGCTCCACAATACTACTCAACCAACATCACAATAGACTGGAGTCAGAACTCACCACAGCTCCACAATACTACTCAACCAACATCACAATAGACTGGAGTCAGAACTCACCACAGCTCTAAAGTAGTTACTCTTCCCTTGAAACTTGAAACTTCCACCTTGAAACTTCCACCTTGAAACTTCCACCTTGAAACTTCCAACTTGAAACTTCCACCTTGAAACTTCCACCTTGAAACTTTCACCTTGAAACTACCACCTTCCCTAACTCCTTTCCACTCTCGCTACCCCCCACACTGGTATCCCAATGTCCTCCCAGCCTCCAAAATCACGTTCCTTCTCCTCTCCTCAAGACCGGTTCCAAATTAAATCCATGTTTGTTAGTGTTCCCTTTCACGGCACAGTCAGGTGGTGTTGAAGGATTCTCTTCCAGTTTCTATCCCCTTCCAGGGATTCCTCACAAACTTTATGTGAGGCGATGTGGTCATGAACCTTTGATTAGGAAAGAGGAGGAGATGGGACGACTGGCTTTTGTTGATCAAATGTATTTATAAATGGCCACAACTTGAGAGGGGGATAATTGAGTGAAGACCTTTTTTAGGCAGCAATCTGAGGGTCAAAGCATGGTGGTGAAGCCTTATTTTTCCCAACTTCTGAATCATGTGCGGTCCCAACACAGTGCCCTGGGGAACACCACCAAAGTATTAAAGCATTATTGCATTCTCAAACACATCATTCATACTGGTCTACACTGAGTATAAACAAACACAACTTTTCTGTCTGCTTCAAATGTTTTTGCTCTGTCAATCTCGACTCCCAGACAGACATGCTTCAACATAATTCAGAGGCTGAGTTGAATAGATGAGTCAGACTGAATCAGGGCGAAAGACTCTTCAGTCAGTTGGATAGAGAACTTATCCTCCTCAGCAGAGCTTAGACCACGACAGCTACACTGAGTGTATAAAATATGAAGAACACCTGCTCTTTCCATGACACAGACTGACCAGGTGAATCCAGGTCTGAAAGCTGTGATCCCTTATTGATGTCACTTGTTAAATCCACTTCAGTGAAGGGGAGGAGACGAGCTAAAGAAAGTTTTTAAACCTTGAGACAATTGAGACATTGATTGTGTTTGTGTGCCATTCAGAGGGTGAATGGGCAAGACAAAAAAAGATTTAAGTGCCTTTGAACAGGGTATGGTAGTAAGTGCCAGGCACACTGGTTTGTGTCAAGAACTGCAAAGCTGCTCGGTTTTTCACACGCAACAATTTCCTGTGTGTATCAAGGATGGTCCACCACCCAAAGGACTTCAAGCCAACTTGACACAACTGTGGGAAGCATTGGGGTCAACATGGGCCAGAATCCCTGCGGAATGCTTTCGACACCTTGTAGCATAACCCAACGAATTGAGCCTGTTCTGAGGGCAAAAAGGGGGGGGGGGGTGCAACTCAATATTAGGAAGATGTTCCTAATGTTTAGTATACTCAGTATATACACACTCCAACTAACAACTACATTTTCACCAGGTCTTCACTTGAAGCAGTCTGTCATAATGCCCTCATAACACCGTCAAAATAATTGTGTTTTGTCCATGTAACAGGTCCACGGTGTGTTTTCAGCCTTTGCTTACCCCTGTGCTTGCCCCTGAGCCCATAGACATCCTGTCCAGCCTTCGCTTACCCCTGTGCTTACCCCTGTGCCCGCTCTTTCTCCTCGTCTTCCTCAGGAGGAAGGGTCGACGCAGCCCCTGAACCTCTCAGCCCGATCCAAGACTGGCGAACCCCACCGCTCCCCGTCCTCGCCGTCACACTGCCTGTTCCCCAGCAACAAGACCAGCCCCATCAGCCTGGGGAAGGGGCGCATCCCCAGCCCCCTCTCCAACATGGGCAGAGGCTCACTGGGTGGGTGCAATGAACACCCACACATGCATGTGCACACACTCACAGGTACACATAAACAAAATGCACACAAAACACCTTCACATTGCACACAAACATTCCTAGCATCCTCCGCCAGTTCAAGTCAACCCCAAAGGAGACCTGTTTTTTTTTTACGAGAGCCCAAAGCTCTGTATTTAGCACCAATGAAAACCCAGGCAGCGGAAGCAGTGAAACCCAGCACACGTTTTTTGGTTTAAAGAGACTTCCTCACATCATTGTCTGCCCAGTACCATAAACCTTAGTGCTCTACCTCTGCTATCTGTGATTAAGCACAATCTAAAGCCTCTCATTACGCCATAACAATTTTGCTAGCTCCTCTAGAGTGGCTTTGAGGATGCGCCACTTCACTTGTGTTCCTTCCTGTGGGTTATTTTTCACCCTTTTTTTGACGGCCACCCATGCATGCAGTACTTCCTCTTCATCTGCTAATTAGACAAGGAAGGTGCCGGAAAGTTTGCACTCTCGTTTCTTATTACATACACATAGGCTTCAAAAACATACTGTACACAAAAAAGGGGGGCAGAGGGGAATGTTGGGTGCTTGTTGAGAAACTGCCATTCGAAAAAAAAGTATTTCATTGTCTAACCACAAATAAAGCCGTATCCCCTACCCCCTAAGCACCTGTGTAGATCTGAAAGAGCTGGATATCTAAAAGCAATATGGTAACAACTCCACCTTTTTTCTATATTGCTTACACCTGTCCAATCCTCTCAGCTCTACACATGTCTAGAGAGGAGGAACCAATCCTCTCAGCTCTACACATGTCTAGAGAGGAGGAGCTAAGGGTCCATTTGGAATCAGTCATTTGTCAAGATCTTTTCCTGTGAGGTCACGTACAGCAACAATACTGATTGGTCTGCTGCTGTGTCCGTCAACAGTCAGACACTGACAGCCGATGCTTTCTGCCCACAGACATCCTGTCCAGCCTGAACTCCACTGCGTTGTTTGGGGACCAGGACGCAGTGATGAAGGCCATCCAGGAGGCAAGGAAGATGAGGGAGCAGATCCAGAGAGAACAGCTTCATCACCAGCAGCAGCAAAGCCTGGAGGCCAAGCTCACGGCCCTGAGCGGCATGAGCCTCAGCAATGGCAGCAAGGTTAGAGTCACGACACACATAAAGACGTACACACACACACGAACGCATGCACAAACTCACACTCAAACACGTAGATGCATACATACACATACATATATACGAATGCACATGTGTGTTTATGCATCTAAAACTAAAAGCATTGTATTTAGTTAAAAACATTTTCTAAAACCTAAACTTCAACTGGAGTTGTAAATAAAGGATGTGACCATTGAGCAAGTTAAGGAAGCTAAACTCATAGGTATAACATTGGATGGTTAGTTATTATAGTCAAGTCATATTGACAAAGTTGTTGTGAAGATGTGGAGGAGTACAGTATGTCTGTTATAAAAAGATGCTCTGCGTTTTTGATACAAAGATCAACTGTACTAGTTGTTCAGACTCTGGTCTTGTCCCATCTTGATTACTATCTGGTAATATGGTCAAGTGCAGCCAGGAAAGACCTAGCAAAGCTGCAGCTGGCTCAAAACAGAGCAGCCCGCCTTGCCCTTAACTACACATACAGAACTAACATCAACAACATGCATGCCAGTCTTTCCTGGTTGAGGGTTGACGAGAGATTAACTGCTTCTCCTCTAGTTTTTATGAGAAATATTACTTTGATGAAAATTCCAGATTGTCTTCATAATCAAATGACATTCAGCTCAGAAACCCATACCCCACAAGACATGCCACCAGCGGTCTCTTCACAGTCCCCGTGTCCAAAACGAATTCACGGCAACGCACAGTATTATACAGAGCCATGACCTTTAAAAAAACGATTAAACAACATCTCATGGAACGGCAAGAACTGTGAGGGGACACACACACACACACCCACACACACACACAGACACACTAAAACACGCACAGACACACACACACACACACACACACACACAGACACACAGACACAGACACAGACACACACACACACCACACACACACAGACTTTTGTAGTTGTATGGTTTGTATAATTGTTTTATTGTTTCTATATCGTTGTATTTTACATATGTGTGACTGTCCTTGTCTATCAGTGTTTTGTTACTTGTCATGTTTTGTGTTTTGTGTTTTTTGTGGACCCCAGGAAGAGTAGCTGCTGCTTCTGCAAAAGCTAATGGGGATCCAAATAAACAAATAAACACCCATGAGCACGCACACACACACACACACGCACACACACACACACTCTACATGTTTTCAATGAG
This sequence comes from Coregonus clupeaformis, assembly GCF_020615455.1. Classification (NCBI taxonomy): domain Eukaryota; kingdom Metazoa; phylum Chordata; class Actinopteri; order Salmoniformes; family Salmonidae; genus Coregonus; species Coregonus clupeaformis. The sequence continues at coordinate 35,676,871 of NC_059217.1, read as the reverse complement.
CACTATTAGCCTCAACAGACAAGGTTCACAAATGCATACAGATGCCTGAACAATGTACAATTGCTCTAATTATATGCTGATTCTCTGATTGACACGGGGCAAGCCCAATTCTGTAATTTTGTCACTTTCTCAATTCATGCATGTACTGTTGAAGGGAAATAGTTGTGTCTGCTTTTTGGCCGGTGCTCTTGAGATCCTCTCTTCTTTCATATCCACGGCCACCCAGAAGCCGACTGCTTTGAACAGACAGCAGCTGGGTCTATGATAGTGATGGTTTTGGTGTGTGAGTGTGTGGTGTGTGTGTGTGTGTGTGTGTGCGTGTGTGCGTGTGTGTGTGCGTGTGTGTGTGCACATGTCTGAGTGTATGTGCATGTCTGTGGGAGTGTGGTTGTGTGGTTGTGGGGGGGATTGTGCCTTAGGGGTCTATACTCAATTAGAACCAAAGTCTGGGCAGAGGGCCTTCAGATGGGCCACTTTGTAGCAGGAACTCCTATACCCATGGGGTCCCCCATGTTAAAAAATGTCTTCCAAATATAAATCAGATCAGTCAATCATGGATAGACTCAAGGGAAAATACATTTTGAAAAGAAGAAATGATCCCTCCATCTTCCTAAAAGAGATTGATCCCCATGTTGGCAGGGAGGAAGGACGAAGTCAAAGATGAATCATTAATATTTTAGTGATGGATACTTTGAACCCCCTCTGCCACATCTTCAACTAGAGGCCACATCTTCAACTAGAGTCCACATCTTCAACTAGAGGCCACATCTTTACATTTACATTTTACATTTACGTCATTTAGCAGACGCTCTTATCCAGAGCGACTTACAAATTGGTGCATTCACCTTAGAGCCAGTGGGATAACCACTTTACAATGTTTTTTTGGGGGTAAGGGGGGTAGAAGGATTACTTTATCCTATCCCAGGTATTCCTTAAAGAGGTGGGGTTTCAAATGTCTCCGGAAGGTGGTGAGTGACTCTGCTGTCCTGGCGTCGTGAGGGAGCTTGTTCCACCATTGGGGTGCCAGAGCAGCGAACAGTTTTGACTGGGCTGAGCGGGAACTGTGCTTCCGCAGAGGTAGGGGAGCCAGCAGGCTAGAGGTGGATGAACGCAATGCCCTCGTTTGGGTGTAGGGACTGATCAGAGCCTGAAGGTACAGAGGTGCCGTTCCCCTCACAGCTCCGTAGGCAAGCACCATGGTCTTGTAGCAGATGCGAGCTTCAACTGGAAGCCAGTGGAGTGTGCGGAGGAGCGGGGTGACGTGAGAGAACTTGGGAAGGTTGAACACCAGACGGGCTGCGGCATTCTGGATGAGTTGTAGGGGTTTAATGGCACAGGCAGGGAGCCCAGCCAACAGCGAGTTGCAGTAATCCAGACGGGAGATGACAAGTGCCTGGATTAGGACCTGTGCCACTTCCTGTGTAAGGCAGGGTCGTACTCTCCGAATGTTGTAGAGCATGAACCTACAGGATCGGGTCACCGCCTTGATGTTAGCGGAGCTCTTCGCACTCTGGGAGGAGGACACAACGGAGTTGTCAACCGTGATGGCGAGATCATGGAACGGGCAGTCCTTCCCCGGGAGGAAGAGCAGCTCCGTCTTGCCAAGGTTCAGCTTGAGGTGGTGATCCGTCATCCATACTGATATGTCTGCCAGACATGCAGAGATGCGATTCGCCACCTGGTTATCAGAAGGGGGAAAGGAGAAGATTAGTTGTGTGTCGTCTGCGTAGCAATGATAGGAGAGGCCATGTGAGGATATGACAGAGCCAAGTGACTTGGTGTATAGCAAGAATAGGAGAGGGCCTAGAACTGAGCCCTGGGGGACACCAGTGGTGAGAGCACGTGGAGCGGAGACAGCTTCTCGCCACGCCACTTGGTAGGAGCGACCGGTCAGGTAGGACGCAATCCAAGAGTGAGCCAAGCCGGAGATGCCCAGCTCGGAGAGGGTGGAGAGGAGGATCTGATGGTTCACAGTATCAAAGGCAGCAGACAGGTCTTCAACAAGAGGCCACATTTTCAACTAGAGGCCACATTTTCAACTAGAGGCCACATCTTCAACTAGAGGCCACATCTTCAACTAGAGGCCACATCTTCAACTAGAGACAATGCTTCCTGTACATATTAAACATGCTATAGGAGTCCCCTGTAGCTCAGTTGGTAGAGCATGGCGCTTGCAACGCCAGGGTTGTGGGTTCGTTTCCCACGGGGGGCCAGTATGAAAAATGTATGCACTCACTAACTGTAAGTCGCTCTGGATAAGATTGTCTGCTAAATGACTAAAATGTAAAGTATCTGTTTTGATTGGGAGTTGTTTGTTTAGCATAAAGTTGTAAAAACATTAAAAGGGGAGAAAAATATGCTGCTTTTTATCAGTGTTTTGAATGTTTTTCTTTGTAGATGGGTTGACATTATCCTAATCAAAACATCTATATGTATCAATGATCTTAAATTATCAAACGAAGCCAACACTTTATAAGGACAAACCGAGCAATGCAGCAATTTACTTTATGGCTCCGTTCCTCCTAATAAAACGCTCATTTGGAAACTCTCAAAGTTATTGTTTCCGGTTCTAAAACACCACAGGCCAGTGTTTGTTGTTCAGTGTTATTCGTTACCTAACAACGGTTCCTCGAATGTGCTTTTCTTAGCTTTAATTGCATAATTTTTCTGTAGAAGGGAGCTTTTTTTTTGCCACTCATAGGATTGTCTCTGTCCTAGTCAATTCATGGAGAAAGCTGACATCTCACCTCCTCCATTCTGCAGATATGTAACTAATGTAACTAATCCAATCCGATGGAGATGCTACACTTTGTACTTTGTATTCATTCTATTTGAGTCCGAGCATCATGCTTTCATGAAAAGCATTTTTTCTAGCAATATTTCTTGCTATTTTGGGGACATCTTCTAGACATTCTTTAGAAATGCATTAGATTAGACAGTATGAAACCACATGAAACATGTGATCCTCATCTGATCTCCGCTACAAGAGGTTGAGTGAGGTATCACACAAATGACTGTGTTCTAAGGCTACACCTCGGGGTGGAGAGAGTGTGTGGTGTAACTTCATATGGAGCTATGATGATGGGTGTGTGTGTGTGTGTGTGTGTGTGTGTGTGTGTGTCTGTCTGTCTGTCTGTCTGTCTGTCTGTCTGTCTGTCTGTCTGTCTGTCTGTTTGTCTGTCTGTATGCATCCATGTGTGTGCGGGCCTTAACCTTAGTCATCCTTCAATCAATTTTAGCAAGATCCCCTTAGCTATACGTTCTACTAGTGATCCAGGAGTCCTCTTTCTGCTGCTGTGTCCTGGCACTGGGCTGGCCGTGCTAATGTCATTATAGCACACCTTGCGCACAGACGCTAGCTCCGGCCAGCGAGTTGCATTGTTGAGTATTGCATTACGCTTACGTTGCTTCCAACAACCCGCCCGCAGCTGCCAAGCAAACACACTGAAATAGCCACTGAGTGTGAGTGCGTGCTTTTGTGCCTGTGTGTGTGCCTGTGTGTTTGTGTTTGTGTGTGTGTGTGTGTGTGTGTGTGTGTGTGTTTACATGTATATTAGTGACTGTGTGTGTGTGTGTGTGAGTATGTGTGACTGTGTGTGTGTGTTGAGTAAGTTTAGGCCAGTTTTGAGTGAGCTGGCCTTGCATAGAGCATTCAGTGCACTGGTACTTTACTTGAACGCCCCTGTCACTAAGCCTACTTAGCTCTGTCGGTAGTTGACATCAGCTGTCGGGACTACTCAACTACGTTACACCAGCTCTTTTGTGTGCCACACTGCAGGGAAAAGAGGGACCGTTGAGGAGTATATTAGAAATGTGGGTGACTTGAGTCAAGCCAGGCCAGTCACCACACAGCAGTCTCTACACAAAATGTGTAGTGGTATTCACTGGCTGTTCTGGTGTGCATTCTCATTGCACCTCATCGTTTTTGAGCAAAGTCATATACAAGTACTTTAGCGTTAGTGTTGACGTCCAAATTCAAGGCCTTATAGATATTTACACAAACAATGTATTATTGGTGCTACAACTGGATGAAACAGGGTGGGTGTGAGCTCCTTCAGTTTCAATGGACAACAGGACAAGGGGTCTGAATTGAGAGATGACAGGCACAGTGAAAGAAGGGAGAGGAGGAGGAGGAGGAGGAGGAGGTGGACTTCACTGCTCCTTCAGTTTCAATGGACAACAGGACAAGGGGTCTGTATTGAGAGATGACAGGCACAGTGAAAGAAGGAAGGAGGGAGGGAAGGAGGGAGAGGAGGAGGAGTGAGGGACTTCATTGCTCCTGGAGGAGGCAGTAAACGTTGTGGGTCGGTTAGAGCAGGGTTTGCCTGTACACGTCGCTGCAGTAATGAGCTGAACATGACGCTGATAAAACTCCTCGGCCGGTGCAGTGTTTATAGCGCTGCCATAGCAACCCGTTAAAATGTGTGCCCAGCCAACGAGTTCAGGAGATCCCAGGCAATAGAGGAGCTCTGTGTGTCTCTTTAAGTTCCGAAATATAGATTGAGTTGAATGTTGGACAAGCCCCAGTCCTGTAAAGTAATAATAGTATATTTTAAGATGTTATTTTATAGCTTTGAACTATGTAGCTAAAGTTGATTATTAGTCATTGTTGTCATTTACGAGCGACCATATTGGACTGACTCTAGGCCTACTGTCATAATCCAGGCTCTGTCGCAGCCGGCCGCGACCGGGAGACTCATGGGCGGCGCACAATTGGCCCAGTGTCGTCCAGGGTAGGGGAGGGAATGGCCGGCAGGGATGTAGCTCAGTTGATAGAGCATGGCGTTTGCAACGCCAGGGTTGTGGGTTCGATTCCCACGGGGGGCCAGTATAAAAAAAATAATATATATATATATATATATTCACTAACTGTAAGTCGCTCTGGATAAGAGCGTCTGCTAAATGACTAAAATGTAAAATGTAATAATGAGTCCTGTTACAGATTAAGTACTAAATTGCTTTTCTGTGATTCCTGATTTGGTCTTGAGTTAGTCCTGTAGACTGTTCCCCTTATTTTCTGTAAGTCTTTAAAAGTCTTAAAATTGTCTGAAAGTCCTCTTCAGTTTCTATGCACTAGTCTCTTAAAAAAGTCATTGTAGGTTACATTTATTAGTGTCCTATAGGTCTGGTCTCTGACTGTAAATACCCTGTGTTGTAGGTCCTCTTTAGCCTACTCTCCAAATAATATGGTGGTCATGTGTAAGTTCTCAGTAGATCCTGTGTTATCTCTAAGTCCTCTGTACTGTAGTCATCAGTAGGTCCTTAGTTGGTCCTGTGTTAGTCCTCTCTGTAAGTCCTCTATTGGTCCAGTGTTAGACCTCTCTGTAAGTCCTCTATTGGTCCAGTGTTAGACCTCTCTGTAAGTCCTCTATTGGTCCAGTGTTAGTCCTCTCTGTAAGTCCTCTATTGGTCCAGTGTTAGTCTTCTCTGTAAGTCCTCTATTGGACCAGTGTTAGTCTTCTCCGTAAGTCCTCTATTGGTCCAGTGTTAGTCTTCTCTGTAAGTCCTCTATTGGACCAGTGTTAGTCTTCTCCGTAAGTACTCTATTGGTCTAGTGTTAGTCCTCTCTGTAAGTCCTCTATTGGTCCAGTGTTAGTCCTCTCTGTAAGTCCTCTATTGGTCCAGTGTTAGTCTTCTCTGTAAATCCGGTATTGGTCCAGTGTTAGTCCTCTCTGTAAGTCCTCTATTGGTCTAATGTTAGTCCTCTCTGTAAGTCCTCTATTGGTCCGGTGATAGTCCTCTCTGTAAGTCCTCTATTGGTCCAGTGTTAGTCCTCTCTGTAAGTCCTCTATTGGTCCAGTGTTAGTCCTCTCTGTAAGTCCTCTATTGGTCCAGTGTTAGTTCTCAGTAGGTCTTCCAGTGTTAGTCCTCTCTCTTAGTTCTCTGTGAACAGCTTCTGTGGTGTGTGCAGCGCTGCCCAGGCACATGTTCTGTGGTGGCCTGATTACAGCCCTTAACGTCGTGCTGACATTGGCCCTCCCTGGATCCCTACATATATATGAAAACAAAAGGCCCCAAGTTCCACCGGCGCTGCCAACGTCTACCGCGGCATGACTTCATCCAGCAACCATTCCCTCCGTCAAACAAAATGCCTTTGTCACCAGAAAACGGGGAGAGGAGGAGGAGAGGTGGAGGAATGAGTGGATGTGTGGTGATTCTGGAGGCCCTTGTTTTCCACCACAGTTCGGGAGCGTGGCAGGGTAATTTTAGCTGGAGGGCTACAGACGGCATGCTGGACTCATTTGAGGGAGAGGGTGGGCGGGCAGGCGGGCGGGCGGGCGGGCAGCGCAGAATAATCAGAGACAGTAGGCAGGATGGGTGGGGAGCACTGAGTCAGAGTCAGCTTACATGGTAGCGCTGCGCTGGATAGATCTGGCGTATTGTCTTTTTCTGTGGCTTTAAATACTTTTTTTGGAGCCGCTCTCTCTCTTTTCTCTCTCTCTCTCTCTCTCTGTCTTTATTTTTCTTTATTTATCCCATTCTCTTCTCTTCTACTTTCCTATCCTTTCTTTTCTCAAAGCCTCCTTTCTATCCCCTCTAAGCTGGCATGGCTGTCCTTCTGCAACTCTTGCCTCTCGCCGAAAGCTGCATGTGTGACCACGTGGAGTTTGTTACACGATCACAACCATCCTCATGTAGATCCACTCTAAGATCACAGAGAACAACAAGACCTACAAATGTCTATGCATCGAAAAGATGTAAACTTGTTTACTATGTTTGTTTGCTAAATTTCTGTAAATCTTTGAAAATGTGTGTTCTGTGATGTGTTGATTGTGTTATTCTCTCTGAGCTCTTATACCACAGCTTTACAGTCAGTTCAATTGGACTTTTAATAGTATTTTCACACTATTAGGCAGACTCGAACCGTACTGTGCTGGCTTGGATATTTTAATTTCACATTAACCTTTCCAGCATGGTTTCAACAACTATGATGAATGTCTAAACCAAGGCAGCTTGGCTTGGCTCCGTAGTGTGAATCAACCCTGATTGACCTTTGACCTCTTTGTATTTTAGGAGCGGATGCACTTTGAGAGTTTGAGTCAGCACCTGGGCAAACTGGGAGAAGATGGAAAGATGGGCCACAGGGTCATTGACCTCACCAGACCTGAGGATCTTGATGGTGGGTTTCGTCTGTCTCTCTCTTTCTTTCTTTCTTTCTTTCTTTCTTTCTTTCTTTCTTTCTTTCTTTCTTTCTTTCTTTCTTTCTTTCTTTCTTTCTTTCTTTCTTTCTTTCTTTCTTTCTTTCTTTCTTTCTTTCTTTCTTTCTAAATTTCTAAATTTCTAAATTTCTAAATTTCTAAATTTCTAAATGTCTAAATTTCTAAATGTCTACATTTCTAAATTTCTGATTGTCTTCATACACAACTATCTCTTTCAGTTCTCCATACTTTTATGTAAGTGCATTCTGTTGATGTTTATGACTGTGTGCTTACGACCTGTGTCTATACGGCTAGGTGCATAATAGTAGGAAAACAGAGAAGAGAGAGGTCAGATGGATATTTATAAAACGGTAACATAGCTGCAGGAAGTAGGGGTACTGAAGGTGCTTCAGCAGCCCCTGAAAAATCACAATAAAAATCATAATAATAATGTACAGTGTATATATATTATTTTTGTTTTTTATATATATATATTATTTTTTCTCACAAAAGTAGTGCACTGGGCCTTTAATAGTCCTGTATTAGCGGACATATATAGCCGTCTGCAGCGCAGGCAAAGACCCCCCTCCCCTGTCGAAGAAAAAAATTGCGGCTATGGACAGTAGAAGAGGTTTGAGGTAAAAGTGGGCGCATCCTGCTCAGGCTAAATGGATGCCAGTGACCCTTCACTTCAGGCCCTTGGTTGGGTGGCAGCACTTTTTTGGGCCTTTTTCAGCTGTGTTCCCTATAGTAGAGACACAGACAGAGAGTTTGCTCTGCACACAGGTATTCACCAGACACAAATATGCATTGTGTTCCTCTCGGAACGCCTCAGAAGTGGACACTTGACAGTCCAAGCAAAATGTTCTCCAAACCGCTGCCTTGCACTTAAAGCGGCAATCAGCAGTTGAAACAATAACAAAACATAATCTCCACCACGGTTTCACTAAAAAGCTGAGGGATAGGGCTGGAGAAATGTAACCATTGATAGACAGAGCTATGGATGCAAGGACTGACCATCCATAATATAAAAACTACAGTTTTAACAATGTTTTGAGGCTATACAGTGTTTGTTTACATTTACTTTGTTTACAAACATCGGAGTAAAACAAGCTTATATTTTGGGTTCTGATGGGGTACGACAGTTGAACTAAGCTCATGAGGCATTTATAAGTTATATTAGTTCATTTAAAAGTCAAAAAAGTGATGTAGCAACTTCAGATAGCCCCTTTAAAGGCCCACTCTATGATATTTACAGCCGTTTCTGATAATTTAAGGCCTAGTGAGCTTTGTTCAATAACCCCATCACAATCCCTCAGCTAAATACAAATAAAGTGGCAGGGTTTCCGTTTTGTTGTTTTTCAAATGAAGGACTTAGGTCTACGGGGGAACAAGAAACATTATTCTAGATTCTCCCCCTCTTTCCAACCCACAAGCACTGTTTGTGTCTCAGACAATTCCACCCTGCCGAAGTATGCAAGCAGAAGCAAGGCAGTTAAAACAGATTGGGGACTTTTCTCTTTTCCAGCCCAGAAGCCCACCTGTTTTCCATAAAACCCCAGTGTTTACAGGCTACGGTGGATTGGGAAGCATTCGTCACGCTGTAGCTTGAAATCAGAGCTGTAAATACAAGAACATAAATGGAGATCTTATCTGGCTGATAATCGTAGCGTCGTCCCCGCTCTTGGACATACTGTGCAGTACATGTACTTGTGACATTTTGTGGCTTAACAGGTCTTTGCACAAACGAGTGAGCGATTGAGTAAGTAATGCAATGTCCCTCCCTTCCCACAGGTGGTGCCAGCACTACGGAAGCACGGGTCTTCAGGGAGGCCAGGGGCAGGAACAGTACCGAGCCCCACATCAAGAGGCCCATGAATGCCTTCATGGTGTGGGCCAAGGATGAGAGGAGGAAGATCCTGCAAACCTTCCCCGACATGCATAACTCCAACATCAGCAAGATCCTGGGTAAGATAACCTCTTTTGTGCAGAGCCGTGGTGTAGTGGTAATACACCCCGGCATGTCGCATATAAAACTCCCCACTGGCTTCCAGGTTTCAATCCTTGCGTCCATCCTTCTCACTGTTTCTCCCACTTGCCTGTCTCCCCCTCTAATTTCCTAACTGTCTTTAAGGGATACTTCGGGATTTTGGCAATGAGGCCCTTTATCTACTTCCCCAGAGTCAGACGAACTTATGGATATCAATTGTATGTCTTTGTTTCCAGTATGTAGGAAGTTAGAGGTACTTTCGTGAGCGTTAATGACTGGAAGTCTATGGGTATCTGCTAGCATGCTAGTTAGCAATTGTGGTAGCGCTAGTTAGCAACTTCCCTCAAACTGCACTCAGAGACGTAAAGATGGTATCCACGAGTTCATCTGATTCTGGGGAACTACATAAAGGTCCTCATTGCCAAAATAATGAAGTATCCCTTTAATAAAGTGTAAAAAACACATAACAATATACAAATATATATTTTTAAAGATGGCATCCATACACTGTGGCCTTGTTATGGTCATACAGGGCCTTTCATTTACAAAAATTAAGCGTATTGATTTACCACAGACAGCAATTTAGTGGTTTTGAGTGTGAAAACATAGCAAATCACCCCAGACTGGGACACGGTCCGGTAGGGCTTCCGAACAAGTGGTGTATAGTTAACAAATACTCAGGATGTGACCCAATAGTCACGGTTGGGTAGGTTACTTTTTTGTGATATCCAATTGCGATCCAATTACGATCTTGTCTCATCGCTGCAACATCCCAACGGGCTCGGGAGAGGCGAAGGTCGAGTCATGTGTCCTCCGAAACATGACCCGCCAAGCCGCGGTTCTTAACACCCGCTCGCTTAACCCGGAAGCCAGCTGCACCAATGTGTCTGAGGAAACACAGTTCAACTGACAACCGAAGTCAGCCTGCAGGCACCCGGCCCGCCACAACGAGTCGCTAGAGCGCGATGAGCCAAGTAAAGGCCCCCCGGCCAAACCCTCCCCTAACCCGGACGATGCTGGGTAAATTGTGCGCCGCCCTATGGGACTCAGTTACTTTCTAAATGTAATCCGTTACAGTTACTAGTTACCTGTCCAAAATTGTAATCAGTAACGTAACTTTTGGATTACCCAAACTCAGTAACGTAATCAGTTACTTTTAGATTACTTTCCCCTTAAGAGGCGCAGGTTAGCATTTTTTGTCATGAATCTTGTTGAGGCAGCTCTGCAGAGTGGTCACTAGCTGGCACAGCCACAAAGTCATAAAATCCGATTTTAACCCTAACCTTAAATTAAGACCAGAAAGCTAATTCTTGTTTTAATTAATATTTACAATATAGTCAATTTTGCCTTTACAGATGGCCCATCTAGCGGAAATCGCTCAGTTCTGCCTGAAAGACAAGACTCATCCCAATAAACGTCAACCTGCTTAAGAGGCATTAAAAGAAGACAAAAATGAATATTACCAACTGAACGACATCTATTGCATGATAAATCAATGTTAGAGTTTACATAGCTGGCCATAAATAGATGTTGCATTTTACTTTATGGGTTGGTTATGTATGGTTATGTATGCATGTTCTAACCCATTTCTACTACATATAATAATATGATTAAGCCATGATTAGGCTATATTTTTACATTAAAAAACAACAGTCTGTCAGATTTCCAGTCATTCCAATTATTTAGTATCCCTTGATCTTCAAGAATAGGACTTGGAAATATGGAAATATAGATTAGTCTAATTGTTTGGTATTGTTATTTAATATTGTTATTTATTAGGATCCCCATTAGCCGTTGCAAAAGCAGCAGCTACTCTTTCTGGGGTCCACATGAAACATGACATAATACATAGTACAAAACATTATTAGTCAAGGACTTAACTACATACATTTTAAACGTCACACATAGCCTACATATCAGTACATACACACAATATCTAGGTCTAATACATAGTACAGTGCAAATTACAAGACAAGATATATAAAATGGCTGTGTCTCTTCACAGTCCCCTTTGTCCAGTAAGGTGTTCTTTTATCTGGGGTTTTTCTGGTTTTATTGCTAGCTTGAGTTATGTGGTGTGGCAGAGAGTTCCATGTAGTCATGGCTCTATTTAATACTGTGCATTTCCCAGCCTCTGTTCTAGACCTGGGGACTGTGAAGAGAGCTCTGGTTGCATTTCTTGTGTTGTACCGATGAGTGTCCGAACTGTGTGCCAACTGAACAGACAGTTCGGTACCTTTAACACACCAATACCTCGTACAAAGACCAATAGTGATGCAGTCAATCTCTCCTCAACTTTGAGCCAGGAGAGACTGACATGCATGTTACTGACACTTAACTATCGTGTACATCTAAGTGTGATACCTGCTGCTTTTGTTCTGGACCAACTGCAATTTACCTATGCACTTCTTTGCCGCACATGACCACACAGCTGGGCAGTAGTATAGGTGCAACAAAACTATTAAGGCCTGTAGGAACTGTCTGGTCGACTGCAATGTCAAGAAGACAGAGCAATGCCCTATCATGGACAGAACTATTCCCATTTTAGCAACCATTGAGTCTATATGTTTTGACCATGGCAGCTTGCTATCTAGTGTTACACCCAGCAGTTTAGTCTCCTCAACTTGCTCAATAGACACATTATTCAATAATAGAACTAAACGAGGTTTAGCGTTGAGCGAGTGATTTGTCCCAAATATGATGCTTTTCGTTTTTGAGATACTTAGCTCTATGTTAAGGGTGTCCGTTATTTATTTTACTGTTGCAGCCGACTTGTATACTGTTGAGTCGTCAGCGTACATAGACACAAAGGCTTTATTTAAGGTCAGTGGAAGGTCATTTGTAAAAACAGAAAACAATAATGGCCCTAGCCGACTGCCCTGCGGTACACCACACTCAACTGAATTTGCATGAGAGAGGCTTCCATTAACGAAAACCCTCTGTGTTCTATTAGATAGGTAACTCTCAATCCACAATAAGGCATAGGATGCAAATCCATAACACCTACATTTTTTCAGCAATAGGTTATGATCAATGAGCTGCACTGAAGTCTAACAGAACAGCTCCCAATCTTCTTACTATCAATTTCTTTCAGCCAATAATCAGTCATTTGTGTCAGTGCTGAGCATATTGAGTGCCCTTCCCTTTAAGCATGCTGAAAGTCTTGTTAATTTATTTTCTGTAAATTAACTTTGTAGTTGATCAAACACCATTTTTTTCAAAGGTTTGCTAAGCACTTGTACAACAGGCTGATTGGTCGGCTACTTGAACCATTAAAGGATGCTCTGCTATTCTTGGGTAGTTGAATTACCTTTGCCTCCCTCCATGTCTGAGGGCACACACCGTCTTCTAGGCTGAGCATAACCCAAAAACGAAGGACTAATTAGCCTACTCTGTTGTTTATTATCTTGTTGTCATGGAGGACTGATTGGGCTCATTGCTTCCAGTTGAAAAATAAATGCTGCTATTGGAATGGTATGCTTTGTAGGTCTATCAAAAGTATACGAGTTTGAGAATGTCTGTTAGGCCTATGGATTATTTATCTTTTATAATCAGTATGAATTAGATTGCGCAATAAAAGCCCCACTCATGGTGGTTAAATTAAACTAGTTTTTGACAGGATGGAGCACAACACCACGGGGGAGTTTAAAAGGGAGGAACTCCCTCAAACTTTTATTCTATAGGCTGGCATCTGCACTATGCAGCTGTTGCAAGAGTGCATTTTATACTGGCTGTCCACTGGGGCATATTCATTACACCGATTCTGTTGCAAAACGTTTCTTAAACGGAAGCAAACAGAAAGAAACGGGGATGGACGTACCTGGATTTGTCCAATAGGAACTGTTGTTTTGCTCTGCTTCCATTTGGTTCTTAAACGGTAAACGGTTTCCTTAATGAAATTGTTGATGGCCCCATAAATAGAAAAGATGGTGGCCCATTAAATAGATAAGATGGTGGCCCATTAAATAGATAAGATGGTGGCCCATTAAATAGATAAGATGGTGGCCCATTAAATAGATAAGATGGTGGCCCATTAAATAGAAAATATGGTGGCCCATTAAATAGATAAGATGGTGGCCCATTAAATAGATAAGATGGTGGCCCATTAAATAGATAAGCTGGTGGCCCATTAAATAGATAAGATGGTGGCCCATTAAATAGATAAGATGGTGGCCCATTAACTAGATAAGATGGTGGCCCATTAAATAGAAAATATGGTGGCCCATTAAATAGATAAGATGGTGGCCCATTAAATAGATAAGATGGTGGCCCATTAAATAGATAAGATGGTGGCCCATTAAATAGATAAGCTGGTGGCCCATTAAATAGATAAGATGGTGGCCCATTAACTAGATAAGCTGGTGGCCCATTAAATAGATAAGATGGTGGCCCATTAAATAGATAAGATGGTGGCCCATTAACTAGATAAGATGGTGGCCCATTTATATAGATAAGATGGTGGCCCATTAAATAGATGGTGTGTAGGCATGCTCTTTTATAGAGGTAACTGTGCACACTGTGTGCTTATGAAACAGAAACAGACAGTTTTACTAATACCCCACATCTCCAAAATATTGTTAATCGGTCAACTACCAATCGATCGATGAATCAATCAATTAATCTGACCTTATTTAATTCAATCTTATTTAATCATTCAAACACTATATTTGAATAAATTATATATTTTCCTTACAAAATTCAGTATTCACATAGAACTCTCTTTCTCACACACACACACTGCACTGAGACCCCGACTGGGGTGATGGATGTGTGCAGTGAAAAGTGCTTCTTGTGTTGATACTAGCTAGCTAACTGACACAGATAGCTATTCACAGAGCACTAAACTTTGCTGTACACAGAATGGCTGAAGGGCTCCACTGTCTTGTGACTCGAGTCCTAGCTGCATCCCAAATGGCACCCTATTTCATACAGTATATAGTGCACGACTTTTGACCAGGGACCATATTCCTAAATAGGGAATATGGTGCTATTTGGGACACAGCCCTTATAGTTCATAGACTGAATGAAATTGGAATGTTGCTTGGCAACGTGTAGGAGCTGGTTTTTAGAAGGGGGACTATGTGCCTGGTCTTTAGGTGCAGCTTTGTATATACTTAGAGGGAAAATAGTTTTCTGTCGTGTATTGGTGTTCTACTGTTTGGCTTTGAGCAAACGGTGTTAAGTGACTTTGCTCGCTATTTTAGAGGCAAACTGAACGCTGAATTAAAGAAATACAATCTTAGCTCTTTTCTCATCCATAGACCAGTGTTCAATATCACCGAAGTTATCATTCTAAAGAATTAGATAGTTCAAACCTCATCACTCGAAGTTGGGGTCAAACATTGAGGGTCTCCACCCAATCAGGTGGAGACAGAACATTCCGGATATTTACCTAGCTAGCGGTTTGTTTTTTGGCAACACCAGGGAAATGCCCGACCTGAGAGGCGATCAGGAGAGGATGGAGTGTGTGCTGCCCAGACAATAACACAGCTGGAGACGTGGGACATGATGAAAAAAAGGAGTGTCCTCACTGTTTCCTGTTTCCTTAGTTAAAAAATAAGGGAGTCTCGATAAACGTTGGTAAACAGATTCCTGGGCGGCATCCCAAATGGCACCCCAATCGCTATATAGTGCACCACTTTTGACCAGAGCCCTACGGATCTTGGTCAAAAGTAGTGCACTAAATAGGGAATAGGGTGCGATTTGGGACGCAGTCCTGGATTCCTCTCTGTGTGTGTCCTATCTGCGGTGTGTATAATGGCTTGTCAGAAAGCAGATGTGCTCCATTCCTGCGGTAACGGACCTGTCCACTTGTTCTGTCAGCTGGGTGCTTATAGGAGAGACATGTTGAGAACACAATGTATCAGAGATCCAGTGCCAATCCTTAAGACTGTTTTCAAACTAGTAGATTATCTTATTAGAGGCTCCTACCTGAAGAGATGTCCTGCTATGATAGAAGTAAGACAGTATACATTTAGTGCAGTGGAGGTGCTGACACATACAATTCAATGGCTAAATTAACCACATTATAAGAACATAAATAATCAATTTACAGAACATTGTAATCCACTAAATGGTGAAAAAATACCTATTTACAGGACCAAACTGGACAAACTTTGACTCCAATATACTCTACAAACACCAATACCCTCATGCTGTCTTTGAGTGTGTGCGCGTGTGTGTGTGAACATGTGTGCACGCATGTGTGTGTGTGTGAACATGTGAGTGTGTTTGTGTGTGTGCGTGCGTCTTTACACTGTAGTTTGTGTTTCAACCCTGACTCTTGGTGCGTGTGTCCTGTTATTTTACATTTACATGTTAGTCATTTAGCAGACGCTCTTATCCAGAGCGACTTACAGTTAGTGAGTGCATACATTTTTGTGTACAGGCTCTCGCTGGAAGTCCATGAGCAACCAGGAGAAGCAGCCATACTACGAGGAACAGGCCCGTCTCAGTAGGAACCACCTGGAAAAGTACCCCAACTACAAGTACAAGCCCCGGCCGAAGAGGACCTGCATCATCGACGGGAAGAAGCTGCGCATCGGGGAGTACAAGCAGATGATGCGCTCGCGGCGCCAGGAGATGAGGCAGTTCTTCAGTGTGGGGTAAGAAGAGAGAGACACTCCAACTTATCTACTGGGATACACTTTTTAGGCTAACTGGTAGTGTACTTAAAGGGACATTACACTCCAAAGTCCAAGTGTGTCAGATGTTTTCAAACCTCAAAATGGTCTTCTGTTGACATAAAGCCATGTCCTAGGTCATCGGTTTTGTAGATTCAGCTCTATGCCACAATCCAAAATGGAAAAAGATAAGCACCATGTAATTTCAAAATGTCCATAACAAAGAGATGTTGTTCACTCATTTGAATATAGCAGGAAAAACACAACCAATGTAGTGGTACGTGGATTCATCTTGACATTAGACTTATTTTGAAGTCAGAAAACTGTTTGGAGTGTAATTACCCTTTAAAGCAGCAATCAGCAGCTCAAATTATACAAAGTATTATCCACGCCCCTGTTTTAGATAAAAAGCTGACGGACGGGGCTGGACAAAGTTTGTAACCACTCTCAAATTCATAGACAGAGCTATGGATGTAAGGACTGACCATCCATGATATCAAAATTATAGTTTTAACCATGTTTTGAGGCTGTATAGTGTTTGTTTACATTTACTTTGTTTACAAACATTGGAGTAAAACAAGCTTATATTTTGGGTTCTGATGGGGTACGACAGTTGAACTAAGCTGATGAGGCATTTATTAGTTATATTCTTCAAGAATCAATGGGTACATATCATTCATTTATAAGTCCAAAAGTGGATGTAGCAATTGCACATTCCCCCTTTTAATACTAAGTTTAAAGGGATAAGCAAACAGTGATCCTGGGATCAACAATCCCTTAAAAAAAATGTCATGGACTGCTCACATTTTCGGATGGTACACTTAAATCAACTGGTCCTAATCATTTTGTTAAGGGAAGTTGTTCTTTGTTTGGCTAATTCCCACTGTACCAAGTACTGACTCTGATTTGGACTATGTCCCTCAAGCAATAGTGCTGAGCTATGAGCTGAATCAGTAATCCAAACTACTAGTTTAACGATAATGAGGTCATTATGCTTTTCTCATCCTCTCATGTCAAACTGAAGGCAACGCTGAGAACAAGGTAGTGTCACAAATTGCACCCTATTCCCTAAATAGAGCACTAGTTTTGACCAGAGCTCTATGGGCCCTGGTTGAAAGTAGTGTGCTTTATAGGGAAAAGGGTGCCATTTCGGACTCAGACGAAACCAGTGGCTTGGTCTTAATAGAAAACAGGCATTGATGTGTTTTAAGTCATCACGGCGAGCCTCATTTCAATGGATTTACCAGGGGCACAGCTTTGAATTGGAACGATTTTTAATAGTTGTCATTTATTAAATTAGGACAATGGCGGGCGCTTGTGGGCGGTAGAAATTGGACACAGACATTACACTAGCAAGATATAAAACGTAAGCAGATGTTTGAGAGAGCGAGCGAGAGAGAGAGAACGTTAAGAAACAATGTTCTTCTGTGGGAATTTCAGTACTTCAGCATAACGTTTCCTTCAGGTTTCCATCTAAAGTCATGTTCTCAAATTGTTCTGAGAATGTTAAGAAACAATGTTCTTCTTTGTGAATTTCAGTACTTCCACAGAACATATCACACAAGTTCCCATGTGGATCTATTTAATGTCATATTTTTACTACATTCTGGGAAAGTTCTCAAAAATGTTGTGACTTAAGTAATGTTCTCAGAACGTTCAGAGAAGGTATGATTGTCTTTTATGTCAGTTCTTGGCAACATTCTGGAAATGTAAAAAATAAATTGAATTGTATACATTAACATCAATAAGTTCTAAATTCCATTCTCAGAACATGAAGAAAACGTTCCATGAAAACCACAAGACAACTCTAGTAATGTTCAGAGAACGTTCTAAGAATATTATTTAAAAACATATTTTCTCAGCATCAACAAAACTGTCTCTATCCTCCATCTTGTTAAGTGTGTTCAGGTGTGTTGGCCACGCCCACTAATTGGCCACACTGATCTTAATGAATGCTTGTTTCCTTTCAAATGGGTCTGTTTGAATAGACTAAAATGAACAGCTTTATTTGCATAAAAAACATGGCATGCTAGCTTCATCCTGGTGGCGCAGTGGACTTATTCCATGGATAGAGAACAAAATCAAATCAAATTGTATTTGTCACATACACATGTTTAGCAGGTGTAGCGAAATGCTTGTGCTTCTAGCTCCGGCAGTGCAGTAATATCTAACAAGTAATATCTAACAATTTCACAACATATACCTAATACACACAAAACTAGTAAGGAATGGAATTTAAGAAAATATACATATATGGACAAGCAATGACAGAGCGGCATGGACTAAGATACAGTAGAATATTATAGAATAGAATGCAGTATATACATATGAGATGAGTAGTGCAAGATATGTAAACATTATTAAAGTGACAGTAAACATTATTAAAGTGACTAGTGTTCCATTTCTTAATGTGGCCAGTGATTTCAATAGGCAGCAGCAGCCTCTAATGTGCTAGTGATGGCTATTTAACAGTCAGATGGCCTTGAGATAGAAGCTGTTTTTCATTCATTCGGTCCCAGCTTTGATGCACCTGTACTGTCCACGCCTTCTGGATGATAGCGGGGTGAACAGGCAGGGGCTCGGGTGGTTGATGTCCTTGATGATCTTTTTGGCCTTCCTGTGACATCGGGTGCTGTATGTGTCTTGGAGGGCGGGTAGTTTGCCCCCGATAATGCGTTCGGCAGACCGCACCACCCTCTGGAGAGCCCTGCGGTTGCGGGTGGAGCAGTTGCCGTACCAGGTGGTGATACAGCCAGACAGGATGCTCTCAATTGCGCATCTGTAAAAGTTTGTGAGGGTTTTAGGTGCCAAGCCAAATTTCTTCAGCCTTCTGAGGTTGAAGAGGCTCTGTTGCGCCTTCTTCACCACACTGTCTGCGTGGGTGGACCATTTCAGTTTGTCAGTGATGTGTATGCCAAGGAACTTGAGGCTTTCCATCTTCTCCACTGCGGTCCCGTCGATGTGGATAGGGGGGTGTTTTGTTGACGTTGAGTGAGAGGTTATTTTCCTGGCACCACACTCCCAGAGCCCTCACCTCCTCCCTGTAGGCGGTCTCGTCATTGTTGGTAATCAAGCCTACTATTGTTGTGTCGTCTGCAAACTTGATGATTGAGTTGGAGGCGTGCTTGGCCACGCAGTCATGGGTGAACAGGGAGTACAGGAAGGGGCTGAGCACGCACCCTTCTGGGGACCCAGTGTTGAGGATCAACGAAGTGGAGATGTTGTTTCCTACCTTCACCACCTGGGGGCGGCCCGTCAAGAAGTCCAGGACCCAGTTGCACAGGGCGGGGTTCAGACCCAGGGCCTCGAGCTTGATGATGAGCTTGGAGGGTACTATGGTGTTGAATGCTGAGCTATAGTCAATGAACAGCATTCTTACATAGGTATTCCTCTTGTCCAGATGAGATAGGGCAGTGTGCAGTGTGATGGCGATTGCATCGTCTGTTGATCTATTGGGGCGGTAAGCAAATTGAAGTGGGTCTAGGGTGACAGGTAAGGTAGAGGTGATATGATCCTTGACTAGTCTCTCAAAGCACTTCATTATGACAGAGGTGAGTGCTACAGGGCGATAGTCATTTAGTTCAGTTACCTTTGCTTTCTTGGGTACAGGAACAATGGTGGCCATCTTGAAGCATGTGGGAACAGCAGACTGGGAAAGGGAGAGATTGAATATGTCCATAAACACACCAGCCAGCTGGGGATGCCGCTAGGGATGCCGTCTGGGCCGGCAGCCTTGCGGGGGTTAACATGCTTCAATGTCTTAATCACGTCGGCCACGGAGAAGGAGAGGCCACAGTCCTTGGTAGTGGGCCTCGTCAGTGGCACTGTGTTATCCTCAAAGCGGGCGAAGAAGGTGTTTAGCTTGTCTGGAAGCGAGACGTCGGTGTCGGCGACATGGCTAGTTTTCCTTTTGTAGTCCGGGATTCTCTGTAGACCCTGCCACATACGTCTCGTGTCTGAGCCGTTGAATTGCGACTCCACTTTGTCTCTATACTGATGTTTTTGCCAGTATAATTGCCTTGCGGAGTGAGTAGCTACACTGTTTGTATTCTGCCATATTCCCAGTCATCTTGCCATGGTTGAATGCGGTGGTTCGCGCTTTCAGATTGGCACGAATGCTGCCATCTATCCACGGTTTCTGGTTAGGGTAGGTTTTAATAGTCACAGTGGGCACAACATCACCTATACACTTTGAGCTCTGTCAGTGTGACCATCAGGTTCTTGGTCACCTTCCTGACCAAGGCCCTTCTCCCCCGATTGCGCAGTTTGGCCGCGCGGCCAGCTCTAGGAAGAGTCTGGGTGGTTTCAAATTTCTTCCATTTAAGAATGATGGAGGCCACTGTGTTCTTGGGGGCCTTCGATGCTGCAGACATTTTTTGGTACCCTTCCCCAGACCTGTGCCTCGAAAACAATCCTGTCTCGAAGCTCTACAGACAATTCCTTCGACCTCATGGCTTGGTTTTTGCTCTGACATGCACTATCAACTGTCTGACCTTATATAGATAGGTGTGTGCCTTTCCAAATAATGTCCAATCAATGGAATTTACCACAGGTGGACTCAAATCAAGTTGTAGAAACATCTCAAGGATCAATGTAAACAGGATGCACCTGAGCTCAATTTTGAGTCTCATAGCAAAGGGTCTGAATACTTATGTAAATAAGGTATTTCTGTCAAACCTGTTTTGGCTTTGTCATTATGGGGTATTGTGGGTAGATTGATGAGGGAAATTCTTTATTTAATCCATGTTAGAATAAGGCTGTAACGTAACAAAATGTGGTAAAAGTAAAGGGGTCTGAATACTTTCCGAATGCACTGTATATACGGGTTGAAAATGGCAGATTTGGGCACTGATAAGTTCCTAAATTGGAACGCAGTGGCTGTACAGTAACATGCTATAAATGACGTCAGAGCTCTGGCTCTGCGCTTCACAGTGCTGTATGAGTTTTGACTGACAGCCGTTCTGAACTTGAGCACCACGCGCGACAAGAAGTTTCCCCCATCCCTGCCGCTAAATGGGCAACTTTTGCAATGTTTTTGTTGTCTGAGTGAGGGGACATGCTATAAATTAAGAGGACTCAATGTATTTTGAAAGATGAGACGTTGAGGATTATAATAAATACTTATTTGATGTCATACAAGGAAACCAAACACCCGTGAGTCCAAATGTGCACTTTATAATTCCATATCATAAAACTCAAGTCATATACGGTGTCAACGTTTATCATGGTCACTATGTTTGATGTACAGTTACAAGATGATATGGCGTCATACTCTGGGTTGTCCTGAACAGAATGAGCCTATGTTTGTCTATTGTGAAGAAAATTCACCTTGGAACACACACCTGAATGCACTCATGACTCCTTTCTATGTGCACCAAAATGATGATCTGTTTCTGTGAATTGCCTTGTGAAGCCTAACACTGTAAGATCGTCTTTTAGAACTTAGATGTTGACAATAGATCAAGCTTTCAATTGATGACTCTTCTTTGAGTCATAAAAGTGCATTGAAATTACTTAAGAACTGTGCACACTTTGGAGAGGTGTGTGGCCACTTGGATATTTTATTTTGTCTTATGTTGCACCTACCCCACATTTTCCAGGAATATTATTATCATGTTACTGAATGTATCCAGAGTATTTTCAGATTTCGTTATCAACAAATGCGGTGAAAAGTACAGTAAATGTAAAATATACATACAATCAATTGTGTAATGTTCGGATTCAGTCTTGTGTCAGGTGAACTTTGGTCTAATAATTTTCCCATAATCTCCAAACTGTTCCCTTTCAATTGCTACCATAATCTCCAAAATGTTCACTTCTCAGAAAAACTATCGATTTTACCGGTCAGGAAATGTATGGCTTCGTTCCCACAACCAATGTGAAACGAAAAACATACATTCCCACATCTTCCATGGAGCCAAATGTGCTAGCTGGGGAGAGTGGTGGTATAGGTAACTATGTAATTTGCTGTGTGTGGTCAAGAGAAAGCAAAGCCTGATTTGCCGTAGCGGCTGGAGTTTCACTCATGACTAAATCAAATAACTGGGGGGGAGGAGCTATAAATTGAGGTATAACCAATTTCGACCAGGCTCTCCATATAATGAAAACAGGGTCGTTTTTTTAAGCAGTTTAAGTCTGTTCTCCGCTGTAATTGTTTTCTAGAAGGGGGGAGGCGGAACTGTTAGGTGAGGAAACTGACAGCAATTTTCTTGGTTTATGTGCTTCATTTGAGGAGCCAGAGGGCTTGCTTGAGTGATATGCGTTTACCTTCATTCCGTCCATTTCTGGAGAGGTTATTTAGCTGACGTTGACAGGATTACTGTGTGCTGGCAGAAGCTCTGTGTTAAGGCTTGCCCGAAAGAAGAGAGTGAGCTACTGTTCAACTTGTTTTAAATAGCTGAAGAATTAATGCGCCGTTCAAAATCAGGCTGGGAAAGAATTCATCTGTTTTTCTAATACACCCTCTCTGTCTCTCTAACTCTCTTTTTCTCATTCTCTTGCTACTTCTACCTCTCACTTTATCTCTCTTTCTCTCTCTCTCTCTCTCTCTCTTTCTATCTCTCACCTCTCTCTCTCTTTCTCTCTCTCTCTCTCTCTCTCTCTCTCTCTCTCTCTCTCTCTCTCTCTCTCTCTCTCTCTCTCTCTCTCTCTCTCTCTCTCTCTCTCTCTCTCTCTCTCTCTCTCTCTCTCTCTCTCTCTCTCTCTCTCTCTCTCTCTCTCTCTCTCTCTCTCTCTCTCTCTCTCTCTCTCTCTCTTTATCTCTCTCTCTCACCCCTCTCTCTCTCTCTCTCTCTCTCTCTCTCTCTCTCTCTCTCTCTCTCTCTCTCTCTCTCTCTCTCTCTCTCTCTCTCTCTCTCTCTCTCTCTCTCTCTCCCTCCCTCCCTCCCTCAGGCCACAGCCTCAGATCCCCATCAGCAACAGCGCTGGCGGCCTCTACCCGGGCGCCATCACCATGGCAACGGCCACACCTTCGCCTCACCTGACATCGGACTGCTCCAGCGCCTCGGCCAGCCCCGAGCCCGCAATCCCCGTCATCCAGAGCACGTTCGGCGTGGTCAAGCCCGATCCGGTTGCCATGGTGACCGGTGACCACCCGGTCAACGGGGAGGACGAGATGGACAGGTACGAAGACTTTGAGGTCAAATCGGAATACAGCAGCGACCATGAGACACGGGAGCCTGTCAGTGCCAACTAAGTGTGCTCAGAAGAACTTCTGAACTTTTATAACTTTTTTTAAGCAGGACAATATGACAGAGACTGAGTTCTGCTCAGAACAACTTTTCAACAGTACGAGGGGGGCGGAACAGTTCCGTCTGGGATTTGATGCACCACGGACTGAGCATGCTCAGATTGACTCTGGACAGGACGTGACATACACTGAGCATTCTCTGATTGACTCGGGACAGGACTTGACATACACTGAGCATTCTCTGATTGACTCTGGACAGGACGTGACATACACTGAGCATTCTCAGGTCTCACAGATCGCCCATGTTTCTCAAACTACCATTTTGGAAAATAACACTTCTTCTGAACAATCCCATACCGAGTGATTGGGCTGAGACAACCTCCAAACAGATAGACAGTGAACATGCTCACACCAAGACAATCTAACACAGACAAGAGCTAGTAAGAGTCAGGGCGATGAGAAGAGAATGTTCGGACAAAGAGATAACTGACACATTTCTGCCTGTGGTTTTTTAAAGGAGCATCCATGGATTTGACTGAGACATCAGAAATTTGTCTTCAACAGCTATCGGTCTTAAATGTTTATTTTAAGTGTGATTACGTTTTTATGATGCGTTTCCTTTGATTGTGGGTTTCTTGATTTCCATGGACATTTTCCTGACAGGTTACTTACTGCCTGTAAAACCTTGAACTGTCAGGACTTTAACATTTGAAAGTTAATATAAATCCTTAGCTCTCGTCTTACATTATTATTTCTTATGAGTACAGTACATCTACACCTTTCTCGACAAATACTTACAATATGTTACAATACTGTTCATGATGGGGTTTTATATCCTTGCTCAGGTATGCTTTGCCAGCTTGTGAATGTGGTTTTGATTTCATACAAGTGAGTGGTAGGAATTTTCAGACTGACAATGAAACATAGGAGAAAATACTTATTATTATTATTATTATTATTATTATTATTATTATTATACTTATTATTTTCTGAGATATTGTACAGTTTTTCTTCAAATGTGCCAAACCTACATTCACATCCCTCTGAAATATTCTAGTCTTAATGTTGATGCTGCAAAAAGTCTTATACAATCAGTTTTTATTGCTGAGGTGTCCATATTAGGAGAAAGCTGCTGCTTTATCTGACATCCGCATTGCAGATGTTTTGGTGGTGTCAGAGGTGGAACTGCGTTAACGCTGTCAAATCCACAAGTGGGTCATGGCATTATACCTAAAGCAGACATTGCCATTGGCTGCACGGAGTCGCATGAAGAGAAATCCCATGCAGCCTTGTTTACAAGTTCGAACACTGGAATGTGAGATGTAATCTACACCTCAATTAGGCTGATAGAAATCATTTTTTAAATAATTTTATTTCTACATTATATAGCCTACACTTTCTCGTTCTGAACTTCTAACGCGAGTTGGACGGGTGTGGCTTCGTGACAATGATCAAAAGCAGCTGCTCAATGATTTGACAGCTCCAACGCAGTTACACCTCAGACACCACCAAAACATCAGCTATGCGGGTGTCAGCTATCGCCCGCTAACGCTTGACCTGATTGAATATAGCCTAAGTTTGTATTGGCTGTTTAGAGAAAACCAAACAATGGGTTACAGTTTCTCCTGGCCCATAGAATACTTTCAGGGTGAGGAATCATCTAACATCAAGTTGTAAAATCCTGAACTTCCCCTTTAATTCACCCATAATGCATAGGGGCCAAAAACTATCAAATTCGTTATTTTGGTAAACTGTTACAGTACATTGACGTTCAGTTGGAGTGGCTTTTAGGTTTGAAATCAATTTTTTTGTGTAGAGGTTGTGAAGATAAAATGTGTTAGATAGACTCTGCAAATGCTGATAAAGACACAGTACATCTTAATAGGCACAATAAGTCTTAAATTTGACTTGTGGGAATCGAACCCACAACCCTGGCGTTGCAAGACCATGCTCTACCAACTGAGCTACAGGAGCTATTGTATCTAGGTACAGAAGATCAGATTTGTTTCTGTGAATTGATCAGTTTACAATTATGTTGCCAGAGATGTTTTTCAAAATACAAACCAATGTTTTGTTTTTGTAAAATTGGTACATTGGCAAAAGAAACGTGGGTCAATATTAGCTCTAGCATTTCAAAAAGGTAGTTCATTAATATTTTTAAACAGATGTTTCAAGTAAATTAAAATATACCCATAAAAGTCCTATTTTCATATGCCCATCTCAACTTTTAAAATATGTATACTTTTACAACCTCTATTTAGGCGGGTTTAGGTTACTCTGTTTTCTGGTTGATTTGTATGTGATTTGTATCTCTTTATGACCATGTCAAATGATATTTTGCAGATTGGTAGAAAATAACATTTTTGTTGCGACTGAAGTTTGATTTTGCTTTACAGAAAAAAAGGAGAGCTATACTGTTCACCTCATGCATAGACATTGTTTCAAGTTTTACAAGTATCACAAGCACTGGATATGAATTGTATTTTTTCAGTACTGTCTAATGTGAAGTTGTCGTTAGAAAAACAACAACAACATTTCTGACAAACAAAACATCACCTGAATGGACGCCAGAGTGGAGTACATTTCCAGTTTAGTAAGATTTGTATTATTTATGCAGAAATTGTTGTTTTAGCTTCAGTCCTGCCTGAGGTGCTCTGACCTTTGACACAAATTCAAAGGTCACTCAGACCACCATTAGGTTTTGACCTACAGAAGCAGACATCATTTTTCCTGGTCACACACATTTTGTGTTGAGTATTGTATTTGAAATTCAATTGTGCGTTTTAACATTTCATTGTATTTATTAGCCGGTGTTGGCTCTAAAAGTGTCAGTACAACTTGGTGAGAAAGACAATCAGAAAAAAATAAAGACTGAGATTTCCTTACAAATTCATTATCTAATCATTGACTTGTATTAAGTGTTTATCAGTGGACAGAAGGCAGCATGTACTTTTTGCTGTAAGTTATTGTTTTTACTTGTTTTTTAGTGATTATAACACTTAAGCAGTATCTTCAACAAGAGACTAATACCAAGCTGATCTAAACAAGTACACACACAGTAGGAGGTTAGTTGCAGCAACTGGCTTTCTATAGTAATGTTGGCTTGAGTCCATGCAGACATTTTACTAAGAATGAACATGCCATATAAAGGATATTAACATTTTCAATATGGTGTGATGAGAAAGAAAGTGCAGCGTTTATAAATTGAGGTCTGAGGAAATGTTTGACATTTATTGATTAAAAGGTGGATTCTCAGAAATAGTATTGACTCTGACACAAGTTATTATCAATGGTTAAATTGGATTTTCGTGGAGGAACTGCTTTCAAAACTGGTTGTTTTTCTATGTTTTTTTCTACAGAAGTATATAATAAATTCCAATTGTATACCGTCTCCCATCCATGTCGTCCCCCATCCAATATTATTAGATAATTACCCTTTCTATTCGTATAATTTTGGGAACTGATTTCAACATGGCCTATGGTTATTTTCCTTCATAATAAGTTATCCTTGTGTGTGTGTGTGTGTCACGGTTGGGCTCAATTCAGAATTGAATTTGGAATGCCTCATAAATTCCAATTCAATTCTTGAATTTGAATTGAAGTACTAAGGATACAGAATTACAATTCGGATTTGAATTTTTATTTATTTAACCTTTATTTATCCAAGTGAGTCAATTAAGAACAAATTCTTATTTACAACAACAGCCTAACCAATTATAAAGTGTAATTCAATGAAATTCAAATCCCTCTTCTATTCTACACTAAACAAAAACATAAACGCAACATGCAACAATTTCAAATATTTTACTGAGCTACAAGTTCATATAATAAAATCAGTCAATTGAAATAAATTAATTAGGCCCTTATCTATGGATTTCACATGACTGGGAATACAGATCTGTATTCCCAGTCATGTGAAATCCATAGATAAGGGCCTAATTTATTTATTTAAATGCATCTGTTGGTCACAGATACAGTACCAGTCAAAGGTTTGGACACACCTACTCATTCAAGGGTTTTTCTTTATTTTTTTACTATTTTTTACATTGTAGCATAATAGTGAAGACATCACAACTCTGAAAAAACACATATGGAATCATGTAGAAACCAAAAAAGTGTTAAACAAATTGAAATATATTTTATATTTGAGATTCTTCAAATAGCCACCCTTTGCCTTGATGACAGCTTTGCCCACTCTTGGCATTCTCTCAACCAGCTTCACCTGGAATGCTTGAAGGAGTTCTCACATATGCTGAGTACTTGTTGGCTGCTTTTCCTTCACTCTGCCGTCCTACTCATCCCAAACCATCTCAATTGGGTTGAGGTCGGGGGATTGTGGAGGCCAGGTCATCTGATGCAGCACTCAATCACTCTCCTTCTTGGTAAAATAGCCCTTACACAGCCTGGAGGTGTGTTGGGTCAGTGTCCTGTTGAAAAACAAATGATAGTCCCACTAAGCCCAAACCAGATGGGATGGCGTATCGCTGCAGAATGCTGTGGTAGCCATGCTGGTTAAATGTGCCTTGAATTCGAAATAAATCACAGACAGTGTCGCCAGCAAAGCTCCCCCACACCATAACACCTCCTCCTCCATGCTTTATGTGGGAACTACACATGCAGAGAGCATCTGTTCACCCACACCGCGTCTCACAAAGACACGGTGGTTGGAACCAAAAATCTCCAATTTGCACTCCAGACCAAAGGACAAGTTTCCACCGGTCTAATGTCCATTGTTCATGTTTCTTGGCCCAAGCAGGTCTCTTCTTCTTATTGGTGTCCTTTAGTAGTGGTTTATTTGCAGCAATTCGACCATGAAGGCCTGATTCACACAGTCCCCTCTGAACAGTTGATGTTGAGATGTGTCTGTTACTTGAAGCATTTATTTGGGCTGGTAACTCTAATGAACTTATCCTCTGCAGCAGAGGTAACTCCGGGTCTTCCATTCCTTTGGCGGTCCTCATGAGAGCCAGTTTCATCATAGCGCTTGATGGTTTTTGCGACTGCACTTGAAATGTTCTAGATTGACTGACCTTCATGTCTTAAAGTAATGATGGACTGTCATTTCTCTTTGCTTATTTGAGCTTTTCTTGCCATAATATTGACTTGGTCTTTTACCAAATAGGGCTATCTTCTGAAGCTGCCAGTTGAGGACCTGTGAGGCGCCTGTTTCTAAAACTAGACACTCTCATGTATTTGTCCTCTTGCTCAGTTGTGTACCGGGGCCTCCCACTCCTCTTTCTATTCTGGTTAGAGCCAGTTTGCGCTGTTCTGTGAAGGGAGTAGTACACAGCGTTGTACGAGATCTTTAGTTTCTTGGCAATTTCTCACATGGAATAGCCTTCATTTCTCAGAACAAGAATAGACTGACGAGTTTCAGAAGAAAGTTATTTGTTTCTGGCCATTTTCAAACCCACAATTGCTGATGCTCCAGATACTCAACTAGTCTCAAGAAGGCCAGTTTTATTGCTTCTTTAATCAGCACAACAGTTTTCAGCTGTTCTAACATAATTGCAAAAGGGTTGTCTATGATCAATTAGCCTTTTCAAATGATAAACTTGGATTAGCAAACACAATGTGCCATTGGAACACAGGACTGATGGTTGCTGATAATGGGCCTCTGTACGCCTATGTAGATATTCCATTAAAAATCAGCCATTTCCAGCTACAATAGCCATTTACAACATTAACAATGTCTACACTGTATTTCTGATCAATTTGATGTTATTTTAATGGACAAAAAAATGTGCTTTTCTTTCGAAAACAAGGACATTTCTAGGTGACCCCAAACTTTCGAACGGTAGTGTACATGGATGAATGCTTCACGGCAGACAGGAACAATTTAACCCCGTTTTGTTTGTAGTTACATTTGTTTGGCCAGCATTGTGTCAAGTCACTTTGCTTCACACTGACCATGGCGTGTGCAGAAAGTAGCCCATCGCTTTTTCCAACGGATCTGTCGATAGCGCCTGCTAAATTCAGGGCATCAATGTTGTTGAGAAAAGTAGCAAAACTTTTGTGGTTCTCGATGGCTAACGTTATATCTTTCAAAAACAGTGCGGTAGAAAGGACTATCAACACATACTGAGCAGCTCACGTTTTAGACAGAAGCATGCTATATGGTAGACCAATCCAAACTCATCTCCCAGCATGTCCAGCCCATCCATTATCTCAGCCAATCATGGCTAGCGGGGAGGTTCCTGTGTTTTTCCATGGCTAAACCAACTAGGCTCGTAATTTAACAATTGTATTCATATTTATGGATAGAATACAAGTTTGTTATTAAGGCACATGAAAGTTCACGTTTCAGAAGGCATTTCTGCCCAAAAACTATTTTTTATAAAAAAATACATGTTTACGTTCAAATTAAGTAGTGACATACACCAAATTTCCTGAAAGGAGTCACATATGGGGAAAATACTACTTCTCCCATAATGCATTAGTTTAACCCTCATTGACCCTTCAAAAAGAAGCCAAGCAGATGAAATAGTTGGTGGAAACATTATTAGCTATATTCTTTGGTATCTGGAAGTGTGACCTGTCAGAATCAGTGTAACTCTCATGTTCTGAGTGGAATTTATTTGAATTGCACTGAATTCAATTCTACTTCCTGTCACTCAAATGCATGGTGTGGCCAATTCAATTTTAATTTCAACTCATGAGTTGAATGGGAGTCAATTATTCTCACTACGCTGTGGTGTGTATGCGTGGCGCCGGTGCTCACTACATGGAGTCCCAGCCATCCAAGGAGAGATGGAAAAATGTGCCATATGCAGCCACACAATAAATCTTATTGCAATTCCCAAATTGACTGTAGCGTCACCCTAAGAGGGGCGCCGGGAAGTTTGTCACACTGCTCTGTGTGTGTGTGTGTGTGTGTGTCTGTGTGTGTGGCTCCCAGGAGACGAGCCTGCTTGAAATCATACTTGTGCCGTCGCCATATTAATCTCTTTAAATAAGTCATAATAATTTACATTTCCCCTTCCTTTTCTATTTTGTAATAGGATATACAGTTTGTCGTATGCCAGATAAATAGAAAAGGATCATTTGTATATGTGTGTGTGTGTGTGTGTGTGTGTGTGTGTGTGTGCGCAATTGTGTTTGCATGTGTGCGTGTGTGTGTGTGGGTGTGGGCTTTGCCGGTGTGTTCCAAATACTAGGAATGATTACTTAGCTCTTAAGTGCAGTCTTTGGATTGCCTGTAAAGTTAGTGTTAGCACAAAGTCCTGGATGTTTGGGCTGCAGATCATTAACATTAATGCATTGCTATGCATCTACAATGGAATCCCATGTGCTGACTACACAATTAGGGGAGAGTTCTAGACAAGCTTGAGTGGGACAGAGCTGGGTCGTGTTCATTAGGCACCAAACTGAAGAAAATGGACTGAAAAGGGGGGGACTACTGGGACTTTCCAATTCACAGGTTGCAACCCTGTCACTCGGTCGCGTCATTTCATTGTTATGAAAGTTCTCAATCTGCCCTCTGCCATAGAGGTGCCCAAAAGTCGTGATAAGCTCAGTCATTCTGAACTGAGGCTACCCACTGGGCACAGACGTCAATTCAACGTCTATTCCAAGTTGGTTCAGCGTAATTTCATTGAAATGACGTGGAAACAACGTTGATTCAACCACTGTGTGCCCAGTGGGTAATTACTGTTTCGTCTAAATTACACTATAGTGGCCTGGAAATACGATGACATTGCTAAAGTAGGCAAGTATTTAGCTGGAAACAACTTTGCCATCATTATCATGTCGTCAAATGTATTTTAGACTGATGGAAATGTTGTCATTAGCTAGCAAAATATGTCAAAAATAGCTGCCAATGCTAATGTTAGCTAGCTAAAATCTGGTTGTCTCCCCTCAATCTTAACTAGCTACCTGATGTTATACTGCATCTAAAGTCAATCTGGCTACATCAAAATTATGACAAATGTTTTTCATACTAATTATTTGCCTCCTTTTGAAATTACATTATATTTCCAAGCCACTCTAATGCACTTTTTAAAAAATCAAATCTTCACTGTTCAAAACAATATTGTGACGAAACCTGCAACCCATGAATAAGTGTTTTCCGTTGCTTGCCCTGATGAACACGACCGGTAATGGCATTTCCAGAGTCTGATCTTCCCCCACTTAAGAAGAAATCCTGCAGGTCTGATTTTCTTTTGTATGTCTCACTTTACTGTATGGCAATAGTCATAAAGTGTTGAGCGAAATGGTAGGATAATTTGACACAAGGGCCCAAGGAGTTGTAATTTTCTGATTTCATTGTTTACAGACTCTAAATATGTTGGTTTCTATTGATTTATATAAATGAATTTGTTAAACAGAGACACTAAACCTTAAATACAAACATAATCAAGTTTGGCAAAGAACTGGTGTAAAAAAACGAGGCTACCAAGAATTTAGAGTTTAGTGCTAGAACTACAGAAAAATTTACTTGGACATTTTTTTAGTTGACTACAGGTTTGACAGAGATCATCCAGAGGCATGTTCAATCCACCAAGTTGAGAAATAATGTTTGGGCATTTACCTGGTGCCTCACTTGGAAATATGCTGAGAGATTTCTAATACATCACTTGAGTACAAATCCACTATCTTCAAATGAATCAAACATCTAAAAAGGCAGATGAGTTCTACTCTTGTCTAACACTGGTTCTTATGCTAAAGAGAAAGATTGACACTAATAAACTGACGTTAATTACACAGACTTTGAACATACCTTTCTTCTTCTATGGTTACAGAGGAACTGTGCCATAATCACATGCTCTGCTCTTGGGTGATCTTCTTATGAAAGACTCTCCTGAAGATGGACCCTCAAGGCACAATTTCAAAAAATCATTTAAAATGTACAGTACAAAATAATATATTTTTTTCTCACAAATTTTTGCTTCAGATCAAGAGAATTATAAATCATTATTATAAAGGCAGGCTGTTCAAGCATCTTGGAGAGGCTCTCTCTTCCCGATGAGGCATCAAAGGTAGTTGTATCTGATGAGGGAGGTCATTATAGTAGAAGATTTGGTCATGCTAACACGCTTCTATAAGCCAATGTTGTCTCATTAGATGTCTTTGTTACAGCTAGAAGGTGAAGTACAATAAACAACTATCAGTTCATCAATTCAGTCCAACTAGGTCCAAATACAGATGCAGTCTTTTTTTTCACAGCACAGCACAGCATGCCGCACTCACCTGCAGGGATCGATATTTTACTTCATTCAATTGCAATAACAAATGCCACAGAAAGGAGATTATTTTGTGTCTGCCTTCCCCTCCTGGATCTTGACCCAGGTGAGTGCAGCATGCTGTGCTGTGCGCAAAAAAACAAACTGCATCTGTAGGTCTATTGTCCCCATGACGTAGCACTAGCAATCATCATCAGCTTTGATAGAAAGGCCTTCAATAAGGTCACTGTAAGGCGATTCCACGCCAGTAGGAGCGGAAAATATTTTTGGTAGGCCTATCTCAGATTGTTCTGGCAATTCTCACATAGAAACTTCATTGGGAGGAAGGATGTTTGAAAATGCTTTTTATACACTGAGTGTACAAAACATTATGAACATAGACTGAACAGGTGAAGCCAGGTGAAAGCTATGATCCCTTATTGATGTCACCTGTTAAATCCACTTAAATAATGTAGATGAAGGGGGGGAGATAGGTTAAAGAAGGATTTTTAAGCCTTGAGACATGGATTGTGTATATGTGCCATTCAGAAGGTGAATGAGCAAGACAAAATATGTATGTGCCTTTGAACAGGGTTTCTTCAACGAGGCGTTCGCGAAGGATATTCTACAGACTCCCGACAAGGCCCAGATCCCCGTCATTCGCGTGAGGAAGAGACGGAGATATCGTGGACGCAGATCCGGGTGCCTTGTAAGGATCCGACGGCGAACGAGTAAACTGCCTCTCCCATCAATCCTATTAGCCAACGTTCAAGCTTTGGAGAATAAAATGGACGATTTAAGATTACGGTTATCCTACCAACGGGACATTAAAAACTGTAATATCTTATGTTTCACGGAGTCGTGGCTGAACGACAACAATGACAACATTCAGCTAGCGGGCTATACGCTACATCGGCAGGACAGAACGGCAGACTCGGGTAAGACGAGGGGCGGCGGTCTGTGTATATTTGTAAACAACAGCTGGTGCACAAAATCAAATACTAAGGAAGTCTCAAGGTTTTGCTCGCCCGAGGTAGAGTATCTTATGATAAGCTGTAGACCACACTATTTACCAAGAGAGTTTTCATCTATATTTTTCATAGCTGTCTATTTACCACCACAAACCAATGCTGGCATTAAGATTGCACTGAATGAGTTGTACAAGGCCATTAATCAACAGGAAAACGCTCATCCAGATGCAGTGCTCCTAGTGGCCGGGGACTTTAATGCAGGGAAACTTAAATCCGTTCTACCTCATTTCTACCAGCATGTTAAATGTGCAACCAGAGGGGAAAAAACTCTAGACCACCTTTACTCCACACACAGAGACGCATACAAAGCTCTCCCTCGCCCTCCATTTGGCAAATCTGACCATAACTCTATCCTCCTGATTCCTGCTTATAAGCAAAAACTGAAGCAGAAAGCACCAGTGATTCGGCTAATAAAAAAGTGGTCAGATGACGCAGATGCTAAGCTACAGGACTGTTTTGCTAGCACAGACTGGAACATGTTCCGGGATTCTTCAGACAGCATTGAGGAGTACACCACATCAGTCACTGGCTTCATCAATAAGTGCATCGATGATGTCGTCCCCACAGTGACCGTACGTACATACCCCAACCAGAAGCCATGGATTACAGGAAACATCCGCACTGAGCTAAAGGGTAGAGCTGCCGCTTTCAAGGAACGGGACTCTAACCCGGACGCTTATAAGAAATCCCGCTATGACCTCCGACGAACCATCAAACAGGCAAAGAGTCAATACAGGTCTAAGATTGAATCATACTACACTGGCTCTGACGCTCGTCGGATGTGGCAGGGCTTGAAAACTATTACAGACTACAAAGGGAAGCACAGCCGCGAGCTGCCCAGTGACACAAGCCTACCAGACGAGCTAAACCACTTCTATGCTCGCTTCGAGGCAAGCAACACTGAAGCATGCATGAGAGCACCAGCTGTTCCCGGACGACTATGTGATCACGCTCTCCGTAGCCGATGTGAGTAAGACTTTTAAGCAGGTCAACATTCACAAGGCCGCAGGGCCAGACGGATTACCAGGACGTGTACTCCGAGCATGTGCTGACCAACTGGCAAGTGTCTTCACTGACATTTTCAACATGTCCCTGACTGAGTCTGTAATACCAACATGTTTCAAGCAGACCACCATAGTCCCCGTGCCCAAGAACTCTAAGATAACCTGCCTAAATGACTACCGACCCGTAGCACTGACGTCTGTAGCCATGAAGTGCTTTGAAAGACTGGTCATGGCTCACATCAACAGCATAATCCCAGAAACCCTAGACCCACTCCAATTTGCATACCGCCCCAACAGATCCACAGATGATGCAATCTCTATCGCACTCCACACTGCCCTTTCCCACCTGGACAAGAGGAACACCTACGTGAGAATGCTATTCATTGACTACAGCTCAGCGTTCAACACCATAGTGACCTCAAAGCTCATCACTAAGCTAAGAATCCTGGGACTAAACACCTCCCTCTGCAACTGGATCCTGGACTTCCTGACGGGCCGCCCCCAGGTGGTAAGGGTAGGTAACAACACATCTGCCACACTGATCCTCAACACGGGGGCCCCTCAGGGGTGCGTGCTCAGTCCCCTCCTGTACTCTCTGTTCACCCATGACTGCATGGCCAGGCACGACTCCAACACCATCATTAAGTTTGCCGACGACACAACAGTGGTAGGCCTGATCACCGACAACGATGAGACAGCCTATAGGGAGGAGGTCAGAGATCTGGCCGTGTGGTGCCAGGACAACAACCTCTCCCTCAACGTGACCAAGACAAAGGAGATGATTGTGGACTACAGGAAAAAAAAGAGGACTGAGCACGCCCCCATTCTCATCGACGGGGCTGTAGTGGAACAGGTTGAGAGCTTCAAGTTCCTTGGTGTCCACATCACCAACGAACTATCATGGTCCAAACACACCATGACAGTCGTGAAGAGGGCACGACAAAGCCTATTCCCCCTCAGGAGACTAAAAAGATTTGGCATGGGTCCTCAGATCCTCAAAAAATTCTACAGCTGCACCATCGAAAGTGCATCCTGACTGGTTGCATCACCGCCTGGTATGGCAACTGCTTGGCCTCTGACCGCAAGGCACTACAGAGGGTAGTGCGTACGGCCCAGTACATCACTGGGGCAAAGCTCCCTGCCATCCAGGACCTCTATACCAGGCAGTGTCAGAGGAAGGCCCTCAAAATTGTCAAAGACTCCAGCCACCCTAGTCATAGACTGTTCTCTCTGCTACCGCACGGCAAGCGGTACCGGAGTGCCAAGTCTAGGTCCAAAAGACTTCTCAACAGCTTCTACCCCCAAGCCATAAGACTCCTGAACAGCTAATCATGGCTACCCG
Source organism: Coregonus clupeaformis (assembly GCF_020615455.1). NCBI lineage: Eukaryota > Metazoa > Chordata > Actinopteri > Salmoniformes > Salmonidae > Coregonus > Coregonus clupeaformis. The sequence continues at coordinate 35,641,392 of NC_059217.1, read as the reverse complement.
GACTATTTGCACTGCCCCCCCACCCCATCCTTTTTACGCTGCTGCTACTCTGTTAAGTATTTATGCATAGTCACTTTAACTCTACCCACATGTACATATTACCTCAACTACCTCAACTAGCCGGTGCCCCCGCACATTGACTATGCAACGGTGTCACGGTTCAGACAGACGACAAGAGGACCACAATTGCGTCACACCAGAAAGTTTATTTAAACTTAAGGGAAAAGGGAAGTAGGGAGTGAGTGAAGGCTCCAGGGGTTATCCCGTCCAATGTGCTGGGTCTGTGCCTCCCCCCAGTGGCAGCGATGCGTCCGATGACGCCGGTGGTTGGTGGTCCAGAAGTCCTGGGGGGGGGGAGGAAACACAGACACAACGGGGCGGATGAAAACAGGCAGAAGTACAGTTCAGGGGAAATCCAAATACGTTGTAGCAAGGCAGAAGGCTGGTCAGAGTTACCGGGGTCGAAGAGTAGTCAGGAGTCGTAATGGCAGAAAGCAGGTCTGGTTTTCCTGGGGCAGAAGAGTATCCAAGAATCAGGCAGGTCCGGGGTCACAAAACAAGGGTGAGCCAGAAGCGCGAGCACACAGGTTCCGGGTGTGAGCTTTGCAGACGATCTGACAAAGGAGAGCTGACAGACGGGGCTTTAAATACTGGGAGAGGTTAGTGGGTAATGCAGCGCAGCTGGCAGAGTAATTAGAGCCGAGCAGAGCAGGGACAGGTGGAGCTCGTTAGGCTGAGTAGAGAGAGAGAGATGAGCAGAGTGGAAGATAGTGGAAACACATTAAGGTGGTAACCCGGTGGAGTGAGAGGGCTCATGACAGAACCCCCCCAAGGGGACGGCCCCAGATGTCCCAAGAGCAACACCACGCCGGGCGGGAGGAGGGGAGCCGGAGGAGGGCTAGAACTCCTCCGAACGGTCCGAGCGAACGCCCTCATCCTCGGAGGAAGCCGGAGGGCCGTGGTCGGGGAGATGGGACAGGTCCCGAGACAGGATCAGGCACAGGACAGGAAGCCGAGCGGGCAGGACGGTTAGGGATCCCTCTGGGGCGGCCCCTACGGATTGCAGGTTGATCAGGATGCCGTTGGTGGAAGGCGGTGATGAGAGTCCTATCCACAATCCGACTAGCTGGCACCCAGGTCCTTTCCTCAGGTCCATAGCCCTCCCAGTCAATGAGGTACTGGAGACCCCTACCCCTCCGTCTGGACCGAAGCAGGCGGCGGGACGGTGTAAACCAGACCACCATCGACGAGCCGTGGAGGAGGAGGACAAGGCGCAGCAGGGACCAGCGGACTCTCATGAATGGGCTTAATCTTAGACACATGGAAAGTGGGGTGCACCCTCATGGAATTAGGCAGTTGGAGCCGGACAGCAGTTGGGCTAATCACTCTTATGATAGGGAATGGGCCAATGAACCGAGGTGCCAACTTCTGCGACTCCACCCTGAGTGGCAGGTTCCTTGACGACAACCACACCCTTTGACCAACATGGTAGGTGGGAGCAGGGATTCTCCGACGGTTGGCCCCGGTAGTGTAGCTGGCAACGGATCTGAGAAGTGTGGCTCGGGCCTGTGACCAGGTGCGGCGACATCGACGGGCAAACGCAAGTGCAGATGGGCAAGTAACCTCCCCTTCCTGACTGGCAAATAGAGGAGGCTGGTATCCATAAACACATTGGAAAGGGGACATACCGATGGCAGAGCAGGTCAGAGAATTGTGTGCGTACTCCACCCATGTCAATTGCTGCGACCAGGAGTGGGGGGTTGCGTGAAGTCATGCATCGCAGTGCCTTCTCGAGCTCCTGATTTGCCCGCTCTGACTGCCCATTGGATTGGGGATGGAATCCGGAAGTCAGACTGACTGTGGCTCCCAGCAGGTGACAGAACTCCTTCCAAAAAGCGGAGGAGAATTGTGGACCACGGTCAGAAACTACATCCTTTGGCAGTCCGTGGATCCGGAAGACGTGTTCCAGGACCACCTGGGCGGTCTCCTTGGCGGTTGGGAGCTTGGGGAGGGGAATGAAGTGTGCCATCTTGCTGAATCGGTCAACTATGGTGAGAATGACGGTCTTGCCCCTTGAAGGGGGCAGCCCCGTGACAAAGTCAAGGGTGATGTGAGACCAGGGACGTCTGGGCACAGGCAGGGGCTGCAGCAATCCGGCTGGGGGCTGGCAGGACGACTTGTGTTGGTTGCAGATGGGGCAGGCTTGGACGAATTCCCGTACATCCTTTCTCAGAGCGGGCCACCAGAACCTCTGGGCGAGCAGGTTGTAAGTGCGGGTGGAGCCAGGGTGACAAGCTAGGCGGGAGTCATGTCCCCACTGAACGACCTGGGACCTTAGGTTTTCGGGGACAAAAAGGCGGTCAGCTGGGCAAGTGCTGGGACCGGGCTGGTTACGGAGAGCTTCCAGCACCTGTTCCTCAACAGCCCAGGTCAGAGCTGCTACGATGCAGGGACTTGGCAGAATCGACACAGGATCCTTGGAGGGGTTGTCATCCTTCTGGAATTGACGGGAGAGGGCGTCTGGCTTGGTGTTGCGTGATCCAGGCCGGTATGACAGAGTGAAATTAAACCTGGTGAAGAACAGGGCCCAGCGGGACTGCCTGGAGTTCAACCGTTTGGCCGTGCGGATGTACTCCAAGTTCTTATGATCGGTCCAAACGAGAAATGGAATGGTGGACCCCTCCAGCCAGTGACGCCACTCCTCCAAGGCAAGCTTCACAGCCAGCAGCTCTCGGTTCCCTATGTCGTAATTGCACTCAGAGGGGGACAACCGACGTGAGAAAAAGGCACAGGGATGGAGCTTCCTATCCTCCGCAGCCCACTGAGAAATCACAGCACCAACTCCCACATCCGAGGCGTCCACCTCCACAATGAATTGCCGGTCCACGTCAGGCATCTGGAGGATGGGAGCGGAGGTGAACCTTACCTTGAGGGTACTGAAGGCCTTGTCGGCTGCTGGGGTCCAGGTGAAGGGTTGCTTGGTGCTGGTTAGAGCAGTGAGAGGGGCAGCAACGGTACTGTAGTTCCGGATAAACTTTCTATAGAAGTTAGCAAACCCCAGAAACTGTTGCAGCTTCTTTCTGTTCTCCGGAACTGGCCATGACGTGACTGCTGATACTTTGGCAGGATCCATTTGGATACTTCCCTCTGCCACTATGTACCCCAGGAAGGCCACTGTCTTGACGTGAAACTCACATTTCTCTGCCTTGGCGTAGAGGGAATTCTCCAGAAGACGATGAAGGACTTGCTGGACATGGCGGGTGTGTTCAGACAGGTTTCTGGAGTAGATTAAGATGTCATCCAGGTAAACGAAGACAAACTTGTTTAACATGTCCCGCAGTACATAATTCACTAGAGCCTGGAACACAGCAGGAGCATTGGTGAGGCCAAAAGGCATAACCAGATACTCGTAGTGGCCTGTTGGTGTATTGAATGCGGTCTTCCATTCATCTCCCTCCCGGATCCGCACTAGGTGGTAAGCGTTTCTGAGATCCAACTTGGTAAAAACAGTGGCTCCCTGGAGCAACTCAAAAGCAGAGGTGAGCAGAGGGAGAGGGTAACGGTTTTTCACTGTGATGTCGTTGAGTCCCCTGTAGTCGATGCAGGGGCGAAGAGATCCGTCCCTCTTCCCCACAAAGAAGAAGCCAGCACCAGCCGGAGATGAAGATGAACGGATCAATCCTGTGGACAGAGAGTCATTGATGTAGTCCTCCATGGACCTTCTTTCAGGAGCAGACAACGAATAAAGACGGCCCCTTGGAGGGGCTGTTCCAGGGAGGAGGTCGATGGCACAGTCGTACGGTCGGTGAGGGGGCAGAGATGTGGCTCTTGCTTTGTTAAACACTTCTCTGAGACCATGGTAGCATTCTGGGACATGGGAGAGGTCAGGGGCGGAGTTAGTAGGTACTGGCCGAGGGGGTAGTGCGGCAGCAAGCAGGCAGGTTCGGTGGCAGTCCTCTCCCCACTCCCTGATCACCCCGGTCACCCAGTCGAGCTGAGGGTTGTGCCGGGCGGAGCCATGGGTAACCCAGGATGAGGGGTTGGCCTGGAGAGGGGAGCAGGTGAAACTGGATAGTTTCTTGATGGTTTCCGGACAGACCCATCAAGACCGGGGCCGTGACATGAGTGACCGATCCGAGTAAGTGTCCGTCCAGTGCCCGGGCAGGAATAGGAGGTGTCAAACGGAGGTTCTCCAGTCCCAGTTGGCGTACCAGCTTGATGTCCATTATGTTGGCTTCGGCGCCAGAATCCACCAGAGCAGCCAGGGTGTGAGTAGAGTCAGAGAGGCGGAGGTGAACTTGCAGCAAGGGTTTGCGGTCGGAGGACTGGATGGTCATTGAGCTCAACCGGACTCCCCCTATGCCCGGTGAGCTTCGGCTTTTAAAGGGCAGGTTACCACACGATGTCCATCACCTCCACAATAGAGGCAGAGGTTTGAGGTGAAGCGGCGCTGGCGCTCTGCAGGAGTGAGAGAGGCTCGCCCAATCTCCATAGGCTCAGACTGATCAAGCTGACTTGGGTGAGTGGCAGTAGCTGACAGGAGCCCAGTCGGATCTCTCCGAATGCCGGTAGTTGGTGGACCTTGGCGCCCCCTCTCACGACGACGGGTCTGTATCCTTCTGTCGATCCGGACAGTCAGTGCGATGGCTTCATCAAGAGTGGAAGGCAGTTCATGGGAGACCAACTCGTCCTTGATATAGTCAGCCAAGCTATGGAAGAACGCGTCCACCAACGATGGTGTGTTCCAAGAACTTCGTCTTGCCAGGGTTCGGAAGTCGATGGAATGGTCTGCGACTGTACGTCTGCCTTGTCGAATACTGAACAGTTCACGAGACGCCTCTGCGGTTGGTGAATCCAGGTCAAACACCTTCAGCATCTCCTCAGCAAACAGGTCGAAGGTTGCACATGCGGGGGTTTGACGTTCGAACTCTGCTGTTCCCCAGAGTCGAGCTCGGCCCGTCAGGTGAGTGATGGCATACCCGACCCTAGCCCCCTCCGTGGCGAAGGTCCTTGGCTGCAAGGAGAACTGAAGTCGGCAGCTAGTCAGGAATGGCCGGACCTGGGTAGAATCGCCGTTGAACCGCTCGGGGTTTCCAATCTTGGGTTCCGGGGCAGCGGCTGAAATGACCGGGGCAGGTAACTCGGAGGCAGGGCTGGTGGGCAGACTGGCTGGGGTAAGGTTGGTGAGGAGTTGGATGATCCTGGCGAGTTGTTGTTGCTGCTGCTGGGACTGCTGCTGGTGCTGCTGGAACTGCTGATGCTGTTGGTAGCCGACCTGAAGCAGAGAGGTGATGTCGCCGCTCATGCGGCCTAGCTCTCTCTCAGTGTGTTCCAGGCGTAGCATGGCGGTGGGTTGCTCAGGTTCTTCGGTTTCCATGTCGGGGGAAGTGTGCGCTGAGTCCATGATGGTCAGATCGTACTGTCACGGTTCAGACAGACGACAAGAGGACCACAATTGCGTCACACCAGAAAGTTTATTTAAACTTAAGGGAAAAGGGAAGTAGGGAGTGAGTGAAGGCTCCAGGGGTTATCCCGTCCAATGTGCTGGGTCTGTGCCTCCCCCAGTGGCAGCGATGCGTCCGATGACGCCCGGTGGTTGGTGGTCCAGAAGTCCTGGGGGAGGAAACACAGACACAACGGGGCGGATGAAAACAGGCAGAAGTACAGTTCAGGGGAAATCCAAATACGTTGTAGCAAGGCAGAAGGCTGGTCAGAGTTACCGGGGTCGAAGAGTAGTCAGGAGTCGTAATGGCAGAAAGCAGGTCTGGTTTTCCTGGGGCAGAAGAGTATCCAAGAATCAGGCAGGTCCGGGGTCACAAAACAAGGGTGAGCCAGAAGCGCGAGCACACAGGTTCCGGGTGTGAGCTTTGCAGACGATCTGACAAAGGAGAGCTGACAGACGGGACTTTAAATACTGGGAGAGGTTAGTGGGTAATGCAGCGCAGCTGGCAGAGTAATTAGAGCCGAGCAGAGCAGGGACAGGTGGAGCTCGTTAGGCTGAGTAGAGAGAGAGAGATGAGCAGAGTGGAAGATAGTGGAAACACATTAAGGTGGTAACCCGGTGGAGTGAGAGGGCTCATGACAAACGGTACCCCCCTGTGTATGTATAGCCTCCCTACTGTCACTTTATTCTATTGTATATATAGCCTCCCTACTGTCACTTTATTTTACTTCTGCTCTTTTTTTTCTCAACACTTTTTTGTTGTTGTTTTATTCTTACTTTTTTGTTTAAAATAAATGCACTGTTGGTTAAGGGCTGTAAGTAAGCATTTCACTGTAATGTCTGCACCTGTTGTATTCGGCGCATGTGACCAATAAAATTTGATTTGATTTGATTTGATTTGATTTGGTAGTAGGTGCCAGGCGCACTGGTTTGAGTGTGTCAAGAACTGCAATGCTGCTAGGTTTTTCATGCTCAACAGTTTCCCATGTCTATCAAGAATGGTCTACCACCCAAAGGACATCCAGCCAACTTGACACAACATGGGCCAGAATCCCTGTGGAATGCTTTCGACACCTTGTAGAGTCCATGCCCCGACGAAATGGGTGTTCCTAATGTTTTTTACATGTTTTTCAGGCCGGCTACTTGCAAATACGTTTTTGTATTTAAAATACAAAATACATGTATTTTAATTAAATACATTACAAAATACAAGTATTTTGTAGTTTATTTGGATACATTGATCTTTATGATATTTTGCATCTTTATTTTGTCATTGTGTTTAGTAATTTTTGCCCATCCCTGATCACGGTGACATCCAGATGGTTACTAGTACCAAATACCAATATTACAAGTTATTTCTCATGTAGGCTATTATCCTACTCAAAGTAAAATCAAGTGGGATGGAACAAATTTGCCACTTTAGCTACCGCCGGCGACTTGTGATACAGCTTCCCGATGGGAAGCAACTGCTCCCCAGTGGGAAGCAACTCACATCGGCAAGCACTAGCCTCTTCGCCCAACCATATTGAAGACGCTAGCAGGCACCTCGATACAACACCGTTGCACTGGTCATCTTGTCGTTATGTTAGCTAATTGACATGTCATGGTGACATCCAGATGGTGACCAATAGGCCTACTACAAGTTATTTCTCCCTCGCCCATCGAAATAAACATAACTTTATTTTACAAGTTTTAACTAGCACCATGCTGCTGTTGTAGCCAGCATAAATTAGCTTGCAGGGAAGGGCTCATCAGGACGACTGACTGAACCAAATCCATTCATCTCCACTCGACTCTCAGCTGCTCAACATACGACATCAATTTGGGCACCAGGCGTGTCTGTATAGCCTCTCCCTGTTGGTGGTGATCCTATAATTGATTAGTACTTCAGAATTAGAATTAGCAGAGAGCCCACCCTGGAAATGTTATGTACTTGTAGTAGAGTATATTGTTCCAAACAATATGTCTTAAAATGAACACAATCAAAAAGGGTAGTTTTGAGATGTTCAAGTTAATATTATTAATGTGTATTTCAGAATGTAGACATACTCCATATTTTAGAGCTCACTATAAGGATTATGGTCCGTGCACATTTTGGCCAATTGTTTTCTGAGTTAAAACTGATTTTTTCTTGTTATCACGTTTTTTGCATATAAACCAAAAAACTACTTGATATTTAGACTTTCACAAGTGGGTGGGGTTAAATGTGGAATGCCTGTCATTGGCCAAATGCACAACCAACACTTCCTGTGTTGGTTAACAATGAAGTTAACCCTTTTAACTTCATTGTATTCATCTACTATCTACTAACTCATCTATTAATGCCAAGATATAGTGATATTTTCCATTTCTATTTTAGATTTAAGATTATAAAATAGTAACAAAAATGATAGTGTATATTGACCTATTATTTAACTGCTGTTACTGTAAATCGTTAGCTATCTGATATATGCTAGCTCCCTAGGTAACCATTGGTAATCTGAGCATCATTTCTGAAGAGGTGTCATTTCAAAATGAGGGGTGCTATAGCTCTGCTGGTATTGCTATTCTGTCTGTCGAGGGCATGTGCTCAGGTAAGGACGAGAGTGGAGGGGTCAGAGATTGACATCAGTCCTGAGGCTACAGAGACAACTCACAAATTACTGTCCAGGCCACCACACACACTCCTGCAGTACACTCTTCTCCCCGCCTCCTTCCCCTGCCTGCCAAGTACTCAAATTTAGGGAAGATCTAGGCCTGTATTCACAAGGTGTCTCAGAGTAGCATTGCTGAACTAGGATTACTGATCAGGTCCCCTTTGTCCATGTAATTAACAGATTCAGCACTCTTCAGACTAAGAAGGGGTCCCCTGATTGAGTCCCCTGATATCATTATAGGAAAAGGCCCTTTTAATAAATACTTTTGTATCACTATGCTTTCTTTATGGTTGCATTGCATTTTGTCCACCCACACTCTAGCTGTCATAGCCTTGCTTCATACATCCTTCTTTCTTCCATTCCTCGCCTCTCTTTAAAGCACATCGGAGGAGGAGGCCTAAGGGGAGGAACCTTCAATCCTCTCCCCCAATGAGCTTTGAGAGGGAGGTGAGAAATGAAGGAAACAAGGAAAGAGGAAGCAAGGATATGACAGCTAGTAAAACATTTTGACAGTGCCTGAGTGAGTGAGTGAGTAGCTGTGTTACCCAGGCCCTGTCCAGACACAACCCCTAACCTGAGAGGGATTGATGGGTGGTGACATGGTGAGAGCTCCACCTTACCCTCTGATAGGCTTGGTGCTAATTACATGGACAAGGGGGCCCTGGTTAGTAATCCTAGATCAGCAATGCTACTCTGAGACACTTTGTGAATACAGCCCTAGATCTTGCCAAAATGTTAGGTGTGTGAGTGAGTACATGGCAGGTAGGGGGCGGGGAGAGGAGTGTACTGCAGGTGTATGTGTGGTGGCCTGGCCAGTCATTTGTGGGTCGTCTCTTAATCTGATACTCCCACCTTGCTCACTACCTCTTCATTGTCCCTCTGTTAAATTATGTCATTCTCTGACTCCTCCACTCTCCTCCTTACCTGAGCCCATGCCCTCGACAGACAGAACAGCAACACCAGCAGAGCAACAGCACCCCTCATTTTGAAATGACACCTTTTCAGAAATGATGCTCAGATTACCAATGGTTAACTAGGGAGCTAGGATATATCAGATAGCTAACCATTTACAGTAACAGCAGTTCATTAATAGGTCAATAAACACTATCATTTTTGTGACTATCTTATCATCTTAAATATAAAATAGAAATGAGAAATATCACTATATCTTGACATTAATAGATTAATTACTAGCTATTAATAGATGACTTATTAGATAGTAGATGAACACAATAAAGTGAAAAGGGTGAACTCCTATTTTGAAGGGACGGTAAGTGTTTGCTGTGCATTTGGCCAATGACAGGCATTCCACATTTAACCCCAAATTGCCACTTTCATCATGATTTTCTCAAAAATGGTTTGTGATACAAAAGTAAAAAGCATGTCAAACATCCTTCCTCCCAATTACATTTCTAAGTGAGAATTGACAGAACAATTTGCGATACCAAAAATATTTTGGTGTGGAATCGCCCTCTAAAGTTTTAAAGTAGCAATGTACATTTTGAAAAAGTTCAGTTCAGGAAAACTAGTAATTAAAATACCAAGCGTCAACCTTGGAGATCCTAAAACACTAAATGCAAGTTACACAAATAAAATAAAATGTTAAAACATTGCCTTTGTAAGACAGGCTTTAGTAATGCCCATATTTCAATGTCGCCAAAACACTGTATAAAATTCTATACTTACATTCATTCAATTGAAAAATGAAACATTCAAAGGAAAATGGTCAATGGACAAAAGGCCAAAAAAATATTATTGAATCAAAGTCCTTGGTTGCTTTCACATGCTCAGTTCATTAATTAAATATCCTATATTCAACAATGTTCCTTTGAAAGCTTGTCAGATTGTGTGACTCAAACACGTTATCGTAGCCTTGATAAGTGGAATTGTGTGTAGCTGTATTTCTAAAGTTGCAAAGGAGTGCATTGTCATATGTCCAAAAAATAACGGCCCATCCATCAATAACCATTTTACAATAGCTTTTGTATTTGCATCTCTTTTAATAATAGATAAAGATACAGAAATTAACCAAAATATTTTGGCATGAGAATGCATGAGCAGAAAAGAACCCCATACCTACTGTAAAATATGGTGGTGGATCTTTGATGTTATGGGGCTATTTTGCTTCCACTGGTGCCCTTGTTAAGGTCAATGGCATCATGAACTTTACCAAGTACCAGGACATTTAAGCCATAAACCTGGTTGCCTCTGCCAGGAGGCTAAAACTTGGCCGCAAGTGGATCTTCCAGCAAGACAATAACCCCAAGCACATGTCAAAATCCACAAAGAAATGGTTAATTGGCCACAAAATTAACATTTTACAATGGCCATCTCAGTCTCCAGACTTGAAACCCATTGAAAACCTGTGGTTTGAAGTGAAGAGTGCAGTCCATAAGCACAGACAAAGGATATCAAGGATCTGGAAGGATTCTGTATTTTAGGAATGGTCTAAGATCCCTCTACGATTCCTCTCTTCTACGACTCATAAAACATTTGAGAAAAAGGCTCCATGCCATTATCCTCACAAGAAGAGGTATTAATAGGTATTGGAAACAGGACGGGGTGTCAATCATTTTGACCTCTTCCATTTTGAGAAAAAAAATGTATTAAACTCTTTCACTAAGCAATTGTATTAGCATAAACTAATATAATTTCCAAATTTTGGGAGCATACAATATACAGTAGCTCAGTATTTTAATTATTAACTGTATATAATTATTGCTCACCTTTATCAAGGGTGTCAATAATTATGGACCCCACTGTATATGGATAGACAACACTTCATTTTATGCAAACATAATTAAGTGGAATTCACCACAAACAAAGACTTGTCTATGTATGCTGCTGATATACAATACTTTTCAATGTACAGCATAACATTGTATGAACAGTATCGCTGAGTGATTAACCAAAATGTCGTATTTTTTTAACCCATGTCCGTTCAATTACTTGAATTCCATTTAGTTCGTTTTTTTTGTGAGCCCAACGCGCCGTTTTGCTAGAGAGACATCAAATAATTCACGAGAGAAATCAAGTCATTAAGTATGTGGGGCGCTGGGCTGAAGGGAGTTGTAGTTTTCATTAAAGGGAAAATTCATATTCATATATTCATATTCATCATCTCAAGCACCACTCCAACATCAACATTATGTGAAAATGGCGAATTTCTAAGTTTTGTAGTAAAAAAGGAAGATAAGTGTTTTCAATGACATCATCAACAAATTAGTAGATCATTAGTAGGCAACGTCTAAAATCACATGATGCACACTGATGATGTCATTGGAAACACTTATCTTCCTCTGTCTTTTTCACTACAAAATGAGCAATTTTCACATGCTGAATCAAATACTTATTGAGTGTATGTAAACTTCTGACCCACTGGGAATGTGATGAAAGAAATAATTCATTCTCTCTACTATTATTCTAAAATGTCACATTCTTAAAATAAAGTGGTGATCCTAACTGACCTAAGACAGGGAATTTTTACTAGGATTAAATGTCAGGAATTGTGAAAAACTGAGTTTAAATGTATTTGGCTAAGGTGTATGTAAACTTCTGACTTCAACTGGAGCTAGCCTACCTAAACATGCTGCAGAGCTCCAGTTGAAGTCAGAAGTTTACATACACCTTAGCCAAATACATTTAAACTCAGTTTTTCACAATTCCTGACATTTAATCCTAGTAAAAATTCCCTGTCTTAGGTCAGTTAGGATCACCACTTTATTTTAAGAATGTGAAATGTCAGAATAATAGATGAGAATGATTTATTTAAGCTTTTGTTTCTTTCATCACATTCCCAGTGGGTCAGAAGTTTACATACACTCAATTAGTATTTGGTAGCATTGCCTTTACATTTTTTTACTTGGGTCAAACGTTTCGGGTAGCCTTCCACAAGCTTCCCACAATAAGTTGGGTGAATTTTGGCCCATTCCTCCTGACAGAGCTGGTGTAACTGAGTCAGGTTTGTAGGCCTCCTTGCTCGCACACGCTTTTTCAGTTCTGCCCACAAATGTTCTATAGGGTTGAGGTCAGGGCTTTGTGATGGCCACTCCAATACCTTGACTTTGTTGTCCTTAAGCCATTTTGCCACAACTTTGTAAGTATGCTTGGGGTCATTGCCCATTTGGAAGACCCATTTGCGACCAAGCTTTAACTTCCTGACTGATGTCTTGAGATGTTGCTTCAATATATCCACATAATTTTCCTTCCTCATGATGCCATCTATTTTGTGAAGTGCACCAGTCCCTCCTGCAGCAAAGCACCCCCACAGCATGATGCTGCCACCCCCGTGCTTCACGGTTGGGATGGTGTTCTTCGGCTTGCAAGCGTTCCCCTTTTTCCTCCAAACATAACGATGGTCATTATGGCCAAACAGTTCTATTTTTGTTTCATCAGACCAGAGGACATTTCTCCAAAAAGTATGATCTTTGTCCCCATGTGCAGTTGCAAACCTTAGTCTGGCTTTTTTATGGCGCTTTTGGAGCAGTGGCTTCTTCCTTGCTGAGCGGCCTTTCAGGTTATGTTGATATAGGACTCGTTTTATTGTGGATATAGATACTTTTGTGCCTGTTTCCTCCAGCATCTTCACAAGGTCCTTTGCTGTTGTTCTGGGATTGATTTGCACTTTTCGCACCAAAGTACGTTCATCTCTAGGAGACAGAACGTGTCTCCTTCCTGAGCGGTATGATGGCTGCGTGGTCCAATGGTGTTTATACTTGCTTACTATTGTTTGTACAGATGAACGTTGTACCTTCAGGCATTTGGAAATTGCTCCCAAGGATGAACCAGACTTGTGGAGGTCTACAATCTTTTTTATGAGGTCTTGGCTGATTTCTTTTGATTTTCCCATGATATCAAGCAAAGAGGCACTGAGTTTGAAGGTAGGCCTTGAAATACATCCACAGGTACACCTGCAATTGACTCAAATGATGTCAATTAGCCTACCAGAAGCTTCTAAAGCCATGAGATCATTTTCTGGAATTTTACAAGCTGTTTAAAGGCACAGTCAACTTAGTGTATGTACATTTCCGACCCACTGGAATTGTGATACAGTGAATTATAAGTGAAATAATCTGTCTGTAAACAAGTGTTGAAAATTACTTGTGTCATGCACAAAGTATATGTCCTAACCGACTTGCCAAAACTGTAGTTTGTTAACAAGAAATTTGTGGAGTGGTTGAAAAACAAGTTTTAATGACTCCAACCTAAGTGCATGTAAACTTCCGACTTCAACTGTAAATTAGATGACTAAAGACAGTACAGTATGGGAGCACAGACATAATGTTGTCTGGCTGGCTGCTACTGCCTGAGCAGAGATGAGATGATGACTTTAAGGAACGAAAAATAATAGAGTCATCTAATAAAAACTGAGTAATAAACTGAAATATTTTATTTCATAGTAGTTTCCTATTTTTCTATTGATGTCTACCCAATGTGGACCTGACAGAGACAATGGAATATTTTTAATGTTTTGGCAATTGAATGTTCACTATTTTTGGCATTGGAATTTTCATTAAAAAGTTCTAAAATAATTGTAATGTCATTATTTCATAATGCATTTAATGTTGAAAACAATTAATAGAAACCTAAATCAAAAAACCGTGATTTCTTAGGGTTTTTCGAAACCGAACAGATCTCAAAAAGCATTAATCACTCAGCAGTGATGATCATATTTTGGGCAACAAAAGAAAGCAGTCCTCTAACTGAGCTTAATGTTGAATGAGGCTGCAAATAACCCTCTTATAGTTTTATGATCAGTCTTAATTATTGTGGCTTTGAGTAACGTGGTTAAATACAGGAACAAGTCATGGCTTTCTATCCTGGAAGCCATCTCAATTCGCCAAATGAGTTTATCTCCAAACAAATATTTGGAGAATCAGTTGGAATTACACAAAGGAAGAGTAACTGTAACAATCAATTGTAAATTTTCGGGAAACTAAGATGGTTAAATTGCCCCCATTTGTTTGCAACATTTCAACAAATAGTGGGGGAAAAAAGTATTTAGTCAGCCACCAATTGTGCAAGTTCTCCCACTTAAAAAGATGAGAGAGGCCTGTAATTTTCATCATAGGTACACGTCAACTATGACAGACAAATTGAGAAAAAAAAATCCAGAAAATCACATTGTAGGATTTTTTATGAATTTATTTGCAAATTATTGTGGAAAATAAGTATTTGGTCACCTACAAACAAGCAAGATTTCTGGCTCTCACAGACCTGTAACTTCTTCTTTAAGAGGCTCCTCTGTCCTCCACTCGTTACCTGTATTAATGGCACCTGTTTGAACTTGTTATCAGTATAAAAGACACCTGTCCACAACCTCAAACAGTCACACTCCAAACTCTACTATGGCCAAGACCAAAGTGCTGTCAAAGGACACCAGAAACAAAATTGTAGACCTGCATCAGGCTGGGAAGACTGAATCTGCAATAGGTAAGCAGCTTGGTTTGAAGAAATCAACTGTGGGAGCAATTATTAGGAAATGGAAGACATACAAGACCACTGATAATCTCCCTCGATCTGGGGCTCCTCGCAAGATCTCACCCCGTGGGGTCAAAATGATCACAAGAACGGTGAGCAAAAATCCCAGAACCACACGGGGGGACCTAGTGAATGACCTGCAGAGAGCTGGGACCAAAGTAACAAAGCCTACCATCAGTAACACACTACGCCGTCAGGGACTCAAATACTGCAGTGCCAGACGTGTCACCCTGCTTAAGCCAGTACATATCCAGGCCCGTCTGAAGTTTGCTAGAGTGCATTTGGATGATCCAGAAGAGGATTGGGAGAATGTCATATGGTCAGATGAAACCAAAATATAACTTTTTGGTAAAAACTCAACTCGTCGTGTTTGGAGGACAAAGAATGCTGAGTTGCATCCAAAGAACACCATACCTACTGTGAAGCATGGGGGTGGAAACATCATTGTTTGGGGCTGTTTTTCTGCAAAGGGACCAGGACGACTGATCCGTGTAAAGGAAAGAATGAATGGGGCCATGTATCGTGAGATTTTGAGTGAAAACCTCTTTCCATCAGCAAGGGCATTGAAGATGAAACGTGGCTGGGTCTTTCAGCATGACAATGATCCCAAACACACCGCCCGGGCAACGAAGGAGTGGCTTCGTAAGAAGCATTTCAAGGTCCTGGAGTGGCCTAGCCAGTCTCCAGATCTCAACCCCATAGAAAATCTTTGGAGGGAGTTGAATGTCCGTGTTGCCCAGCGACAGCCACAAAACATCACTGCTCTAGAGGAGATCTGCATGGAGGAATGGGCCAAAATACCAGCAACAGTGTGTGAAAACCTTGTGAAGACTTACAGAAAACATTTGACCTGTGTCATTGCCAACAAAGGGTATATAACAAAGTATTGAGAAACTTTTGTTATTGACCAAATACTTATTTTCCACCATAATTTGCAAATAAATTCATAAAAAATCCTACAATGTGATTTTCTGGAATTTTCTTTCTCATTTTGTCTGTCATAGTTGACGTGTACCTATGATGAAAATTACAGGCCTCTCTCATATTTTAAGTGGGAGAACTTGCACAATTGGTGGCTGACTAAATACTTTTTTCCCCACTGTACATACAGTGCCTTCAGAAAATTTCCTTCCTCTCCGTCTGTCACGATCGTCATAATGATTGGACCAAGGCGCAGCGTGATATGCGTACATCTTTTTAATAGTGTACATGATACAAAATGCAAAACAACCAAACGAAACGTGAAGTCCTCGGTTAACAACACGGAACAAGATCCCACGAATCACAAGTGCACAACAGGCTGCCTAAGTATGGTTCCCAATCAGAGACAACAAGCAACAGCTGATTCTCGTTGCCTCTGATTGAGAACCACCCCGGCCAACCTAGAAAACACATGAACTAGAAACTGAACATAGAACACAAAACATAGACCCTACACACCCTGGCCAGGGCGTGACCCCAGAGCCAGGGCGTGACACCGTCAACTCAGTTAGGAAGGATGCCTGTATGTTTGTAGTGACTGGGTGTATTGATACACCATCCAAATTGTAATTACACTGAACCAAAATATAAACGCAACATGTAAAGTGTTGGTCCCATGTTTTATGAGCTGAAATAAAAAATGTTGTGGACAAATTTGTTTACATCCTTGTTGGTGAGCATTTCTCCTTTGCCAAGATAATCCATCCACCTGACAGGTGTGGCATATCAAGAAGCTGATTAAACAGCATGATCATTACACAGGTGCAGCTTGTGCTGGGGACAATAAAAGGCCACTCTAAAATGTGCAGTTTTGTCACACAGCACAATGCCACAGATGTCTCAAGTTTTGAGGGAGCGTGCAATTGGCATGCTGACTGCTGGAATGTCCACCAGAGCTGTTGCTAGATAATTGAATGTTCATTTCTCTACCATAAGCCGCCTCCAACGTCACTTTAGAGATTTTGGCAGTATGGCCAACTGGACTCACAACCGCAGACCACGTGTATGGCATCGTGTGGGCGAGCGAATTGCTGATGTCAACGTTGTGAACAGAGAGCCCCATGGTGGCGGTGGGGTTATGGTACAGTGCATTCGGAAAGTATTCAGACCCCTTGACTTTTTCCACATTTTGTTACGTTACAGCCTTATTCTAAAATTGATTAAATAGTTTTTTCCTTTACCAATCTACACACAATACCCATAATGACGAAGCAAAAACAGGTTTTTAGACATTTTTGCAAATGTATTTAAAATAAAACACTGAAATGTCACATTTACATAAGTATTCAGACCCTTTACTCAGTGCTTTGTTGAAGCACCTTTGGCAGAGATTACAGCCTTGAGTCTTCTTGGGTATAACGCTACAAGCTTGGCACACCTGTATTTGGGGAGTTTCTCCTATTCCTCTCTGCAGATCCTCTCAACTATGTCAGGTTGGATGCAGAGCGTCGCTGCACAGCTATTTTCAGGTCTCTCCAGAGATGTTAGATCGGGTTCAAGTTCGGGCTCTGGCTGGGCCACTCAAGGACATTCAGAGACTTGTCCCGAAGCCACTCCTGCATTGTGTTGGCTGTGTGCTTAGGGTCGCTGTCCTGTTGGAAGGTGAACCTTGGCCCCAGTCTGAGGTCCTGAGGGCTCTGGAGCAGGTTTTCATCAATGATATCTCTGTACTTTGCTCCGTTCATCTTTGCCTCGATCCTGACAAGTCTCCTGGTCCCTGCTGCTGAAAAACATCCCCACAGCATGATCCTGCCACCACCATGCTTCACCGTAGGGATGGTGCAAGGTTTCCTCCAGACGTGACGCTTGGCATTCAGGACAAAGAGTTCAAGCTTGGTTTCATCAGACCAGAGAATCT
The DNA here is from genome assembly GCF_020615455.1 of Coregonus clupeaformis. NCBI lineage: Eukaryota > Metazoa > Chordata > Actinopteri > Salmoniformes > Salmonidae > Coregonus > Coregonus clupeaformis. The sequence goes on along the minus strand of NC_059217.1, from coordinate 35,623,994 downwards.
TGTTTCTTATGGTCTGTGAGTCGTTTAGGTGCCTCTTGGCAAACTCCAAGCAGGCTGTCATGCCTTTTACGTAGGAGTGGCTTCCGTCTGGCCACTCTACCATAAAGGCCTGATTGGTGGAGTTCTGCAGAGATGGTTGTCCTTCTGGAAGATTCTCCCACTTCCACAAAGGAACTCGGGAGCTCTGTCAGCGTGACCATTGGGCTCTTGGTCACCTCCCTGACCAAGGCCCTTCTCCCCAGATTGCTCAGTTTGGCCGGGCAGCCAGCTCTAGGAAGAGTCTTGGTTGTTCCAAACTTCTTCCTTTTAAGAATGATGGAGGTCATTGTGTTCTTGGGGACCTTCAATGCTGCAGAAATGTTTTGGTACCAATCCCCAGTTCTGTGCCTCAACACAATCCTGTCTCGGAGCTCTACGGACAATTCCTTCGACCTCATGGCTTGGTTTTTGCTCTGACATGCACTGTCAACTGTGGGACCTTATATAGACAGGTCCCACAGAAACATCTCAAGGATTCATCAATAAGTGCATTGATGACATCATCCCCACAGTGACTGTACGTACATACACCAACCAGAAGCCATGGATTACAGGCAACATCCGCACTGAGCTAAAGGGTAGAGCTGCCGCTTTCAAGGAGCGGGACTCTAACCCGGAAGCTTATAAGAAATCCTATGCCCTCTGACGAACCATAAAACAGGCAAAGAGTAATACAGGACTAAGATCGAATCGTACTACACCGGCTCCGACGCTCGTCGGATGTGGCAGGGCTTGCAAACTATTACACACTACAAAGGGAAGCACAGCCGCGAGCTGCCCTGTGACACAAGCCTACTAGACGAGATACATTACTTCTATGCTCACTTCGAGGCAAGTAACACTGAAACATGCATGAGAGCATCAGCTGTTCTGGACTACTGTGTGATCACGCTCTCCCTAGCCGATGTGAGTAAGACCTTTAAGCAGGGCCAGACGGATTACCAGGACGTGTGCTCCGAGCATGCGCTGACCAACTAGCAAGTGACTTCACTGCCATTTTCAACGTCTGCCTGTCTGAGTCTGTAATACCAACATGTTTCAAGCAGACCACCACAGTCCCTGTGCCCAAGAACACTTAGGTAACCTGCCTAAATGACTACCGACCTGTAGCATTCACGTCTGTAGTCATGAAGTGCTTTGAAAGGCTGGTCATGGCTCACATCAACACCATTATCCCAGAAACCCTAGACCCACTCCAATTTGCATACCGCCCCAACACAGATGATGCAATCTCTATTGCGCTCCACACTGCCCTTTCACACCTGGACAAGAGGAACACCTACATGAGAATGCTATCCATTGACTACAGCTCAGCGTTCAACACCATAGTGCCCTCAAAGCTCATCACTAAGCTAAGGCCCCTGGTACTAAACACCTCCCTCTGCAACTGGATCCTGGACTTCCTGAAGGGCCGCCCCCAGGTGGTAAGGGTAGGTAACAACAAATCCTCCACACTGATCCTCAACACGGTTGCCCCTCAGGGGTGCCTGCTCAGTCCCGTCCTGTACTCCCTGTTCATTCATGACTGCATGGCCAGTCACGACTCCAACACCATCATTAAGTTTGCTGATGACACAACAGTGGTAGGCCTGATCACCGACAACGACGAGACAGCCTATAGGGAGGAGGTCAGAGACCTGGCCATGTGGTGCCAGGACAACAACCTCTCCCTCAACTTGATCAAGACAAAGGAGATGATTGTGGACTACAGGAAAAAGAAGAGGACCGACCACGCCCCCATTCTCATCGATGGGGCTGTAGTACAGCAACTTGAGAGCTTCAAGTTCCTTGGTGTCCACATCACCAACAAACTAACATGGTCCAAGCACACCAAGACAGTCGTGAAGAGGGCACGACAAAACCTATTCCCCCTAAAGAGACTGAAAAGATTTGGCATGGGTCCTCAGATCCTCAAAAGGTTCTACAGCTGCACCATCGAGTGCATCCTGACTGGTTGCATCACTGCCTGGTATGGCAACTGCTCGGCCTCCGACCGCAAGGTACTACAGAGGGTAGTGCTTACTGGGGCCAAGCTTCCTGCCATCCAGGACCTGCATACCAAGCGTTGTCAGAGGAAGGCCCTAAAAATTGTCAAAGACTCCAGCCACCCTAGTCATAGACTGTTCTCTCTGCTACCGCACGGCAAGCGGTACCGGAGCACCAAATCTAGGTCCAAGAGGCTTCTAAACAGCTTCTACCCCCAAGCCATAAGACTCCTGAACATCTAATCAAATGGCTACCCAGACTATTTGCATTGTTCCTCCCCCCTTCTTTTACGCTGCTGCTACTCTCTGTTTATTATCTATGCATAGTCACTTTAATAATTTTACCTACATGTACATATTACCTCAATTACCTCGACTAACCGGTGACCCGCACATTGACTCTGTGCCGGTACCCCCTGTATATAGCCTCGCTATTGTTTATTTTACTGCTGCTCTTTAATTATTTGTTACTTTTATTTCTTCTTTTTTTGTAGGTATTCTTTCTTAAAACGGCATTGTTGGTTAAGGGCTTGTAAGTAAGCATTTCACGGTAAGGTCTACACTTGTTGTATTCGGCGCATGTGACAAATAACATTTGATTTGATTTGGTATTTTTGTACTCGTCCATGTCCCAGTCACTTTACTGTGGTTAAATGCGGTGATTCGCACTTTCAATTTTGCACGAATGTTGCCATCTATCCACAGTTTTTGGTTTGGATATGTTCTAATCCTCACTGTAGGAATAACATCCTCTATGCACTTCCTGATTAACCCAGTAACAGAGTCAGTGTAGTCGCAGATGTTGTTCCCAAAGGCGACCCAGAACATATCCCAGTCCACGTGACAAAACAGTCTTGTAGCATGGATTCTGATTAGTCAGACCAGCGTTGAACAGACCTTACCAAGGGGGCTTCCTGCTTTAATTTCTGCTTATAGGCGGGGAGGAGCAGAATGGAGGCGTGATCTGATTTGCTAAAGGGGGCGGGGGAGGGCCTTGTAGCCGTCCCGGAAGAGAGAATAACAATGGTCAAGTGTCTTCTCGCCGCGTGTTGCACAGGCAATGTGTTGGTGGAATTTCAGGAGAATTTCCTTTGTCAAAGTCCCCAGCTACAACAAATGCGACCTCAGGATATGCGGTTTCCTGTTTGCTCAATGTCCCATATAGTTATTTGAGTGCCACCATGGTGTCGGCTTGAGGGGGGATGTAAACGGCCATGACAATAACCGATGAGAATTCTCTTGGGAAGTAATGGGGTCGGCATTTGATTCCAGATTGGGAGAACAAAAGGTCTTTAGTTTTTGTACCTTGCCACAATCACACCATGAGTTATTAATCATGAAACATACCCCTCTACCTTTGCTTTTCACAGAGAGTTCTTTCTTCCTGTCAGAGCGATGTACGGAGAAGCCAACAGGATGTATGGCAGGAGAAGGTGTAGCCAGGGAGAGCAATGTTTCTGTAAGACAAATTATGTTACAATCTCTCGTGTGCCTCTGGAAGGAGAATAGATCCTCCCCCTGAGCTCGTCTTCCTTATTGTCCAGAAACTGTACATTAGCAAGAAATATATTTGGAAGCGGTGAGTGGTTTCTCCGCCTACGGAGTCTGACTAGAATGCCAGCTCTCCTACCTCTCCTTCAACATCGTCTTTTTGGCAGAGAACCCGGGATGAATGGGGCTGCTTCGTGTAATCCAAACCAAGGGTCAGTTCAGGGAATTCGAATTTGTGGTGAGTGATTGCCGATCTAATGATATTAGCACTTCATATATTCGCGGGTAATAACATTCAATCTGGATAATAACACAAAACAAATCATAAGGCTAGAGAAATGTATCGACAAATATTACAACAACAAGCAACACTCAAACATGACGGAGGATAAACGAGGAGAATCAATCTCCAAGAGAAAATGCGACTCCTCGACTGATACAGATTATTTATGCTTTTCACCACTGGGACTGGTAAGTGTGGAAAGCAATCTGTTGAAGTCGAAAAATGACAAACTAGGCATACTAGAGTTGGTCAGTAATGATGTAAAAGAGTTGAAGGCTAGTCTTGAAATGAGTGACTGAAAAGCTGCGATAATGGAGAACGATACAAAAAAACTAAAAGGGACAGTAACTAAGATAGAAATGGTCAAAATCATGTATAGTATCCCTAGGTGTAAAATAGTAAATAATGGCTATTTCTCAGAAAGTTTTAAACTGTCAAGAGGCGTGAAACAAGGTTGTCCACTATCGGCATATCTATTTATTGTGGCCATCGAGATGTTAGCTATTAAAATCAGATCCAATAATAATATCAGAGGATTAGAAATCCAGGGCTTAAAAACAAAGGTGTCATTGTACGCTGATGATTCATGTTTTCTTTTAAATCCACAACTAGAATCCCTCCACAGCCTCATAGAGGATCTAGATACATTTTCTAATCTCTCTGGATTACAACCAAATTATGACAAATGTACTATATTACGTATTGGATCACTAAAAAATAAAAAAATTACATTACCATGTAGTTTACCAATAAAATGGTCTGATGGTGATGTGGATATACTCGGAATACATATCCCAAAGGAAATAAATGATCTCACTTCAATATATTTTAATAGAAAGTTAGCAAAAATAGATAAGATCTTGCTACCATGGAAAGGTAAATACCTGTCAATTTGTGGAAAAATCACCCTGATTAACTATTTAGTATTATCCCAGTTTACCTATTTGCTTATGGTCTTACCTACGCCTAGCGAACAGTTTTTTAAATTATATGAGAAAAAAATATTCAATTTTATTTGGAACGGCAAGCCAGACAAAATTAAAATGGCCTATTTATATAATGAATATGAATTCAGAGCACAGAAATTATTAAATATTAAAGCATTAGACCTATCACTAAAAGCTTCAGTCATACAAAAGTTATACTTAAATCCGAACTGGTTCTCTAGCAAATTAGTAAGATTGTCTCACCCAATGTTCAAGAATGGCCTTTTTCCCTTTATTCAGATTACAAGCGCTCATTTTCAGTTATTTGAAAAGGAAATAATCTCCCAAATATCACTATTTCTAAAACAAGCCATAGAAAGTTGGTTGCAATTTCAATTTAATCCTCCAGAAACGACAGAACAAATAATGCAACAAATATTGTGGTTAAATTCAAATATACTAATTGACAAAAAACCTTTATTTTTTGACAAAATGTTTAAAAAAGATATAATCTTCGTAAATGATATCATCGGTAGGACTGGTGGAGTTATGTCACACATGCAGCTAACAAAAACATATGGAAATGTCTGCTCTACCCAAAATTACAACCAAATAATTGCAGCCTTACCGCAAAAATGGAAGAGGAAAGTGGAAGGGGGAGAAAGTAAGGAACTTGTCTGTCGGCCTTGCATTAAAGAACATAATTGGTTAAGGAAAACTGTGATAAATAAAAAGTATATCAGTTTCATTTAAGGACCAAAGGATTGACAGCCGTCCCATATAGATTGCAAAATAGTTGGGAAGAGATTTTTTACGTACCGATCCCATGGCATAGTGTTTATGAACTGACACGCAAAACGACGCCGGATTCAAAACGTTGAATTTTTCAATTGAAGTTATTATATAAAATTCTTGCTACCAATAGAATGTTATTTATATGGGGGATACAATCTTCCCAGCTCTGCAGATTTTGCAGCGAAGAGACAGAATCATTAGATCATTTGTTTTGGTACTGTCCATTGGTAGCTTGTTTTTGGACACAGGTCCAGGAATGGCTAAAGGACTGCAATATTTACCTGGAGCTAACCCTGCAGATAGCACTACTGGGTGATCTGAAAAGTCATAGTCAATCGATCAATAATATAATAATACTTCTAGCAAAAACGTTTATTTTCAATTTACAATCTGTAGAAACAATGAGAATAGAAAGGTTCAGAACTTTTGTAAAACATCACAGTACAGTTGAAATATATATGGCAAATAGAAATCCTATATGGATGGTGTTAAGTGATAGATGGGAGGTGTTGAATGGAGTTGAAGGATGGGACTAATAACAAATAACAACAAATAATAACAAGATAACTAATAATGTAAGCATACTGTGTCCATAATAAGTATATAGGTTTTATGTTGGGAGCTTTTGGGAAAGAGCACAGTTAGAAAGATATGGCATATAGAAGCAAACCGGATGGACATCATCAAAATGATCGGAGAGGTTGAGAGTAGAAGAAGTTCAGGAGCAAAAACAAATAAAATAGAATTATTGTAAAATGTGGATAGTAAGTATAAGCTGGAAGTAGAGGCCTAAGCATTGTTGTTCACTAATTTACCCCCCTCCCCCCCAAAAAATAATAAAATAAAACAAATAAATAAATAAATAAAGATAGAAACAAACGTTAAGGAACTTAAAAAGGAGAAGAACTTTCTGAGAGAAGCCTTACTAGACATACAAACTAGATTGATGAGAGAAAATCTAGTATTTACTGGTATCCAAGAAAAAGAAAGAGAGGTTACCAAAATAAATTGTGAAGGACTTCTTTCTTACAGCGCTTCAAATCCCACTCGAGGCTGTCGATAAAATCCAACTCAAACATGTACATCGTTTCGGACAAAGAGGACAGAGATATGAGCGTCCAATCGTTGCCAAATTTGCTTTTTTAAGGATAAAGTAATGGTTAAAAGCCTAGGTAAAAGACTTGCTGGCACGAAAATAGGCATGAATGATCACTTCCCGAGGGAGATTGCAGAACGGCGCAAAGTTCTGTACCCAATCTTCAAGGAAAATAGATTAAAAGGGAAGCGTGTTGCTCTCGTTGTCGATAAACTGTATATTGACAACCGAATGTTCCGCGACACAAAGACTACTCCATGGCTATTCTGAAAGTTCTAATAGAGGAGTGGAATAATGGAACACCCAATACTAGCCATGTTAGGGATTGTAATAATAAAGCACATTTATAGTATTTTATAAAGGGATAAGACGGTATTACAAGAAAAGATAACAAACAAAATAATACATCTTCAAATACAACTAATTAGAATACAAGTACTCAATCAACATAGTGGAGATAAAAACATAGCAAACAGAAGACATAGAAGGCACAGTATGTGGGTATGTGTGGATGTATTGTGATGGAAGGTGTGGTGTGTGTTTTTGTGTTTGAAAAAGTGTGGCGTTAAGTGTGTCCCCATCTGTTTCATGGCCTTGCTTTGAATTGCCTATATGCAGACAAAACAGAAAAATAAATGCGGACAGAGACCTACTTGAGCAGCACCGCCCCCTCAAAATTCTGAGCCTGCCTGGCAGGGTTGGTCCTACAAAGCCAGACCCCCCTGATGGGAGAGCATAATGTAAAAGGACATTCTCAAAGCTGCTAATGAAAACCTTGACGACCTTGTACCTAGCCGGTGGGGATTCCGGTGGGGTACCCTCATCCAGGTAGTGGCCGTGCTGGCAACACTGGCTGCAGTAACCCATGGGGAGGGGGTCACACTTGGACAATCAGAGAGGGGGAATATTATTGTGGCCCTGGTGGCACAAAATAATCAAAGGTCTGACTGCACAGAGATGCTTGGGAAAAATGGTTACAACGGGGGACCAGAGTGTTTGTGTCTCAGGGGAAGAGGGTGGATCTGATCTCCATCACCTAGGACTTGACATAGATTAATCAAATCTCAAATTGTTGTCAAGTTTTGCTCAATCTTGCATGCATTCTCAAACAGCTGTAACTGTATATGCTTTCGTAAATCAGGTATTTTCTTGAGTTGGGCTCTGGGATGTAACAACCGTTGAGCATCTGATCTTATGGTTGATTGTGGAGGAAAAGGGTGGAGTGTGTTAGAGTATGTGCGTGTGTGTGTGTGTCTATCCCACATCTGTTGCAAGGGGCGAAGGATGTTAGGGAGAATATAGGATGAACCACAATAATTGTTTGCTAAAATAATAATTGCTTGACAAAAATGTAATGTAATACAATGGCAATCCGGGTTATAGGTAACAATCCTACGCATGAACTGCCAACATTATTACGCGTATTAATTGATAATGATGGAAATTAAGATATGCAAGATATTTGAATAGATATATATTTTTAAATAGCTACAGTGAGGGAAAAAAGTATTTGATCCCCTGCTGATTTTGTACGTTTGCCCACTGACAAAGAAATGATCAGTCTATAATTTTAATGGTAGGTTTATTTGAACAGTGAGAGACAGAATATCAACAAAAAAATCCAGAAAAACACATGCCAAAAATTTTATAAATTGATTTCCATTTTAATGAGGGAAATAAGTATTTGACCCCCTCTCAATCAGAAAGATTTCTGGCTCCCAGGTATCTTCTATACAGGTAACGAGCTGAGATTAGGAGCACACTCTTTAAGGGAGTGCTCCTAATCTCAGCTTGTTATCTGTATAAAAGCACCTGTCCACAGAAGCAATCAATCAATCAGATTCCAAACTCTCCACCATGGCCAAGACCAAAGAGCACTCCAAGGATGTCAGGGACAAGATTGTAGACTTACACAAGGCTGGAATGGGCTACAAGACCATCGCCAAGCAGCTTGGTGAGAAGGTGACAACAGTTGGTGCGATTATTCGCAAATGGAAGAAACACAAAAGAACTGTCAATCTCCCTCGGCCTTGGGCTCTATGCAAGATCTCACCTCGTGGAGTTGCAATGATCATGAGAACGGTGAGGAATCAGCCCAGAACTACATGGGAGGATCAATGATCTCAAGGCAGCTGGGACCATAGTCACCAAGAAAACAATTGGTAACACACTACGCCTTGAAGGACTGAAATCCTGCAGCGCCCGCAAGGTTCCCCTGCTCAAGAAAGCACATATACAGGACCGTCTGAAGTTTGCCAATTAACATCTGAATGATTCAGAGGAGAACTGGGTGAAAGTGTTGTGGTCAGATGAGACCAAAATCTAGCTATTTGGCATCAACTCAACTCGCCGTGTTTGGAGGAGGAGGAATGCTGCCTATGACCCCAAGAATACCATCCCCACCGTCAAACATGGAGGTGGAAACATTATGCTTTGGGGGTGTTTTTCTGCTAAGGGGACAGGACAACTTCACCGCATCAAAGGGACGATGGACAGGGCCAAATCTTGGGTGAGAACCTCCTTCCCTCTGCCAGGGCATTGAAAATAGGTCGTGGATGGGTATTCCAGCATGACAATGACCCAAAACACACGGCCAAGGCAACAAAGGAGTGGCTCAAGAAGAAGCACATTAAGGTCCTGGAGTGGCCTAGACAGTCTCCAGACCTTAATCCCATAGAAAATCTGTGGAGGGAGGTGAAGGTTCGAGTTGCCAAACGTCAGCCTCGAAACCTTAATGACTTGGAGAAGATCTGCAAAGAGGAGTGGGACAAAATCCCTCCTGAGATGTGTGCAAACCTGGTGGCCAACTACAAGAAACGTCTGTGTCATGAGCACTCTCTCTCCCTGGTAGCAACATTAATTGCATTCAATTATCTTCCACTCTGCTCACCTCCCTCTCTCTACTCAGCCTAACTAGCTCCACCTGCCCTGCTCTGCTCTTGTTACCTGGCCAGCTGCACTGCATTTCCCACTCACCATCCTCACCTTGCCTCACTCTGTTCTAATTACTCTGCCAGCTGAACTGCATTTCCCCACTACCTCTCCCAGTATATCAAGCCCTGTTTTTCAGCCAAGCCCTGTCAGATCGTCTTCAAACCCGGACCAGTAACCTGCCTGTCTGCGCTCTGACTCCTGTTTGTGATACCGATCCTTTCTTGACTGCCTCCTTGTTCTACTGCCCCGTCTATCCCAACCTGCCTTCTGGACCTCGACTACTCTCCGATCTTCAGCCCCTCCGGTAACTCGTTTCTGCCTTCTGTCTCTCACCACGATATTTGCCCAGCCCTGTTCTGTACTTCTGCCTGCCATTCATATTGCTGTTGTGTGTGTGTGTTCCCCAGGTCTCCGACCACCAGATGAGCGTGCCCAGACGTTTCACCACCCTCAGCCCGATACGCCGCTCCATCACTGGGGAACACACACACTAAGCACTTGGACTGGACACCCCCGGACATTTGGTGACCCCCGGAGCACAGGTACCCACAGGAGGACCCTGAAAGACCCCTGACACCCCTGGGACTCCTCTTCCCGCCTGTAACCTTGAATAAAGAACTCTGAATTTGAACTTGCGCTCTTGGGTCCTCTTCTGTTCTTGACAGAACGATCTGACCATCATGGACCCAGCGCACTCCCTGACCACGATGGAGGAAGAGCCAGAGAGGACTGCCCTACAGCGACTGGAACGCTCTGAGGGAGACATAAATCGGATGGCTGGCGACATCGCTTCCCTTCTCCAGCTATTCAACCAGCAGCAACAACAGTTCCAACTGCAGCAACAACAGCTAGCCCAAGCCCTGCAACTACTCTCAAACCCGGCTACTCCACCTGCACCCCCCTGGTCCTTTTGTTCCTGTACCACCGATACTCCTTCATCCCTCCGCTGGAGGTCCCAATGCTGCAGGCCCGGCAGTGCTGCCACCAGATCCCCACGCTCCTGAACCAAGGATTGGGAACCCGGAACGCTTTGATGGCAACCAGAAGCAAGTAAGACCATTCTTGAGCAGCTGCCGAATCCAGTTTGCACTACAGCCCAGGACTTTCTCAACAGAGGGAGCCAAGGTGGGGTATGTCATCACACATCTCACCGGTCGAGCTCGGTTGTGGGGAACGGCGGAATTCGACCGGCAAACCCCAGCCTGTGCCTCCTTCAGTGCCTTTGAGGAGGAGATGTTAAAGGTCTTTGACCTAGGCTCGCCAACAGCCGAAGCGTCACAAGCTCTGCTCACCATCCGTCAGGGCAATCGGACAGTGGCAGACTTCTCCATTGACTTTCGTACCCTGGCCAGTCAAAGCTCGTTTAACCCAGAGGCACTGGTGCAAGCCTTCCTCCATAGCCTGGCGGACTATATCAAGGACGAGCTTGTTTCCCATGACCCGCCCTCAACGCTTGATGCCGCCATTGACCTTGCCGTTCGCATTGACCGCCGTATACAGACCCGGAGGAGGGAGAAGGGCCGTCTCAGTCAACCTGCCATCCGTACTCGGTCGATACCGCTTCTGTCCAGCCCCTGCCTGTCAAGTCCCATAGCCAACTCAATCAGCCTGAGCCCATGGAGATTGGCCGTGCCTCTCTGACTCCCGAGGAGCGTCGGCGCCGTCTAAGCTCCAACCTTTGCCTCTACTGTGGTGGCGAGAATCACCGTGTCGCTACTTGTCCGGCAAAAGCCGCAGCTCACCAGGTGTAGGGGAGATCCGGGTGAGCTCAACAAGCCTTCAGTCTCCCTCCATCCGAAAGACCCTGCTTCATCTCCGCCTTCAGCTTTCTGACAAGACTCATACATTGGCCGCCCTTGTGGATTCCGGAGCCGAAGCAAACATCATGGACCCTGAGCTTGCACAGCAACTGGGCGTGAACCATCATCAACTGACACAACCCATTCCTGCACGAGCCCTGGATGGGCATCATCTTGGCACTGTCACTCATATCTCCGCCCCTGTGACAATCCTGCTGTCAGGAAACCACCAGGAGTCCATCCAGTTTCACCTCCTACACTCACCTGGCCAACCACTCATTCTTGGATACCCGTGGCTCCGTCAGCACAACCCCCCACATCGACTGGGAGACAGGAACAGTCCGTGAGTGGGGAAGGAGTTGTCACCAGACCTGTTTAAGGGGGGCCACCCTGCCCGTTCACCGGGAAGGATCTAGCGCTACCTCCGACATATCCAATGTTCCGGCCTGTTACCACAGCCTGAAAGAGGTGTTCAACAAATCCAAGGCGACATCTCTACCCCCACACAGACCCTATGACTGCGCGATTGATCTCCTGCCTGGCACAGCACCTCCCAAGGGTCGTCTGTATTCACTGTCAGCCCCGGAAAGAAAGGCCATGGAGGACTACATTAATGACTCTCTTGCCTCCGGGATAATTAGACCGTCGTCTTCCTCGCAGGAGCCGGGATTCTTCTTTGTCGGCAAGAAGGACGGTTCTCTTCGTCCATGCATAGATTACCGGGTCTGAACGACATCACGGTTAAGAATCGCTACCCACTGCCCTTACTTTCGTCTGCCTTCGAACTGCTGCAGGGAGCCACTGTATTCACTAAGCTGGACCTTCGCAATGCCTACCATCTGGTGCGGATGAGGGAGGGAGACGAATGGAAGACAGCGTTCAACACACCAACCGGCCACTATGAATATCTCGTCATGCCCTTCGGCCTCACCAATGCCCCAGCAGTTTTTCAAGCCCTAGTGAATGATATCCTCAGGGACATGCTAAATACGTTCGTATTTGTGTACCTTGACGATATTTTAATATTCTCAAAGACTCTGTCAGAACACACGCACCACGTCCGGTTGGTCCTGCGCCGCCTGCTGGAGAACTCTCTTTTCGTGAAGGCAGAGAAGTGCGAGTTCCATGCCAAGACCGTTTCATTCCTGGGGTATGTGGTGACCGAGGGCAGCATTCAGATGGATCTCACGAAGGTGTCGGCTGTCACTTCCTGGCCAGTTCCTGAGTCTCGGAAGAAGTTGCAACAGTTCCTGGGCTTTGCCAACTTTTATAGGAGATTCATCAGAAACTATAGCACAGTGGCTGCACCCCTCACGGCGCTAACCAGCACTAAACAACCGTACCAATGGACATCAGCTGCTGATAAGGCCTTCAATATCCTCAAGACATGTTTCACTTCTGCTCCCATCCTCCAGATGCCAGATGCAGCAAGGCAGTTTGTGGTGGAGGTAGATGCTTCGGACGTGGGAGTGGGGGCAGTGCTTTCTCAAAGAGCAGCTGAGGATGGCAAGATGCACCCCTGTGCCTTCTACTCCCGTCGGCTAACCCCTGCCGAATGCAACTACGACATTGGGAACCGCGAGCTGTTGGCTGTCAAGCTCGCCCTTGAAGAATGGCGGCACTGGTTAGAGGGGTCAAAGGAACCATTCGTGAGTGTGGACAGACCACAAGAACCTGGAGTATATCCAAACAGCCAGGAGGCTGAACTCCCGTCAACAGCGGTGGTCTCTGTTCTTTACGCGCTTCAATTTCACGCTCTCCTACCGCCCGGGATCTCGCAACATCAAACCTGATGCTCTTTCCCGGATGTTTCAGAAGGACGAGACCACCGCCATGACAGCTCCCATTCTTCCCAGCCACTTGGTCGTTGCGGCCCTCACCTGGGAGATCGAGAAGCAGGTCATGGAGGCTCTTCGGGACCAGCCAGGTCCAAGCACCAGCGCCCCCAACCGTCTGTTTGTTCCAGCAAATCTCAGGTCACCTGTGATTCAGTGGGGGCACGAATCCCGTCTGGCCTGTCATCCCGGCATCACTCGCACCCTTCATCTGGTCCGCCAGCGGTTCTGGTGGCGGGGGATGAGACGGGATGTCCGAGAATTCATCCGAGCTTGTCCCACTTGTAACCGAAACAAGACTCCCAACCAGCCTCCTGCTGGGTTGCTGCAACCCCTACTCATACCCAAGAGGCCCTGGTCCCACGTTTCACTGGACTTTGTTACGGGCCTTCCGCCCTCTGACGGACACACAGTCATCCTTACCATTGTTGACCGCTTTAGTAAGATGACCCACTTCGTGCCCCCTTCCCAAACTACCCTCTGCTAAAGAGACCTCCCAGGTGGTCCTGGAACATGTGTTTCGTATCCATGGCCTACCCCAGGATATAGTGTCAGACCCGGGGCCCGCAATTCTCAGCAACCTTTTGGAAGGAGTTCTGTCGTCTCCTTGGGGCCACCGCCAGCCTATCGTCTGGATTCCACCCGCAGTCAAACGGCCAGACTGAACGCATGAACCAGGAGCTGGAGAAGGCACTGAGGTGTGTGGCTTCCCAAAATCCCCCGGGCCTGGGCTCAACACCTGCTCTGGGTGGAATATGCCCATAATTCACTCACCAGTTCCTCCACCGGGCTCTCCCCCTTTCAGTGTGTCTACGGGTATCAACCTCCACTGTTTGCCAGCCAGGAGGCGGATGCCACCTGTCCGTCTGCTCTTGCGTATGCCCGCCGCTGCCGCCGCACTTGGGCCCAGGCTCGCACTGTGCTCCTGAAGTCTGGAACCAGCTACGCCGTCGGTGCCAACCGACGGAGGACCCCAGCACCTACTTACCGGGTTGGTCAGAAGGTCTGGCTGTCTGCCCGGGATCTGCCGCTGCGGGTTGTATCACGAAAGCTGGCCCCTCGCTTCATTGGTCCTTTTCCTGTGCAGAAAGTCATCAGTCCAACGGCGGTCCGACTTCAGTTGCCCGCTTCCATGCGGGTCCACCCCACCTTCCACGTCTCCAAGGTCAAGCCGGTCCATGAAAGTCCCCTGGTCCCTGCAGCTCCGGCGCCACCTCCTCCGCGCCTCGTAGATGGCGGTCCTGTCTTCACCGTCCGGCGGCTGCTCCGCTCTAGGCGAAGGGGTAGGGGTCTCCAGTACCTCGTTGATTGGGAGGGATATGGTCCAGAGGAGAGGACCTGGATCCCGGCCAGGAGGATAGTGGACCGGACCCTTATCACTGACTTCCACCGACTACATCCTGATCAGCCTGCAATCCGTAGGGGCCGTCCCAAGAGGGGTTCCTAGCCGTCCGGCCCGCCCTGCTCCTGTCTCAGTGCCTGTCCTGTCTCCCGACCGTGACCCTCCAGCTCCTTCTGAGGATGAGGAGATTCACTCGGACCGCTCGGAGGAGTTCTGACCCGCCGCCTGCTCCCCTCCACCCTCCCGGCATGATGTTGTTCTTGGGACTTCTGGGGCCGTCCCTTGGAGGGGGGGTCCTGTCATGAGCACTCTCTCTCCCTGGTAGCAACATTAATTGCATTCAATTATCTTCCACTCTGCTCACCTCCCTCTCTCTACTCAGCCTAACTAGCTCCACCTGCCCTGCTCTGCTCTTGTTACCTGGCCAGCTGCACTGCATTTCCCACTCACCATCCTCACCTTGCCTCACTCTGTTCTAATTACTCTGCCAGCTGAACTGCATTTCCCCACTACCTCTCCCAGTATATCAAGCCCTGTTTTTCAGCCAAGCCCTGTCAGATCGTCTTCAAACCCGGACCAGTAACCTGCCTGTCTGCGCTCTGACTCCTGTTTGTGATACCGATCCTTTCTTGACTGCCTCCTTGTTCTACTGCCCCGTCTATCCCAACCTGCCTTCTGGACCTCGACTACTCTCCGATCTTCAGCCCCTCCGGTAACTCGTTTCTGCCTTCTGTCTCTCACCACGATATTTGCCCAGCCCTGTTCTGTACTTCTGCCTGCCATTCATATTGCTGTTGTGTGTGTGTGTTCCCCCAGGTCTCCGACCACCAGATGAGCGTGCCCAGACGTTTCACCACCCTCAGCCCGATACGCCGCTCCATCACTGGGGAACACACACACTAAGCACTTGGACTGGACACCCCCGGACATTTGGTGACCCCCGGAGCACAGGTACCCACAGGAGGACCCTGAAAGACCCCTGACACCCCTGGGACTCCTCTTCCCGCCTGTAACCTTGAATAAAGAACTCTGAATTTGAACTTGCGCTCTTGGGTCCTCTTCTGTTCGTGACAGTCTGACCTCTGTGATTGCCAACAAGGGTTTTGCCACCAAGTACTAAATCATGTTTTGCAGAGGGGTCAAATACTTATTTCCCTCATTAAAATGCAAATCAATTTATAACATTTTTGACATGGGTTTTTCTGGATGTTTTTGTTGTTATTCTGTCTCTCACTGTTCAAATAAACATACCATTAAAATGATAGACTGATCATGTCTTTGTCAGTGGGCAAACGTACAAAAACAGCAGGGGATCAAATTATTTTTTCCCTCACTGTATATATATATTGAGGTGAGAGCATTGGAAATGCTTCTGGAGGTTGACCTGCTTCTGTTTTGTGGGAGGCACTGTGTGCTGTTTTCGATGGATGGGTCCTGGCCTCTCGGGGGCCTAGGGATCTGGGGGGACGGGGGTGGTATGCCGATCACTGGGATGACGGCCCAACTTGGGATGGGGAGGGGCTTTAGCGGGGGAATAGTGAGAACAATTGAAGGGTTACTTAGTAGCAATGCAAATATCATGGTACAGCTATATGGACACTCAAGAAGAGGGTCTGATTTAATTACTGAAACAGGATACAAGTGGAAAATATAAAGATCCAGTCCATTAAAAAAATTGGAGGCCCCATACACTTCAGTGTTGTGATGCAAAGATTCTAGCAAAATGTATAGCGCATAGAATTAAAAAGGTATTGTCGGACATTATTCATTCTAATCAGACAAGTTTTTTACATGGACGATACATTGGAGTTAATATAAGGCAAGTACTGGAAACAATAGAACACTCTGAAAAATCTGGGAAACCAGGCCTGCTATTCATAGCAGACTTTGAAAAGGTATTTGATAAAGTACGACTGGGGTTTATATATAAATGCCTGGAGCATTTAAAATTTGGAGAATCTCTTATAAAATTGATTAAAATCATGTATAGTAACCCTAGGTGTAAAATAGTAAATAATGGCTATTTCTCAGAAAGTTTTAAACTGTCACGAGGAGTGAAACAAGGTTGTCCACTATCGGCATATCTATTTATTATGGCCATCGAAATTTTAGCTATTCAAATCAGATCCAACAATAATATCAAGGGATTAGAAATCCAGGGCATAAAAACAAAGGTGTCATTGTACGCTGATGATTCATGTTTTCTTTTAAATCCACAACTTGAATCCCTCCACAGCCTCATAGAGGATCTAGATAAATTTTCTAACCTCTCTGGATTACAACCAAATGATGATAAATGTACTATATTACATATTGGATCACTAAAAAATACAATTTTTACATTACCATGTAGTTTACGACTAAAATGGTCTGATGGTGATGTGGATATACTCGGAATACATATCCCCAATGAAATAAATGATCTCACTCCAATAAATTTTAATAGAAAGTTAGCAAACATAGATAAGATCTTGCTACCATGGAAAGGTAAATACCTGTCAATTTGTGGAAAAATCACCCTGATTAACTCTTTAGTATTATCCCAGTTTACCTATTTGCTTATAGTCTTGCCTACGCATAGCGAACAGTTTTTTAAATTATATGAGAAATAAATATTCAATTTTATTTGGAACAGCAAGCCAGACAAAATTAAAAGGGCCTATTTATATAATGAATATGAATTCATTATATAAATGCGACAGAAATTATTAAATATTAAAGCATTAGACCTATCACTAAAAGCTTCAGTCATACAAAAGTTATACTTAAATCCGAACTGGTTCTCTAGCAAATTAGTAAGATTGTCTCACCCAATGTTCAAGAATGGCCTTTTTCCCTTTATTCAGATTACACTTTTAGTTATTTGAAAAGGAAATCATCTCCCAAATATCACTATTTCTAAAACAAGCCATAGAAAGTTGGTTGCAATTTCAATTTAATCCTCCAGAAACAACAGAACAAATAATGCAACAAATATTGTGGTTAAACTCAAATATACTATTTGATTAAAAAAACGTTATAAAAAAAAAAAAAGGTATAATCTTCGTAAATGATATCATCGGTAGGACTGGAGGAGTTATGTCGCACATGCAGCTAACAAAAACATATGGAAATGTCTGCTCTACCCAAAATTACAACCAACCAACCCTGCAAGATAGCACTACTGGGTGATCTGAAAAGTCATAGTCAATCGATCAATAATAAAATAATACTTTTGGCAAAAAATTTTATTTTCAATTTACAATCTGTAGAAACAATGAGAATAGAAAGGATCAGAACTTTGTAAAACATCACAGTACAGTTGAAAAATATATGGCAAATAGAAATCCAATATGGATGGTGTTAAGAGATAGATGGGTGGTGTTGAATGGAGTTGAAGGATGGGACTAAAACAACTAACAACAACTAATAACAACAAGATAACTAATGTAAAGCATACTGTGTCCATAATAAGTATATAGGTTATAGCTTTTGTGAAAGAGCACAGTTAGAAAGATATGGCATATAGAAGCAAACCGGATGCACATCATGATGACATCATGATGATCGGAGAGGTTGAGGGTAGAGGAAGTTCATGAGTAAAAACAAATCAAATATAATTATGTTAAAATTGACTGTGTCCATAAAATGTATATAGTATGTATAAGATGGAAGTAGAGGCCTAAGCATTGTTGTTCACTAGTTTACACCAATTAGGGAAGGGGTCGTGGGGTTGGAAAGTAATAAAGGGAAATATATTTTTTTAAAGGATATGTATATATATGTATGTATATGTATTGTAATGTATGTATGTGTATATGTATGTGTGTATATGTCTATATATATATTTGCGAGAAAAACATATGGGGGATTGGAAGTGATGCAGACAATTACATTGATAGAAGTTACAATCTATCTGCAATATTAAAGCTGATCTACCCCCTAAAAATAAAAAAGGGCTAAGATCTGTCTGCCATAAAACACCATTCAAATAAAATGTTTTCACCTGCACTGCTATGAATGTTTCAATCATGGATTTACATGCAAATGAGTAAAAAGATGATGAATACAAATTATGCTTTTTTAAACTGTTGCATTGCCACCGATATCTGTTCTGTCAAAAGCATTTGGAACTGAGATGATTCAGGATCTGTCCCAGTCTTGTCTTGCTGGCATCGGATTGCCTTTTCTGGCTTTTAGACACTTGTGAACTGTGCTTCAGACTCCAGCGTAGAGACCTATTGATCAACACAAATGTGTTGTGTTGTCATAACGCTTGCTTTCAGGGGAGAAAAGGCATTATTCATTTGATAACCATTATGACAAAGTTCTTTCAGTGACGCCAGATAAAAGAAGCTCGTTTCAGGAATGGAAATGAAGTGATTCAGTGAAAACACTTCAAATGTTCCTCATTCTACGACGCCTTTCCTATCAAGGGAAAGAGGGCGGCTGAGAAAAATTATTTTAATAGGGAGGGATTAATAACAAAAAGGAGAAGTGATAGGTCAGGTAGGATCAGGTTGAATGCCAGTAATGAAAGAGGAGAGAGAAAGAGAACGATATGTATATCAAGTGAAACAGATGACTTGACATTAAACAGTGAAAAACTGTTAAACGCCTTAATTGATTTTAACAAATTTGAATGACGAAATTGAAATAACATGTGTACAAAGATTGGGATTTATACATCTCCAAATGACTAAACCTGCATTTGATTTCTTGTAGATAAGCTGTTGATAATGGGAGTTGACAATCAAATAATCAATTAGGAAAACTTTGTGCTAAGGTCTAAGGTTTTCTAATCAATAGATTACACATTTTCTTTATTCCATGGGACATGTTTTCCTCTTACTTTGGACGAGCTGATTTACTATTTGTTACAGTATGTTGTATCTTCCCAGAAGTTGTCCCAAAATGGAATTGCTTTATGTACTTGCCTTTCATTACATTATTAAGTCGGCTTTGACTTTCATCATCTCAACAAAGTACTGTTTCTTTCAAAGTAGCACCGAAGCCTCGATATGTTTGAAAAGTTAACCGCGAGAAAAGTGGTTTTGTATTTGTTTGAACCAAGTTGTTCAACACTTCAATACATCTGATGTCTGTGTGTGCTCTTGCCCTTGGCCATTGTGCTCGTCTTTGAAACAGAGTGAAGTTTCAAAAGAACGGAAAATGGAGACATAAAGGAGATGATCGTTAACTCCTCAATGCTGGCTCAGTACATAGTGTGAATCTCACTGAACCTCACTGTTGCCCTAACTGACAGCCATCTTACCGTGGCGATGAAAATACTCATTTGGATACAACAGGTGTATTACATAAAGTTATTTTCCAGTTCCACGACTTAGCCGCTGGCATTCCACACTCAGCCCATCTATATTTGTGGTTGTTTTGTTGTATTTGTTTGGATGAATTTGTCAGTTTGGGCCTCAAATTGGCAACGACATAATGGAGAGGATGATTAAACTTGTCCATTGTTCAATTTTAGAAAAGGTTATTTATCTGAAAAACCTAACAACCTGTTCTAGAGTCATCATCAGACTTCTGAGAGTAACTTGGTTAAACAGAAAACAGTTATTGTTGAGAACGATTGATTACAAATATTTAATTACGTTTCTTTCCATCGAACCATCTGTTGTAATTTGCAGTTTTTCCCTCTTGCTTAAAGATGACATAAGTCTATGGTTATATGATGTAGGCCTACTGTAGGACATGGCCACACGAAATACAATTAAGAAAACCTACATTTAACTTCTCCAACAGGATTAAATGAAAATGAAAGTTGTAAAATTTAATCCAATATCATTTTACGATAAAATGTAATAATAAACTTTTTCCTATTTAGAAAAAGGGGGGCAAATACACACACTCAAAAGCAGGTATATCATTTCACAAGGTGCATTTCTTCACTCCTCCTCAAACAGTGGGCCTCCTCCTCAAACAGTGGGCCTCCACCTCAAACAGTGGGCCTCCTCCTCAAACAGTGGGCCTCCTCCTCAAACAGTGGGCCTCCTCCTCAAACAGTGGGCCTCCACCTCAAACAGTGGGCCTCCTCCTCAAACAGTGGGCCTCCTCCACAAACAGTGGGTCATACTCAAACAGTGGACCTCCTCCTCAAACAGTGGGCCTCCTACTCAAACAGTTGGCCTCCTCCTCAAACAGTGGGCCTCCTCCTCAAACAGTGGGCCTCCTCCTCAAACAGTGGGCCTCCTCCTCAAACAGTGGGCCTCCTCCTCAAACAGTGGGCCTTCTCCTCAAACAGTGGGCCTCCTCCTCAAACAGTGAGCCTCCTCCACAAACAGTGGGTCATACTCAAACAGTGGACCTCCTCCTCAAACAGTGGGCCTCCTCCTTATTTCCTCATAAGAATGTCTTTGTCAAATTGGCTTTGGAAGTATGGAATAACCGCTGCCTTGCCAACACATCCACAAACTCAACCGCTGCCTAGCAGACATTAGTGAATCAAAAAATAAATAAAGTCAATATCAATGGTACACTCTTAAAAAAAAGTGCTATCTAGAACCTAAAAAGGTTATTCGGCTGTCCCCATAGAACAACCCTTGGAAAACCCTTTTTGGTTCCAGGTTGAACCCTATTGGGTTCCATGTAGAACCATTTCCCCCAAATAGGGTTTTCCTTTGGGGACAGCCAATGAACCCTTTCGGAACCGTTTTTTTCTAAGAGTGTAGGGTGGGAGGCAGGGAGGGTGGGGTGCATTCATTCCCCTCGGCTCCCTATGGTCACATGCACATGTGGCTTTGGTTAAGCGGGAGGCCTAGCAGTCGCCTGTCATTCTTTGAGTAGTCAGCAGAGATTTTGCTCAAAGACATAACGCAGCGAGGAAACAGTCATAGAGAGAAACACCCCAAAAAACGTTCATCGCGAGGACTCTCCTCCCAGTCTAGGACATAGGCTCTCTACTGGAAGCTCTAGAGGGAGACTTTACCCCATAAGCAGCTGGTAAAAAACTCACTGTTCTCCACCTTGTTATGGTTCAACTTAGATTTGGGGTATAGGGATGTAACCTGACCCTCACAATGCACTTTGGGGCAACTTGTGCATGGAGCTTGGTGGGGCTAGACAGGATGACAGCCACATGTGGCCCAACCAAGGATGAGAGACAGACAGGGAGGACCAATGAGACTGGAACAATACTGTTCCATCTGCTCCTGCTGGATCACATTTCTTCCAAGGTTCTGATAGAGAAGAGGTGGGACACCTGTCACTGGTCCACAGAGCGGGCAGAGAAGAAGCCACACAGAGGGCAGGGTGCCGTGTGGCTTCAATAGTGATTAACGTCAGCACAGTGGAGACTGCTGCTGCTGCTGCTGTGGGGTACAAGGAGGAGAGAGGAGGAAGAAAGTGATACTTTCTGCTCAGAGGACTGTGCTGTTCAGAATCCATTTGTGTCTCCCTGAAAATACAAAATGTTTGTCACTGGGACTAATGTGTTACCAGGTGATTCAATTCAAGTTCATCCATTGTGCAAGATGTTTTCTCATTCCTCATAAAGGTCGTGTGAATGTGGGGCGGCGGGGGTCTGAATTGAGGAAAGGCTATTCATAGTAAAGCTACATAAACACTTGTAGGTTTTACTTTGTATCAGCATTTAGAAGTAATAATATTACTGTAAGACCAAAGTCCCACAGTCTGGTCACTCACCTTTCAAAGTCGAAGTCAATGGACGAGTATCTGGCCTGCAGGTTTCCCAGAGACCCCAGAAGAAGTTGGAGGCCTGCGAATAGAGGGAGAAAAACAGGGCGATATGGAGGAAGAGCCAGAGAAGCAAAAGTTAGGATACAGGTTTGTGAGAAGGGGAAGGGCCTTGTTCAGGGTTGTTCTCATCTTGACATGTACTTGACGTCCTCTTCTGTATAAATCTAATGCTTTACCCTGTGACTACATTTTAAAAACATGTCTTATTATTAAATATAATTCAGAATCTTGTCTATCTTCAGGATTTTGACAATGGAGCCCTTTATGTACTTCCCCAAAGCCAGATGAACTCGTAGATGTCTCTGCGTGCAGTTTGAAGGAAGTAGCTAACTAGACATTTATATTTACATTCATGTCATTTAGCAGACACTCTTATCCAGAGCAACTAGGGTTAAGTGCCTTGCTCAAGGGCACATCGGCAGATGTTCAACTAGTCGGCTCGGGGATTTGAACCAGCAACCTTTTCGATTACTGGTCCAACGCTCTTAACTGCTAGGCTACCTGCCGCAATTACGGGCATTAGCGCAATGACTGGAAGTTTACGGTATCAGCTAGAATGTTAGTAGATACCATAACTTCCAGTCATTGCGCTAATGCTAGTTAGCATTGGCTCGCAAAAGTACCTCTAACTTCCTTCATACTGGATGCAGAGACATAAAAAATGGTATCCATGAGTTCATCTGACTCTGGGGGAGTATCCCTTTAAAGTTCAGTGAGATTGAAGTACCCACTAAGCGGTCATATCGAGACGCTGTAGCCTGCAAAGAGCTGGTGCTTTAGACCACCAGAAAACCACTACAATTCCTCTCTGGTTATATTGTCCTGTCCTGTACATTCCCAGAAGCCTTTATTCCACACTGCTGTTGTTTTGAGGATGTACCTTTCATGGTGCAATATTGTGTGCCGCATGACTGAAATGTACTAATGTTGGATCTTAACTTGACCAGTATTGTCGTAGCAAAATAATCCTACAGCAACAGGATTTAAACATTTAGTCCATAATGTTGCTTGATCGGTGGTTAGGCTGGACAAAAGTAGACTACATGAAAAGTGCAATACTGTTCATATAACTGTGTGTTAGAGTGGGTTTTCAGTGAATTTATGTAAATCACAAAGCTCATCTGCATTTCCTGCAGAGCAGGAAAGTTCTCAGCAATAAAAGATTGATCAAATGAAGATCCTAAATTTAGCAGACGCTCTTATCCAGACCGACTTACAGGAGCAATTAGGGTTAAGTGCCTTGCTCAAGGGCACATCGACAGATTTCTCACCTAGTCGGCTTGGGGATTAGAACCAGCGACCTTTCGGTTACTGGCACAACGCTCTTAACCACTAAGCTACCTGCCGCCCTTTCTTTCTTATGCAGCGTCTCGGGCGACTCATGACGGCAGGACAAAAATGGATGTCATTTTTTCAATGAGACATCAACGGCAAATGCCGCCAAGGCTGACAGAAAATACTGTCCACTACGGTGCCGGACAGAATTTGAAGCAAGAGTTGAAATGGACCATTAACTGTGTAGCTAATTAAAAAAATATATTCTCAGGATATGTTTATCAACATTACTGTCACGATCGTTGACGGACGAGACGGACCAAGGCGCAGCATGATATGCGAACATGTTTATTTATATAGAATAAACACCACAACGACAAATGAAACGAACCGTGAAGTCCAAGGTAGCATACAAACAACATACCTTACACGGAACAAGATCCCACAACTAACAGGTGCCAAAAGGCTGCCTAAGTATGGTCCCCAATCAGAGACAACGAGCAACAGCTGCCTCTGATTGGGAACCACACAGGCCAACATAGATCTATACATTCTAGATCTAAACATAGAAAATCGACATAGCAAACACAACACAGAAAATACACACCCTGACTCAACAAATACAAGTCCTCAGAGTCAGGGCGTGACAATTACCTAGAGTCTAGGTAAGAAATTCTGAGGTTCAAAGTGCTATACGTTTTGTAATTTTTTTGTAAATTTTGACATATTTAAATTAGAAAATTAACTTACATGCGAGAGTTGTATTGTGTTGGGATGTTATTTACGGCTCGTTTTTTAAGATTTTGTGTACCCATAAACCACAAGTAAATTGTTTAGATTTCCCTGTGTTTTGCTTCTGAAGAAAAAGGGGGAAAAGTGTAACGCTCATATGGAATTGTTGCCATACTAATGGAATTGCTCCCTTAGGTCCATAGTACTCCACGCCCCCATACATTTCTGTTGTCATCCACCCTAATTGTAATTCTCTATGGTGGGACCACTAATAATTTCCTAACGAGTTCCAGGCGGACCTCTGTGCTGTGGCCCAGTGATATAATCACATTTTTATTTGATAATCAAATAAAGGGCGGAATGAAATACTGGAGCAGTGTGTGGTTTCCCCTCTCCTTTTTTTTCCTGGCACGTTTTCATCTGTAACGTCTCTCCCCGGTTCTAGATGGAGATTGAGTGCAGTTCTTCTGCTATGATTAATAACTCCCCTCCATTAAGATGCCATTAGCCTAACGCTAAGCAGAAATGGCCAGTGACAGGGAGCCATTCAGAAAAGCCCTGAGAGGAAGCATACTACTACAACAAGATAGGGGGGTGACATCACAGAGTCACAGTCTTTGGCCCTTCAGTACTTGGGGGGGGTTCCCCCGAGGGGGCCAAAGAAGAGTCGTAAAGAGCGCAGTGTGACTTGGCTCGCTCTGTCTGGGCTCAAGATAGGGAGAGGAGCAGTGCAGAAGCTCCCCTCCCCAGAACATTGGCAGAGAGCTACTCGTTAGTGATGCCACAGCGGAGACAATTTGTCTATTTAAGGACCCTGGGAAATATCACAACAGACCCTGCAGTTCAATAGGGCATTGATATCAGTTCTTTCTCTTCTTGTTGTGATTAATGGACAAAGTAAGCTTCCTTTCAGTAGACCTAGGGTCTCCCATGAACTGAAATGGTACTCTAAAAACAATGGCAAACATCCGGTCAAATGACTAAAAAGCGGAGTATGGGAGGGATATTGGGAATGTTCTAGTCATATCTCGAAATCAGATTTAAATGAAAACCAGCTAAGCCAAACTTTTATTTCGTGATTGTTTTGATAAACAAGCATATCCACCATCTCTACGCCAGACTTGTAAATTACTTGGACAGGAAACTTGACTCACCCATTCATTGTCAGTGAGTGACTTCTCCCACTTCACCAAGCCAGAGTTCTCGGTTTGTCACAGAAATCTGATTTCAATCAACAAGATGTTATCGCTGCTCTTATTCATTTCCAGGCCATGTTTTTTTTCTTACACATTTTGGCTGAGGCAGAGTTATTTAAAAAAGAAAAAGCTTTCTCATCGTTTCTGGGCTATTTTGAGAGACATTAACACTACCCCCCCAAATTACTAAAACAATCCTGCGTATTGTGTCGATTTATGAAAGCACCATTTGTCTAGTCCAGCACCACTTGAGCCTCCAACGACTGAAAAATTGTGGTTGTTAAAAAAACACCTTGGTCATTTTGCATAGGGACTTTGGTTTTTGTGAATATGGACCCATAAACTGACATTGAAATATTGAACCTTGCCTTAGTATTAAAAGATCACACTGTAAATCGTTGTGTAAACAGTGTAAAGGGAAACCTTCATCAGAAATGAAAGTTTGTCAGCTTACCTTATACATTCATTTGGGGTGGTGGCATACAGCTGGATCTACATGACCAATGTTGTGGGAAATGGTTTCATCTTGACATTAGACTACTTTAGAGGTAGACTACTTAGACTACTTGTCACGGATTCTGCCGAGGCTGCCCCTCCTCCTTGCTCGGGCAGGCTGCGGCGTTCGTCGTCACCGGAATACTAGCTACTGCCGATCTATGTTCTCTGTTTCTATGTTGCACCTGTTGTCTAATGTCACACACCTGTTGCCCATTATTGTAATCACGCCTTCCCTATTTAACCAGTGGCTCCCAATGTGTTTTGTGCGTGGTTGTTTTTCGTTTCGTGTGTCGTTGGTGAGCGGGTTAGTTCCTTCCTGTGTGGAGGTATTTCTGTGTTGTTTTCTTTACTCATTTTCAGTAAAGTACGTTTCTTCGAGTTCTGTGTCCTGCGCCTGACTTCGATCCACCGCATTACACTGACACTCGTTACACTACTTTACATCTGACAAACTTTTATTTTAAAGTGTAATGTCCCTTTAATGCACTTGCTTAGTACAAGTTCAACGTTGAAGGCAAAATGAAATATTTGAAATACATTGAAATAAAAAACATTTTAAGCTTTCTCTCTGAATTCCGGTCTGTGAGATACACCTCAGAAATGAATTGCCAACTGACGGAACGCACCTCAAACTCATTGAAGTGGTTGCCTATGTTGAAGGCCTGTTAGTTATAATCAGCATACTCATAGTCGATGAATCTCACCATGCCTAAAGGAGAGGAGAGCAACGTATGGTTCATACAGCTTATTGCAATGACACATACACATTAGTAAACTGTTCTGTGGCACCTCAGCAATAGAGTCCCAGACACTTGTAGAATCTATGCCAAGGCACATTGAAGCTGTTGTGTCGGTTTGTGGTGGCCCAATGCCCTATTATGACACTTTATGTTGGCGTTTCCTTTATTTTGGCAGTTACCTGTATGTCGGCTATAATTGATAGTGTGCTCTGAAAGCTTCAATAGTCAACGCTAAAATTCTTCAAGAAGATACAATGAAACAATTTTCTATTTTACTCCATATTATGTTCCGATATATATGATTTGTTCCGATATCATATTATTTTACTTTGTGCTTTACTGTTACAACTACAAAGTCCCTGAAAAGCTTCAGAGAAACATTTATAATGTATTCATTATAATCGTGTTCCATACATTAATCATAACAATGACCAAGGCCGTACGTCTGCACTATGTGACAAATGAAATTACATAAGTACATAATGAAATGACAAGAGGATTAAGAGAATAGGGTATAGGTTTAGTATCCATAGCAAAATAAAGGAAAGGTGTGGGGTAGATCGTGACCGTTTTGTGAACCACATTTTGTCAAAGTGTTAAAATGGAACATGCCTTGCAATTGGACCATTTCACGAAAATAAGTTAAATCAAAGGGACATCCAAGTTATTGAGTCTAAAACATGGCAATCTTGTATTCTTACTGACACTGATGGTCTATTGCATCAGAATGGCAGAACAAATGCTATACCCAATCAGTTCAGTTGTAATGAATCCACACATCTTCATACCACGTAGCTTTTTTAAATGCAAAATGAGCTTGCTTGGAACACTTTTTATGTCAGCCTTGCAACTCAAATTCCAGGCACTAAGACCCATCACTCACCCTCTTTGTGGTCGTAGATGATGTTTTTAGTCAGGAGGTCATTGTGACAAAGCACGGTCGGCGAGCCGATCTGAGAGAGGTGTCTTTTCAACATCTCCATTTCATCTGAAAGGGTTTCGATGCTAGGGACCTCTTTCAGCAGCTTGGAACTATGTGGACGAAAAAAGACTAAAATAACTGTAACACATTGCAGGCACTGGAAGTACATTATCATCACATTCATATTGATCTCTTGCTATTATACATGCTGTGTTAAAATAGCGGTTTAGTAGGTATTTATCATCTTTATGGTCTTTTTCATCTTTTAATTACTTTCTAATACACTTTCAAAAACAAATAGACTATGTATCCATTGGAGGAAATGCAGAGAACTCCTAGATGAAGGCAGGTATAATATACTGTTTGTCATAAAGTACTACAGATGGTCTGCAGTAAATATAGGAATAAATATAAATATAAGGAATAAGGTTGAATCGGATTACGGATTACAATGGAACACCCAGCCGTGATCTGCCCAACGACGCCTCTCTATCAGACGAACTCAATGCGTTTTATGCACGCTTTGACAACAACAACAACAACAACAACAACAACAACAACACCGAGCCGGGTCTGAGGGCCGTCACCGACCCAGAGGACTGGGTGATCTCACTCTCCGAGGCCGACGTGAGAAGGGTCTTTAATCAGGTCAACACCCACAAGGCCGCGGGCCCCGACGGTATTCCAGGGCGCGTTCTCAGAGCATGCGCAAAACAGCTGGCAGGCATATTCACTGTAATTTTCAACATATCCTTGTCCCAGTCTGTAATCCCTACATGTTTTAAGATGACCACAATCATTCCTGTTCCTAAGAACTCTAAGGCTTCATGCCACAATGACTACCGCCCTGTAGCACTCACTTCTGTAATCATGAAGTGCTTTGAGAGGCTGGTTATGGCACACATTAACTCCACCATCCCAGCCACCCTAGACGCACTCCAATTTGCATACCGCCCCAACAGATCTATAGACGACGCAATCTCAATTGCTCTCTACACTGCCCTCACCCACCTAGATAAGAGGAATACCTATGTGAGAATGCTGTTCATTGACTACAGCTCAGCGCTCAACACCACTGTCCCCTCCAAGCTCGTCACCAAGCTTAGGACTCTGGGTCTGAACACCTCCCTCTGCAACTGGATCCTACAGAAGGTTGTGCGGACAGCCCACTACATCACTGGGGCTGAGCTCCCCATTCAGGACCTCTATACCAGGCGGTGTGAAAAGAAGACTCCAACCACCCAAGCCATAGACTATGATACTGGTGCATCAAGTCTGACACCAACAGGCTCTTGAACAGCTTCTATCCCCAAGCAATACGACTTATTAATAGCGAACAAAATAGCTACACGGACTATCTGAGTTAACCTTGTATCTTTATTTACCTTTGATTTCAATCTTTGCACTGTCTCTATGCCCACTCTCAGGGCCCTACACACTCACACACACTGTCACTCCAACACACACACAAACATTCACTCCAACATTTTCTCTCTCACACATAATATGCACATACATTTATACTGACTCTACACACACCCACTCACATACAAGCTGCTGCTACCCTGTTTATCTTATATCCTGTTGCCTAGTCCCCTTACCCCTATACATATCTACCTCCATCACTCCAGTATCCCTGCACATGTAAATATGGTATTGGATCTGACTTTTTAAATATTTCCTGTATATAGCATGCTTACTTACTTACTTACTTACTTACTTACTTACTTATTTACTTACTTCATTGTGCCTTCAAGAGACTCCACCACTGACTGGATACTGACATTTTAAAAGAACAAATTCTACAGGTATATGAGAAATATTTCCATGCTTCAAGTTACTTGTGTCACACCCAGGCCATGTGGACCATTAATCAACCAGCAGTCTTACAGTGAAAATGACTTAAGTAAATAAAGTCCATGATTTCCTTTGCCTACAAAGACTAGAAGAAAGACGAAAAGGTCTAAAGCCCGGTATTATATTCTGTCAGGGGGAGAGCGACTTCTTAATGCAGAAGTTCACCAACCTGTAGATGCCTTTTCTAAGTCTGCATGCGTTTACAGCAACACAAGTTGTTTATGACACTAGACAGCACAACATATCATCCGGAGAGGTTACATGCCTTTACAATGTCTTGTTTTTCCTTCTTGGGATAGCTCTATCAATCAACAAAGGTCTTATTTTCACAGACTCTACTTGAAAAAATGCACCTGCGAAACGCTGTGTAAGCATTGTACGGTTCTGATGAATTCGTATGCCTCCTTTCAATCGCCAAAAAAAAGTACAAAATTAAACACTGTTATACCTATTTATGCAAGGAGACAAACAGTTGCGGTGTTATTATACACAGTTGTCGACATAATTTAGTGGGGCCTGTTAGGAACGTACAATAAAAGCAGTGACGTAGGCCGTTGTTTACAGTCATGACAGAGGTCTCGTCTCCTTCAGCCTTTACTACTTCCTCAGCCGCACACACTCATTTGGATGGAAGAGTATCTTGTTCTACTCGGTTCAATTGTTTTTTTGTTGTGGTTGCGAATGGACACGTTGCTCATCACTCATAAAGGCTTTGGGCCCTATTCAGTGAAAACTGGTATCTAGATTTCTGGGATATACTGTGACATAGTTTTGTTGTAACAAGCATGCATTCTTGCATATTCAGAATAACCTTATTTTTTGTTAGTTTTTTACTTTCCCCAGAAACTCAAGTATTGCTCAGGAAAATAGCCTAGTACAGAATAAATAGTTGTATGATATTAGTATTTTGTTCATATATTAGCTCATGATAGGCAATTTATTTGTATCTTAATATCATCAATATTCATGAAAATATTAAATGTGGTTTACAAATTCCATATCTCTTTAAAAATGCATACTCATTTTTTATTCTGTTTGCAGAATAACTGTTCATATGAAAACGAATGTTTGTTCAAAGGCTCAATCCATGGTGAAACTTAAATGATTCATTCCTATCAACTATTCTATAATTGTTTTATTTATTTTTTAACAGAAATTCCAAAAACAAAAACAAGCTCCCAAGCATTTCACATCGTAACACCACTCTGCTATCTGCACTTTCTCCCCCTTCTCTTGCTCAACGCCTTTCAGATGCAGGCGGTCGTGGAGTACGATGCTCGCCTCCCGGCTCCCGCTCCTCTCATGTCTCTCAGTGAAGTCTGGTTCTAGAGAGCTAGCTTCTACAGTAATTAGAGGAATTTCCTCCTCTGGCGGCTCGTTATCAATGTGCCTTATTTACATGTGATTACCAGCTCCAGTGGAGCAGCAGTGATTATGGCAGTATTGTGTGGTTTGTGTTAAGTGTTAAATGGGAGAATTAGCGGGAGGGCTTTGAGCAGAGCAGGAGGCTGCTCTCCCGGTTTCTGTGCTCTCCTCAGAAAGTGCAGCTGTACTGTGTCTCTCCTTTCCTGCCTTCCTCTCCTCTCATGTTCTCCCCTGTCCGGCTCTGTCCTGTTCTCTCCTCTCCCCTCCTCTCCTGTTCGGTCCTCTTCCCCCCTCTCCTCAACACCACAGATGTATCTCCTCTCCTGTTCTCTCCTCTCCTCTGCCTCCCACTCCAGTGGGTGACTATCTGACTCAGACTGAGGAGCGCTTCTGCAGGTGCACCCTCTTGCTCCCCCTCTCCCCCGTTTCCTTGGAAAACACACTCTCTCACTCATACATTGCCCAAGTACAAAAGACTCTCTGATGCTTTTGTGTGTTGTCTAGTTCTCACCCTGTCATTCTATTGCTCCCTTTAGATACACAGCAAATTGGACAGTGTTTATTTTTCTGTGTAAAATGTCTTAGGTTGATTCAGGTGTTAAATGAACTCTGTAGGTGAAAATGAAGTAATATTTAATATATATTTAATATTAATATTAAATTAACACTGTGGTGTAAAAGAACCCAGGTGTTGGTGCTACTAACCAGTGTTAAACCAAAACCACACCCATCATTATCATATTTCCCAGCATGCTCTATTGCGTGTTGATCTTTAGAATTGTTTGTTTCAAAATCTCTGTTTTTGCATGATTGATTATTTAATTGTATGCTACTCAAATATAAATAACATATATTTGTCTAAAGTAATCCAATCTGTTAATTGGACTTATTGCACCCATTACTGAAATGGTTGTTCCAGTTTAAATGGATTAGGTATTCTCCTATCTTAACATTCAAAACCTGGCAGTTATTCTGAATGCAGGTTGTAGGTGGATAAAAATTGCAGATGTTGACTAGCCCAGCTCCAGCTGGATTCCAATAAGACGCATGCATCACTTTGCAAGCTGGCATAATATGACTTGCAGGTCTGATGTGGCCTGTAAACCAGGAGTTTCAGGCCACTATATCAGGGTAAAACTAGACCGTTAAAATAAAAGCTGCTGAAATACTTGTGGTATTGTGTTGAATAATTACATTTTAATGATAACATATTCGCTTAGGATCTCACTTGGTGAAGGCCAGAGGATTGAAAACGGATGAATGCAACAACCATGTCTCTGTCACTAATACCCCTTTCAGACATATGGAATGTGGCACCTTGAAAGCGCCTCGGCTATGGCATGTTTGTTTGTCTGAAAGGGTACGGCTTTTAAAATGCCGCCACGAAACCTTCTCTGGAGATAGTTTTGAAGCGCCACTGAACAGGCATTTAACTTGTCTGTTAAGGAATGCCACTTCTGAAGCGGGACTAACGTCCATCACTAGGCAACCAGAACTGTCAATCAAATGATCTCAAGCTGCCTGTGTGCAGCCTGCCTGCTGCCTGCACGCAGACCACTTGCTCCTAAGAAAAGTACTGAAAAGTTTGTTAAATACAATGACTTACCAATACATGTAGTAGAAAGAAAACATCTACCCTAACATAAAAAAACAACACAACAGCACATCAATCAGCAACATTTATTGTTGTTAGGGAACCAACAGCAAACATTCTATGCACAATTCCACTGCCTGAACAGGTACAGAATTAGCACTGTTTTTTATTTATTTTTATTGTCTGAAAGGTTATCAATTGTCCTATTAACCCACTGCTGTAGCGGCGTCCTATAAATTAAAAGGGTATAACAAATACAATCATGGGTGGTAATGCTACAATTCACTCGAAAGGCAAGGCACTCTGGGAAATATGCAAACAAGGCTTTACACAGAACAGTGTGTAAATGTAACACTGAAAAGTGTGGACCCGTATAGACCTGGAACAGTGTTAAATTGAACACTGTCAGTGTTGATTTAACACTGGAGAATTAGCTGTGTACGAAACCACATGCATACACACATTCAAAGCAAGTTTTATGGATGATTGACCTGTAAAAGCCAATAGATTTGAATAATTTATTGTATAAGTGGAACACCGTACAATGAGAGATGTATAAAAATAAATAATAATTTGTACAGAAATCACCCTATATTGAGTATGATATATAATATTTGTTCTCTCTTTGATGCTTTCTTGTTATATGAATTTCATTTTGAGACCGTTAAATGTGGATTGAGTGATCCAGCTTAAAAAATTTATCACAATATAGCCCCATCTATTGGACTTCTGAATGTGGTGCAACTGTGATAAAGGCTGGTGTACGTTCTGTAAAATGAAATGTCCTTTATATAATTAAATTGCCTAACAGTTAGCAATTTCGTATACATACATGGCTATTAACATAATCTTAGGGCTCTATTCAATCACTATCAAGGAAGTTCAGTGTTACATTGCGATTGAAATTTGAAGGCAATGTTTCCACGTTAGCGGAAACTGTATTCCCGGCAAATGCTGCATATGTCGGCTCAGTCGGAAATGTCCTTTAAATTTATATCGCGCAATCTGTAACGCTTC
Organism: Coregonus clupeaformis; assembly: GCF_020615455.1. Classification (NCBI taxonomy): domain Eukaryota; kingdom Metazoa; phylum Chordata; class Actinopteri; order Salmoniformes; family Salmonidae; genus Coregonus; species Coregonus clupeaformis. The sequence goes on along the minus strand of NC_059217.1, from coordinate 35,590,578 downwards.
AGCGATACAGATTGAATAGAGCCCTTAGTTACTTCTAAGATTCATGAAAATTGTTTGCTTATACTTCCATTATCATATAATAATAATAATCACCCCCTGTGTAATGTCACATCATGACAACACTTCAGAATAGAACTATATGGGATGTTACTCACAAAAAGTTAGTTGCCTGTGTCCTGTCATAGCAATGTTAAAAAAAGACTACTAGAGACATGCTGGCTCCATCTCAGATGTATGCAGGAAGCTGCTTCTCTCTTATCATAAAGGTCCCAATCTCCCCATAGCAGTTGTCTGTTAAATGGATGACCCAATCCAAAGCTAATTGCCTTGACCTCTTGACCTCTCCCCACAAAACACAAAGAACACAAAGAACATACTGGAATAGTCTGGTGATATTCTTTCAATCTAAAGAGCTAAAGCAGACCCAGTACTTTACGACTCGAGTTTGACTCTAGTTTGCATGGACTTCCGACCCCTCAACCCTCGCAGCAATCGTAAACAACACAGAACATTTGATTGATAAGGGAGAGAGACCGTTCGAGGAAGCTGAGCTAATGTCTGCTTTTCTTTGTTCCCCCACCTCCTCAATGGGCCAATCACTGCTTGGTGCCACATGGCAAGAGAGTGGACTGCTAGCGACAGTAAAGACTGGCTAAATGAGTCAGACTTCACTGTCAACACATCTCATAGAAGAAGAGGAAAGTGCAAATCTTTGCTTAACAAAAAAAACATTTAGCAAAATAGAAAATGCCTAAGTAGATGTTGTAGTGTTAACTCACCTCTGCGGTGCTGGTGTGCTGGTGAGCGTTCTGGACAAGTTTGAGAAATTGTACCATCTTCTTCCTCAGAATATTCTCTGCGGGGTTGTCAGATTCAAGCTCGATCGAGAGGATTTTTCCCATTTCTGTTGCAATCAATCTACAGGAGGAAAAAACCGAGGATAATTTATAACATAACTACAGATGAGACTGAGACAAGATATTGCACACAAAAACTCTGGACCAGAAATAGATAGCTGCTATCTTTCCATTAAGCAATCCATTCAAACTTAATGTTGTTTCATTTAGGACCCTATTGACTGCTAGAGTGCATGTTTTTTGCAGAGTGTCTGTGGTGTCATGGAGACGTTGGGCTTTTGCTACAGGTTATCAAACTGAGCTGGCTGATAGATGGAGACTGGCCCTGAGGTTTGCCCTCTGTTGTCTGGATACTATCCACTAGCATAGCTGGAGCCAAACCTGTTGTCTGGGTTCCATCCACTAGCATAGCTGGAGGTGTCAAACCTGTTGTCTGCACTGTAAAACATTTCCTGTAAAAATTACATGAATTTACTGGCAGAAATGGGCCAGGAATTTACTGTAATATATTTTACAGTACAACTACTGTAATCCATTTCACATTAATCCGTTTTACGGGGATCATTTTACTGTAATATAATTTACAGTATATTACTGGAATTACTCATGCAGCGGCATTTTATTGAGTGTTCTTTGCAAGTTTTCATTTTTCACATTTACATTTTCCTTTTGGCCATTTAGCGGGTGCTCTTGTACTAAGCACTTACAGTCAGAGCATTCAACCAAGGTTGATTTAAAAAAAATACATCATAGTCATAGCAAGTAAAACGTTTCTGTAACCATTACTGAAATAGTTGTTGTAGTTAAGGTCTTCAAAATAATTGTAATTAAAACAAGATATCTTATGATATATCTCTGGATGGTGCTAATACAATACTGAGCTATTCACAGTGACTACAGGACAAAACAGATCAAAGGGACATGGCTAGAATTAGAATTAGAATCGATTGTAATGCTATGATAGAAGACCACTGACAGGTTCCAGAACAGAGTCACTGCAGGACATGGCCACTCAACCATTGTGACTTGCTGCCACTCTGATCCGTCCCTTATATAAACTTAATTGTTACGGAACCACTGTCACATATTACTTTAATTGGTTCAGGAATCTCACTAAATAAAATAAAATAAAATAAAATCTTATTCGTCACATGCGCCGAATACAACAGGTGTAGACCTTACAGTGAAATGCTTACTTACAAGCCCTTAACCAACAATGCAATTTTAAGAAAGAATACAATTTTTTTAAACAAAAAATACATAAAATAAAAATATAATAAGATATAAAAGTAACAAATAATTAAAGAGCAGCAGTAAAATAAATTGATTTGCATTTTAATGAGGGAAATAAGTATTTGACCCCCTCTTAATCAGAAAGATTTCTGGCTCCCAGGTGTCTTTTATACAGGTAACGAGCTGAGATTAGGAGCACATTCTTAAAGGGAGTGCTCCTAATCTCAGTTTGTTACCTGTATAAAAGACACCTGTCCACAGAAGCAATCAATCAATCAGATTCCAAACTCTCCACCATGGCCAAGACCAAAGAGCTCTCCAAGGATGTCAGGGACAAGATTGTAGACCTACACAAGGCTGGAATAGGCTACAAGACCATCGCCAAGCAGCTTGGTGAGAAGGTGACAACAGTTGGTGCGATTATTCGCAAATGGAAGAAACACAAAATAACTGTCAATCTCCCTCGGCCTGGGGCTCCATGCAAGATCTCACCTCGTGGAGTTGCAATGATCATGAGAACGGTGAGGAATCAGCCCAGAACTATACGGGAGGATCTTGTCAATGATCTCAAGGCACCAAGAAAACAATTGGTAACACACTACGCCGTGAAGGACTGAAATCCTGCAGCGCCCGCAAGGTCCCCCTGCTCAAGAAAGCACATATACAGGGCCGTCTGAAGTTTGCCAACGAACATCTGAATGATTCAGAGGAGAACTGGGTGAAAGTGTTGTGGTCAGATGAGACCAAAATCGAGCTCTTTGGCATCAACTCAACTCGCCGTGTTTGGAGCAGGAGGAATGCTGCCTATGACCCCAAGAACACCATCCCCACCTTCAAACATGGAGGTGGAAACATTATGCTTTGGGGGTGTTTTTCTGCTAAGGGGACAGGACAACTTCACCGCATCAAAGGGATGATGGACGGGGCCATGTACCGTCAAATCTTGGGTGAGAACCTCCTTCCCTCAGCCAGGGCATTGACAATAACCCAAAACACACGGCCAAGGCAACAAAGGAGTGGCTCAAGAAGAAGCAAATTAAGGTCCTGGAGTGGCCTAGCCAGTCTCCAGACCTTAATCCCATAGAAAATCTGTGGAGGGAGCTGAAGGTTCGAGTTGCCAAACGTCAGCCTCGAAACCTTAATGACTTGGAGAAGATCTGCAAAGAGAAGTGGAACAAAATCCCTCCTGAGATGTGTGCAAACCTGGTGGCCAACTACAAGAAACGTCTGACCTCTGTGATTGCCAACAAGTGTTTTGCCACCAAGTACTAAGTCATGTTTTGCAGAGGGGTCAAATACTTATTTCCCTCATTAAAATGCAAATCAATTTACAACATTTTTGAAATGCGTTTTTCTGGATTTTGTTGTTGTTATTCTGTCTCTCACTGTTCAAATAAACCTACCATTAAAATTATAGACTGATCATGTCTTTGTCAGTGGGCAAACATACAAAATCAGCAGGGGATCAAATACTTTTTTCCCTCACTGTACATGTAGGCAGAGTTATTAAAGTGACTATGCATAGATAGTAAACAGAGAGTAGCAGCAGAGTAAAAGAGGGGGGGGTAGGTTTAGATGTTCAGGAGTCTTATGGCTTGGGGGTTGAAGCTGTTTAGAAGCCTCTTGGACCTAGACTTGGCGCTCCGGTACCACTTGCTGTGCTGTAGCAGAGAGAACAGTCTATGACTAGGGTGGCTGGAGTCTTAGACAATTATTAGGGCCTTCCTCTGACACCATCTGGTATAGAGGTCCTGGATGGCAGGAAGCTTGGTCCCAGTGATGTACTGGGCCGTACGCACTACCTTCTGTAGTGCCTTGCTGTCGGAGGCCGAGCAGTTACCATACCAGGCAGTGATGCAACTTGATGGTGCAGCTGTAGAACCTTTTGAGGATCTGAGGACCCATGCCAAATATTTTCAGTCTCCTTAGGGGGAATAGGTTTTGTCGTGCACTCTTCACGACAGTCTTGGCGTGCTTGGACCATGTTAGTTTGTTGGTGATGTGGACACCAAGGAACTTGAAGCTCTCAACCTGCTCCACTACAGCCCCGTCGATGAGAATGGGGACGTGCTCGGTCCTCTTCTTTTTCCTGTAGTCCACAATCATTTATCCAAGATGGCGTAGCAGTGCGGTCGTGTTTTTTTCTGTGTCCTTGTGTAAATAGCCAGTTTTTTGTTTTTTTTCTATTTTGTATATATTTCTCAATTTTACTTTTCATTCTATAACTAAATATACTTTCCTGCAACCCACCTCACCCAACGTGGAAAGGATTCTATTATTTCTTTATAATTTTTATCAAGAACCTTAAGCTGAAACTAGCCTAGCTGCAACCGAATGGCTACTTGCTATTAGCCACCGTTAGCATCTTCACCATTGTCCGTGGCCTGCACTACCCACCAGCCAGCTCTAGCTCTAGCCTGGACAATTTGTCGGCCAGTCTGCACAGCGTGCTATCGACCCAGAGCATATCGGATTTTCTGCCGGAATCACTGGACCCTAGCGCCGGATCATCGCAACCAGCTAGCTGCAACCAAATGGCTGTTGTTGTTGGCTAATTACCATTGCCCCTTAGCAAGCACCAGTTAGCCTTGAGCTAGCCTCAAGCCAGGCCCATCTCCCGGCTGTCTACCTCTCTGTCAACCGGACGGGACCTCCTAGTGTTGACACGGAGCCCCGCCGATCCAACACGACTGGTTTGCCGACGAAATCGTCTGATGTGGTTTCAACAGGCTTCCCGTTACGACGTCGACCACGAAGATCCATCTGCTAGCCCCGGCCCGCTAGCACACGCAAGCCGGGCCACTTGCTCGCCAGTGCTGTAGGAGCCCCCGAACTACCTCCGAACTCTCCTAATGCTGTTCACCGGACCTTATGATAACTCAGCTATACAGCTGATGCCTGCTGGACTGTTCCTTTATACGGTACCGCATCCTGTTTATGTTTAGCCTCAGCCCAAACTTTGTCGCCATTACCAGCTGTTGTCTTAGCTCTCTCGAATAACACCTGTGATTGCTTTATGCCTCTCTCCCATGTCAATATGCATTACTTATTGCTGTTTCGGTTATTTCTTATTGTACAATTTCACTGTAGAGCACCCAGCCCAGCTCAACCTGCCTTAGACAGCTCCTTTGTCCCACCCCCCATACACGCGGAGACCGACGCAATCGGTGCCTCCAGTGATGCTATCTCTTTCATCGTTACCCAACGCTTAGGTTTACCTCCACTGTACTCATATCCTTCCATATCCTCATAGATACAGTGGGGGAAAAAAGTATTTAGTCAGCCACCAATTGTGCAAGTTCTCCCACTTAGAAAGATGAGAGAGGCCTGTAATTTTCATCAAAGGTACACGTCAACTATGACAGACAAATTGAGATTTTTTTTCTCCAGAAAATCACATTGTAGGATTTTTTATGAATTTATTTGCAAATTATGGTGGAAAATAAATATTTGGTCACCTACAAACAAGCAAGATTTCTGGCTCTCACAGACCTGTAACTTCTTCTTTAAGAGGCTCCTCTGTCCTCCACTCGTTACCTGTATTAATGGCACCTGTTTGAACTTGTTATCAGTATAAAAGACACCTGTCCACAACCTCAAACAGTCACACTCCAAACTCCACTATGGCCAAGATCAAAGAGCTGTCAAAGGACACCAGAAACAAAATTGTAGACCTGCACCAGGCTGGGAAGACTGAATCTGCAATAGGTAAGCAGCTTGGTTTGAAGAAATCAACGGTGGGAGCAATTATTAGGAAATGGAAGACATACAAGACCACTGATAATCTCCCTCGATCTGGGGCTCCACGCAAGATCTCACCCCGTGGGGTCAAAATGATCACAAGAACGGTGAGCAAAAATCCCAGAACCACACGGGGGGACCTAGTGAATGACCTGCAGAGAGCTGGGACCAAAGTAACAAAGCCTACCATCAGTAACACACTACGCCGCCAGGGACTCAAATCCTGCAGTGCGAGACGTGTCCCCCTGCTTAAGCCAGTACATGTCCAGGCCCGTCTGAAGTTTGCTAGAGTGCATTTGGATGACCCAGAAGAGGATTGGGAGAATGTCATATGGTCAGATGAAACCAAAATAGAACTTTTTGGTAAAAACTCAACTCGTCGTGTTTGGAGGACAAAGAATGCTGAGTTGCATCCAAAGAACACCATACCTACTGTGAAGCATGGGGGTGGAAACATCATGCTTTGGGGCTGTTTTTCTGCAAAGGGACCTGGACGACTGATCCGTGTAAAGGAAAGAATGAATGGGGCAATGTATCGTGAGATTTTGAGTGAAAACCTCCTTCCATCAGCAAGGGCATTGAAGATTAAACGTGGCTGGGTCTTTCAGCATGACAATGATCCCAAACACACCGCCCGGGCAACGAAGGAGTGGCTTCGTAAGAAGCATTTCAAGGTCCTGGAGTGGCCTAGCCAGTCTCCAGATCTCAACCCCATAGAAAATCTTTGGAGGGAGTTGAAAGTCTGTGTTGCCCAGTGACAGCCCCAAAACATCACTGCTCTAGAGGAGATCTGCATGGAGGAATGGGCCAAAATACCAGCAACAGTGTGTGAAAACCTTGTGAAGACTTACAGAAAACGTTTGACCTGTGTCATTGCCAACAAAGGGTATATAACAAAGTATTGAGAAACTTTTGTTATTGACCAAATACTTATTTTCCACCATAATTTGCAAATAAATTCATAAAAAATCCTACAATGTGATTTTCTGGATTTTTTTTCCTCATTTTGTCTGTCATAGTTGACGTGTACCTATGATGAAAATTACAGGCCTCTCTCAGCTTTTTAAGTGGGTGAACTTGCACAATTGGTGGCTGACTAAATACTTTTTTCCCCCACTGTATCATCCTGACAAATGTACCCTCTAAATACACCTCCGCTGTCTTCAACCAGGTTCTCAGCGATCACTGCCTTATTGCCTGCGTCCGTAATGGGTCCGCGGTCAAACGACCACCCCTCATCACTGTCAAACGCTCCCTAAAAAACTTTAGCGAGCAGGCCTTTCTAATTGACCTGGCCCGGGTATCCTGGAACTTATTTACCTCATTCCGTCAGTAGAGGAGGTCTGGTTGTTCTTTCAAAGTGCTTTCCTCTCAATCTTAAATAAGCATGCCCCATTCAGAACTAAGAACAGATATAGCCCCTGGTTCTCCTCAGACTTGACTGCCCTTGACCAGCACAAAAACATCCTGTGGCGTACTGCATTAGCATCGAACAGCCCCCGCGTTATGCAACTTTTCAGGGAAGTCAGGAACCAATATACACAATCAGTTAGGAAAGCAAAGGCTAGCTTTTTCAAACAGAGATTTACATCCTGTAGCATTACTCCAAAAAGTTTTGGGACACTGTAAAGTCCATGGAGAATAAGAGCACCTCCTCCCAACTGCCCACTGCACTGAGGCACTGTCACCACCGATAAATCTACAATCATCGAGAATTTCAACAAGAATTTTGCTACGGCTGGCCATGCTTTCCACCTGGCTACCACTACCCCAGCCACCAGCTCTGCACCCTCCGCTGCAACTTGCCCATGCACCCCCCGCTTCTCCTTTACACAATTCAGACAGCTGATGTTCTGAAAGAGCTGAAAAATCTGGACCCCTACAAATCAGCTGGGCTAGACAATCTGGACCCTTTCTTTCTAAAATTAGCCGCCGAAATTGTCGCAACCCCTATTACTAGCCTGTTCAACCTCTCTTTCGTAACGTCTGAGATCCCCAGAGATTGGAAAGCTGCCGCGGTCATCCCCCTCTTCAAAGGGGGTCACACTCTAGATCCAAACTGTTACAGACCTATATCCATCCTTCCCTGCCTTTTGAAAGTTTTTGAAAGCCATGTTAACAAACAGATCACCGACCATTTCGAATCCCACCGCACCTTCTCCGCTCTGCAATCCGGTTTCCGAGCTGGTCATGGGTGCACCTCAGCCACGCTCAAGGTCCTAAACGATATTATATCCGCGATCGATAAAAGACAGTACTGCGCAGCCATCTTCATCGACCTGGCCAAGGCTTTCGACTCTGTCAACCACTGCATTCTTATTGGCAGAATAAATAGCCTTGGTTTCTCAAATGACTGCCTCGCCTGATTCACCAACTACTTCTCAGATAGAGTTCAATGTGTCAAATCGGAGGGCCTGTTGTCTGGACCTATGGCAGTCTCTATGGGGGTGCCACAGGGTTCAATTCTCGGGCCCACTCTATTCTCTGTGTATATCAATGATGTTGCTCTTGCTGCTGGTGACGCTCGGATCCACCTCTATGCAGACGACACCATTTTGTATACATCTGGCCCTTCATTGGACACTGTGTTAACAAACCTCCAAACAGGCTTCAACGCCATACAAAACTACTTCCGTAGCCTCCAACTGCTCTTAAACACTAGTAAAACTAAATGCATGCTCTTCAACCGAACACTGCTTGCACCCGCCTACCCGACTAGAATCACTACTCTCGGCGGGTCTGACCTAGAGTATGTGGACAACTACAAATACCTAGGTGTCTGGTTAGACTGTAAACTCTCCTTCCAGACTCACATTAAGCATCTCCAATCAAAAGTTAGATCTAGAATCGGCTTCCTATTTCGCAACAAAGCCTCCTTCACTCATGCTGCCAAACATTTCCTCTTAAAACTGACTATCCTACCGATCCTTGACTTCGGCGATGTCATTTACAAAATAGCCTCCAGCACTCTACTCAGCAAATTGGATGTAGTCTATCACAGTGCCATCCGTTTTGTCACCAAAGCCCCATATACTACCCACCATTGTGACCTGTACGCTCTTGTTGGCTGGCCCTCACTACATTTTCGTCGGCACACCCACTGGCTCCAGGTCATCTATAAATCACTGCTAGGCAAATCCCTGTTTTATCTTAGCTCACTGGTCACCATAGCAACACCCACCCATAGTCTGCGCTCCAGCAGGTATATCTCACTGGTCATCCCCAAAGCTAACACCTCCTTTGGCCGCCATTCTTTCCAGTTCTCTGCTGCCAATGACTGGAACGAACTGCAAAAATCTCTGAAGCTGGAGACTCTTATCTCCCTCACTAACTTTAGGCGTCAGTTGTCAGAGCAGCTTACCGATCACTGCACCTGTACACAGCCCATCTGTAATTAGCCATCCAACTACCTCATCCCCATATTGTTATTTATTTTGCTAATTTGCACCCCAGTATCTCTATTTGCACATCATCTTTTGCACATCTATCATTCCAGTGTTAATACGAAATTGTAACTATTTTGCACTATGGCCTATTTATTGCCTTACCTCCATAATTTACTACATTCGCACACACTGTATACATATTTTCTGTTGTATTTTTGACTTTATGTTTTGTTTACCCCATATGTAACTCTGTGTTGTTGTTTTTATCGCACTGCTTTGCTTTATCTTGGCCAGGTCGCAGTTGTAAATGAGAATTTATTCTCAACTGGTTTACCTGGTTAAATAAAGGTGAAATTAAATAAAATAAAATAAATAATCTCCTTTGTCTTGATCACGTTGAGGGAGAGGTTGTTGTCCTGGCACCACATGGCCAGGTCTCTGACATCCTCCCTAAAGGCTGTCTCGTCGTTGTCGGTGATCAGGCCTACCACTGTTGTGTCATTGGCAAACTTAATGATGGTGTTAGAGTCGTGCCTGGTCATGCAGTCATGAGTAAACAGGGAGTACAGGAGGGAACTGAGCACGCATCCCTGAGCGGCCCCCGTGTTGAGGATCAGCGTGGCGGATGTGTTGTTACCTATCCTTACCACCTGGGGACAGCCTGTCAAGAAGTCCAGGATCCAGTTGCAGAGGGCGGTGTTTAATCCCAAGGTCCTTAACTTAGTGATGAGCTTTGAGGGCACTATGGTGTTGAACGCTGAGCTGTAGTCAATGAATGGCATTCTCACATAGGTATTCCTTTAGTCCAGGTATGAAAGGGCAGTGTGGAGCGCAATAGAGAGTGCATCATCTGTGGCTCTGTTGGGGCAGTATGCAAATTGGAGTGGGTCTAGGGTTTCTGGGATAATGGTGTTGATGTGAGCCATGACCAGCCTTTCAAAGCACTTCATGGCTACAGACGTGAGTGCTACGGGTCGGTGGTCATTTAGGCAGGTTACCTTAGTGTTCTTGGGCACAGGGACTATGGTGGTCTGCTTGAAACATGTTGGTATTACAGACTCAGACAGGGAGAGGTTGAAAATGTCAGTGAAGACACTTTCCAGTTGGTCAGTGCATGCTCGGAGTACACGTCCTGGTAATCCGTCTGGCCCTGCGGCCTTGTGAATGTTGACCTGTTTGGAGGTCTGACTCAAACAGCTCAAATCGGCTACGGAGAGCGTGATCACACAGTCGTCCGGAACATTTGATGCTCTCATGCATGTTTCAGTGTTACTTGAATCAAAGCGAGCATAGAAGTAATTTAGCTCGTCTGGTAGGCTTGTGTCACTGGGGAGCTTGCGGCTGTGCTTCCCTTTGTAGTCTGTAATAGTTTGCAAGCCATGCCACATCCGACGAGCGTCGGAGCCGGTGTAGTACGATTCGATCTTAGTCCTGTATTGACGCTTTGCCTGTTTGATGGTTCATCAGAGGGCATAGCGGGATTTCTTATAAGCTTCCGGGTTAGAGTCCTGCTCCACCACTGATAAACACACAAAACAAAATAAATCGAAACAGAAGGTCCAAACTACATGAGATTAAAAATGGAAAATAGTAGTGATGCGGTGCTGTGGAGTGTTCTGCATGGGCTTTCCCCTTGTCTGTAAACAACAACAACATTCAATATAACACTAACATTAAGTCATAAGTTCCTGTTTAAAGTAATTGCATAACACTTTAATTGGGCCGGCATTCCTATTGCCTTTAACGTTATGGTATTATGACAAGTCACAGTAGTTTATGACTTCCAACTTTATACCTTAAAGATAACAATTATATGATGATTGAACCCAATAAACACTAAGAGAGCCAACCCATGTCTTATTCAAATCCAGCAGAGACTGGTCCAGGGAAGGAGCAGCCAGTTCACCCAAATTACAAAATGACATACCATTACCTTCCCTGGAGACAGTGGCCAGATAAACAAAACCAAAACATGGATTGCTGTCTTACCTTGTCCATAAACTGCTTAAAGGATAAGGAAACCAATATGTCATTTAGTAATTTGGGTGAACTATCCCTTTAATTTGAGGGAATATTAAAATGACACATTTAACATCGTTCTTGTAAGCATTTATAGTCACGCCAGTGTATTACGTAACTGATTGGGAAAACTTCAGTGACAAACCCTACAGGCAACTTGTATTATTGAGCACCAACATGACACTTTTCAGTGGTTATGATGTTGCCTTGGTCAGCAATATCAGATACTCCACATGCAGTCTGTGTTGGCCTGTGTTTGCTAGCAAGGCCTCATCATTGCACGTTTGTTTCCATTCATTGCCTGCTCAGCGTTCTCTCACTTCCACTGTTCCCCAAAGCCTCCTCAAACTCTGAAGGGACTGCATGAAACACAATGTTTCATCGAGACTGGCAGAGAACAAACATGGTCGCCTTGACATTTGATGAAGTATTCATAGCGCTGGATTGAGAGCCACTTGAACAAACATGCCACATCTAACACAAAATATTGTGATCAAATGCAACAGGGTTTTGTCATCAGACCAACGTTGTACGTCAGAGCAAGAAATCAAAGCCATAACCTTTTCTTGAACATAAAGCAAGGACCATGCATTTACAAAACCTTTGTGTAGGGTTGTGTTCTATCTAGAATCTGCCTTTTGTTGGCTAGCAATCAGAAATGTTGTAGTGAACTTGAGTGACTTTACACTGTCTCTCATGACAGACTCTTAACACAATTGTTATCTGGCCAGTGTACAGAAGATTTGGTTCTGGGTTTGCACAATGTGGTGAGCATCTCCCACTGGGCACAGACATCAATTCAACGTCTATTCCATTTCATTGAAATGATGTGGAAACAACGTTTATTCAAGCAATGTGTACCTAGTGGGCTTTCACCAATACCACTGCATGCTGCTCTGCACTCACATTACATGGAACCTTGACTAACATAGAATAGGTGGCTTTGTTGATCCATCTTAAAAGCGATTGATTTACTGATTGAGGTAACCAGATGATGAGTGTTGTGTTTAAGATTCAGAGGAAGGTTTTTTTCATACAAATTAGAGGCTGTATGCTCCCCAATTACCTGGCAAGAACAATTAGCTGTATTCATGTTGCCAAAACACGGTGCTTGGTTCAAGGAGAGATGTTTGCCTCGTTTGAATATACAAATATTTGATGGAGTTTAAAAGATGATTAGACCACCTGTTTCATACTTCAATAGAGGTATGAGAACCACTACATTCAGTGGATGAATTTGTGATCTCACATTGCCTTGGTAATGAATAGATGTGAAATCCAAACATCTGTTAAGTTGTGCAGTAGGAATTTTTCAATCTTTGCCACGGAAAACGTAAATGAAGTCCATATAGTCCCTCCCTGTTTCAGTCAGTTTTGTTTGGTTTCGTGTCTAATGAACACAACCTTAGGAACACCTTCCGAAATATTGATTTGCCCTCAGAACAGCCTCAACTCGTCGGGACATGGACTCTACAATGTGTCGAAAGCATTCCACAGGGATGCTGGCCCATGTTGACTCCAATGCATCCCACAGTTATGTCAAGTTGGCTGGATGTTCTTTGGGTGGTGGACCATTCTTGATAGACACGGGAAACTGTTGAGAGTGAAAAACCCAGCAGCGTTGCAGTGAAAACACTGCTACTCCTACTGCTCTCTCCTCGTCTGACCATGTGTTCTCGCATACCCCGAGAGCATCTGGTCAGCGGGGTGGTGGCACAGGAATCCTCATCTCTCCCAAGTGGACATTCTCTCTTTTTCCCCTGACCCATCTGTCTATCTCCTCATTTGAATTCCATGCTGTCACAGTCACTAGCCCATTCAAGCTTAACATCCTTGTCATTTATCGCCCTCCAGGTTCCCTTGGAGAGTTAATCAATGAGCTTGACGCCTTGATAAGTTCCTTTCCTGAGGATGGCTCACCCCTCACAGTTCTGGGTGACTTCAACCTCCCTACGTCTACCTTTGACTAATTTCTCTCTGCCTCCTTCTTTGCACTCCTCTCCTCTTTTGACCTCACCCTCTCACCCCCACTCACAAGGCAGGCAATACGCTTGACCTCATCTTTACTAGATGCTGTTCTTCTACTAATCTCACTGCAACTCCCCTCCATGTCTCTGACCACTACTTTGTATCCTTTTCTCTCTCGCTCTCCTCCAACACTACTCACTCTGCCCCTACTCAGATGGTAATGCGCCGTCGCAACCTTCGCTCTCTCTCTCCGCTACTCTCTCCTCTTCCATCCTATCATCTCTTCCCTCTGCTCAATCCTTCTCCCTCCAATCTCCTGATTCTGCCTCCTCAACCCTCCTCTCCTCCCTTTCTGCATCCTTTGACTCTCTATGTCCCCTATCCTCCCGGCCGGCTCGGTCCTCCCCTCCTGCTCCGTGGCTTGATGACTCATTGCGAGCTCACAGAACAGGGCTCCGGGCAGCTGAGCGGAAATGGAGGAAAACTAGACTCCCTGCGGACCTGGCATCTTTTCACTCCCTCCTCTCTACATTTTCTTCATCTGTTTCTGCTGCTAAAGCCACTTTCTACCACTCTAAATTCCAAGCATCTGCCTCTAACCCTAGGAAGCTCTTTGCCACCTTCTCCTCCCTGCTGAATTCTCCCCCCCCTCCTCCTCCCTCTCTGTGGATGACTTCGTCAACCATTTTGAAAAGAAGGTTGACGACATCCGATCATCGTTTGTTAAGTCAAATGACACTGCTGGTCCTGCTCACACTGCCCTACCCTATGCTTTGACTTCTTTCTCCCCTCTCTCTCCAGATAAAATCTTGCGACTTGTGACGGCCGGCCGCCCAACAACCTGCCCGCTTGACCCTATCCCCTCCTCTCTTCTCCAGACCATCTCCGGTGACCTTCTCCCCTACCTCACCTCGCTCATCAACTAATCCTTGACCGCTGGCTATGTCCCTTTCGTCTTCAAGACAGCGAGAGTTGCACCCCTTCTCCAAAACCAACACTCGATCCCTCTGATGTCAACAACTACAGACCAGTATCCCTTCTTTCTTTTCTCTCCAAAACTCTTGAGCGTGCCGTCTTTAGCCAACTCTCTTGCTATCTCTCTCAGAATGACCTTCTTGATCCAAACCAGTCAGGTTTCAAGACTGGTCATTCAACTGAGACTGCTCTTCTCTGTGTCACGGAGGCTCTCCGCACTGCTAAAGCTAACTCTCTCTCCTCTACTCTTGTCCTTCTAGACCTGCCTGCTGCCTTTGATACTATGAACCATCAGATCCTCCTCTCCACCCTCTCCGAGCTCGGCATCTCCGGCGCTGCTCATTCTTGGATTGCGTCCTACCTTACCGGTCGCTCCTACCATGTGGCGTGGCGAGAATCTGTCTCCGCACCACGTGCTCTCACCACTGGTGTCCCCCAGGGCTCAGTTCTAGGCCCTCTCCTATTCTTGCTATACACCAAGTCACTTGGCTCTGTCATATCCTCACATGGCCTCTCCTATCATTGCTACGCAGACGACACACAACTAATCTTCTCCTTTCCCCTTCTGATAACCAGGTGGCGAATCGCATCTCTGCATGTCTGGCAGACATATCAGTGTGGATGACGGATCACCACCTCAAGCTGAACCTCGGCAAGACGGAGCTGCTCTTCCTCCCGGGGAAGGACTGTCCGTTCCATGATCTCGCCATCACGGTTGACAACTCCGTTGTGTCCTCCTCCCAGAGTGCGAAGAGCCTTGGCGTGACCCTGGACAACACCCTGTCGTTCTCCGCTAACATCAAGGCGGTGACCCGATCCTGTAGGTTCATGCTCTACAACATTCAGAGAGTACGACCCTGCCTTACATAGGAAGCAGCACAGGTCCTAATCCAGGCACTTGTCATCTCCCGTCTAGATTACTGCAACTCGCTGTTGGCTGGGCTCCCTGCCTGTGCCATTAAACCCCTACAACTCATCCAGAATGCCGCAGCCCGTCTGGTGTTCAACCTTCCCAAGTTCTCTCACGTCACCCCGCTCCTCCGCACACTCCACTGGCTTCCAGTTGAAGCTCACATCTGCTACAAGACCATGGTGCTTGCCTACGGAGCTGTGAGGGGAACGGCACCTCCGTACCTTCAGGCTCTGATCAGTCCCTACACCCAAACAAGGGCATTGCATTCATACACCTCTGGCCTGCTGGCCCCCCTACCTCTGCGGAAGCACAGTTCCCGCTCAGCCCAGTCAAAACTGTTCGCTGCTCTGGCACCCCAATGGTGGAACAAGCTCCCTCACGACGCCAGGACAGCGGAGTCACCTTCCGGAGACACTTGAAACCTCACCTCTTTAAGGAATACCTGGGATAGGCCAAAGTAATCCTTCTACCCCCCCTTACCCACCCCCCATTTTATTTTATTTAAATTATACATATTATAAAGTGGTTATCCCACTGAATGAATGCACCAATTTGTAAGTCACTCTGGATAAGAGCGTCTGCTAAATGACGTAAATGTAAATGTAAATGTTGCAGTTCTTGACACACTCAAACCGGTTCTGCCTGGCACCTACTACCATGCCCCGTTCAAAGGCACTTCAATATTCTGCCTTGGCCATTCACCCTCTGAATGGCACACATACACAATCCATGTCTCAATTATCTCAAGGCTTAAAAATCCTTCTTTATCCGGTCTCCTCCCCTTCAGCTGCACTGATTGAATTGGATTTAACAGGTGTCATCAATAAGGGATCATAGCTTTCACCTTGATTCACCTGGTCAGTCTATGTCATGGAAAGAGCAGTTCCTAATGTTTTGTACACTCAGTGTAGGTGTCCTGGTCTAAGATCTGCTGAGGAGGATAATTTCTCTATCCAACTGACTGAAGAGTCTGTCGCCCTGATTCAGCCTGACTCATCTATTCAACTCAGCCTCTGAATTATGTTGAAGCATGTCTGTCTGGGAGTCGAGATTGACAGAGCAAAAACATTTGAAGCAGACAGAAAAGCTTCAACTCAATCCGTAGACAGTTTGAGAGGTTATGCTGCCTTTAATTTGAGAGAGTTTCTCTGAGATGTCTATGTCTCCTTTTCTTTCCTATCTGATCGGTGTCCCACAAACCTACAAACACAATGTGTGTTTGAGGGGGAACTCTGGAGGTTAGTGTTCACCTCTCTGTGTGCTTAAACTAGACCTGCTCTAGATTGAGAGGTCACTGTCTCGCTCCACTGTGACCCTGACAAACATGGATCCTATTTCTCCGGGAGATTGCCCCACTGTTTGTACACACGAATGAAGTGATATCCTTCAGAGAAGCTATGTTAGCTGAGGACAGATATTCTACTAATGTGATACGGTGTCCAGCCTTATAGCAGAAGTTGTTACCTCTGAGTGTCCGGTTGAAGGTTGAGAGGAATGTCTTTCAATGAAACATTTTCAAGGTCTGATGCACACGAGAAGAAAACCAGGGGAAAATACTACACTCTTAGAACAAATAGTTCCAAAAGGGTTCTTTGGCTGTCCCCATAGGATAACTATTTTTGGTTCCAGGTTGAACCCTTTTGGCTTCCATGTAGAACCCTCTGTGGAAAAGGTTGTACATTGAACCCCAAAGGGTTCTACCTGGAACTAAAAAGGTTTTCCTAAGGGGACAGCCGAAGAACCCTTTTAGGTTCTAGATAGCACCTTTTTTTCTAAGAGTGTACTAATTTCTCAGAATACTAATTCTTCTCACTTACATTCCAGTGGTCAAAACTAGTTGATATGATGTTATTAGAACAAAAAACTTGCTTGAAATTAGGTCATTATGAAATATTTGCCTATTTTGCCCATTTCTACCCACTGGGATTCTGATGCGCCAACTTAGATTTGTCATGATACCTCCCATCCATTCACTTAGCTTCCTCTGGATAGCCTGTGGCTTCCACTGGGGCCTCAGTCTGCTGAGAATCTATAGGACACCGCTGCGAGGCTCCTTCTCCTCCACACACACATACAGGTGCAGGAGCTGACCCCTGGGGCCTTTAGATCCACCATCCATGACCCCCTGAAGCAGGGTCACCGTTCAAGAGGATTCAGGGTCTGAAAACTGATCAGAGGTAGTCTGGTTACTTAGTATTTAGACCAAGTTGAACAGTAGCCAAAAAAAGTTGAGCGGTGTTCAGACAAACTGGTAGTGGTAGTAAGTTCCAAGTTGAGTGTTGTTCAACCAAGTGATGTAATGCAAATCTAAAGGTGCTCAGACCCACATGCACTGTTCTGTTCAGTATAGCGTTCAGACACAGCGCTGTGCTGCGGTGGTGTGGGCCCAGTCAAACTGTAATTACAGCTGCTACCTGGTCTCCTATTGGTCCAGTCATTATGTCCAGTGACTCAGCACACCACGCCAGCTGGGTTTTCAAAGTTCCTTTTGGGCATCCCCACCACTTCGGGTTCAGTTAGTTTGCGTGGTTACACATTAACCATCGAACTCGCAGACACTCGAGCAAAGGCAGTACCAAAGCTAAAACATGTATGCTCATAGATAGGGGCTATCAATTAACACCTTTTGTGGCTGCCTGTCTACCGCAAGTACAGTACCTTTGACTGCCGTCAGAAATGTGTGCAGCAGATTGTGTTGGATGGGTGAAGAATATTTTTGCATGTGTTGGAAGATGGGAGGTGGTGATTGCAAATACTTTTTACCAAGGGGACTGTCTGAGCATAGCCTTCTCTGTGGTGTTCTTGGAAATGTATTAAACATCACATCATTTAGCATTCATTCAGCATTACTAATCACGCAATTTCACTGCCATGGAATATATTAAAGGCGAAGTTCCAGATTTTACAACTTTACGTTAGATGGTTGGGTTTTCTCTGTTTAAAAAAAAACATGGATTAGGGTTGGGCGGTATCCAGATTTTCATACCTTTATACCGTTCCTGTACCATACCAAGGTATACAGTATTACTGGCAGTGCACACAAGGGGCACTATTTCTTTCCAAACGCATTTCTTTGACGCACAAAACAAATTTAGGCAGCAAGGATCTTGATCCAGGAGGAGATTGATTGTGTCTGCTGTAACCAAGTAGCTTGATCTTGCAAGCTAGCCACTTAGCTAGCAAGTTAGCAAACCAAATGCATAGCTGGAGTCCTAAGCGGGAGATAAAGAGATTAAGATTAAGCCCTGAGCTGGAGATTAAGTTAACTATCGCCCAAGCCTACCATGGATTACAGTGCCCATAGACTACTTTTAGGGTGAGGAACCATCTAACATCAAGTTGTAAAATCCTGAACTCCCCCTTTAACATTCTACCATATTGAGTGGATGATATGTAATAACAGTCTGTTTACATGTTGAATTATTTAGAATGTGGTCCAACGTTTCCAATTTTACATAATTACAGTAATTGCTTAGAAGTCAAGATTATGTTGATCATCATGAATTCAATATTTTCTAGTCTTTTAGACACAAATTAAATTCAGTTGTCATCAAAGGGCACCTCGCCATCAAAGATGTTGTGTGTTGAAAGAGAGATGAGTGTATACATAAATTATTTAGGAGAAACTGCAGAACAGCACTTCACAGATGCAAAGTTAGTGTTTGTTGCATCTGTTTTTCCAACAAGTTGGACATAAAGTAGATCGGTAGAAAGGGTACTGGGATGACATACACATACAGATACAAACACACACACACACACACACACACACACACACACACACACACACACACACACACACACACACACACACACACACACACACACACACAGACACACAGATACACACACACAGATACACACACACACACACAGACACACAGATATACACACACACACACACACACACACACACACACAGATACACACACACACACACACACAGACACACAGATACACACACACACACACACACACACACACACACACACACACACACACACACACACAGACACACAGACACACAGACACACACACACACACACACACACACACATACACACACACACACACACACAGACACACACACACACACACACACACACACACAGAGACACACACACACACACACACACACACACACAGACACACAGATACACAAAGACACACAGACACACACACACACACAGACACACACACACACACACAGACACACACACACACACACACACACACAGACACACACACACACACACACACAGACACACACACACACACACAGAGACACACACACACACACACACACACACACAGAGACACACACACACACACACACACACACAGACACACACACACGTACAGAGACAGACTCTGCACACACTTTCTGTCTTTCCTTCACTTTTCCTTACAGACTTTCACTCTGTCACTATACCCCCTCTCTTTTCTCCACGTCTCTGTTTCAGACTCCCAGTCCTGTTTGAATCAGGGGAGAGGCAGACCTTGGGAGAAATTAATAATTGATAAAAAGATCACAAAGCAGACAAGAGTTGAAGAGAATGTGATAGAATAACAGAGATGTGTTATTTTGACTGGGGTGGTGTCGGGGACTGCTGCCCTGTCTTTTTCTGCAGTATCATCAGACTGAAGACAGAATGGACTATTGTTGATAGTGCAAATTTAATTAAACTTTAGAAATCTGTGTGCAACTTCAAACTAGCTCTTTTTACTTTTTGATGTATTACAGTTTTTTTCAACTGCTTACACACGTTTTCAAAACTATGTCGCCTTTTTTCAAAACTCTACACACAATTCCCAAAACTGCACACACAAAATGCAAAATGCCATAAACACATGTCAGAATGAAGCATTTGCATCAAATGGCAAACACTACTTTCATAATAGTACATTTTTGGATATACCATGTAAACACTGTTGTTCTAAATCTAAAGCTCTTTGGTCTTTCATAGGCTTATATCTACATTTCAATACAATGTTCTACAATGAAATTAATCTGCTGAGAGGGGAAACAAGTACACTGTAAACACCAATGCAATGTAGAAACAGAAAATATTTATTAGGCCAAACATTAAATCAAATCAAATCAAATGAAATTGTATTGGTCACATGCGCCGAATACAACAGGTGCAGACATTACAGTGAAATGCTTACTTACAGCCCTTAACCAACAGTGCATTTATTTTTTAACAAAAAAGTAAAGATAAAACAACAACAAAAAAAGTGTTGAGAAAAAAGAGCAGAAGTAAAATAAAACGTAACAGTAGGGAGGCTATATATACAGGGGGGGTACCGGTGCAGAGTCAATGTGCGGGGGCACCGGCTAGTTGAGGTAGTTGAAGTAATATGTACATGTGGGTAGAGTTAAAGTGACTATGCATAAATAATTAACAGAGTAGCAGCAGCGTAAAAGGATGGGGGTGGGGGGCAGTGCAAATAGTCTGGGTAGCCATGATTACTGTTGTATACAGCAGCATACAACAAAACCATAAACATTTGTAAACCAAAAGTATATTCTTTAGAATACAGTAAATAACACAATTGTGTGTGGGGGGTCCCGGGGGGGCAGTCCAGGAAATGGTAGGGTGGGGGGGCAGTCACCAGTGCTAAGCTACGCTTCATCTCTTCTCCGGGCTGGGTCTGGCCACAATACTTCGTCCACATCACAAGATAAGTTTTATCTTGCCAAACATCGAGAGAAGTACTGTATCTCCTAGCATGGCGTATCCAACCTTGGACAGAGGCTTTCCTCTATGTCCCCACATGCGTCCTCCATTGCCTGGAGAAGCGGCATGCGGGCATAGGGTTGGCGATCATACACTTTCCAGCGCCAGGCTGAGAAGAATTCCTCTATGGGATTTAGAAAAGGTGAATATGGGGGTAGGTACAAAACTACAAATTGTGGATGGGTGGCAAACCAGTTTTGGACCAGAACAGCCCGGTGAAAACTAACATTGTCCCATATAACCACAAATCTAGCAGGCTCCTGATCTGGATCAGGGACAAGCATTGTGTAAATTGCATCCAGAAAAGTGAGCATATGGCCGGTGTTGTACGGACCCAGTGTGGCATTGTGATGGAGGACCCCGTTTTGAGTGATGGCAGCACACATAGTTATATTACCCCCACGCTGTCCAGGGACATTGGTAATTGCCCTCTGTCCTCTTACATTTCTTCCACGGCGCCTGGTTTTGGTGAGGTTGAAGCCAACCTCATCCACATAAATACATTTACAGGGGCATCCATCTCCAATACTCTCTGTAACAGACAAAATGATATACAGATGAGTAAATATGGTATGTCTGAAGTACTAGAAGTAGTGTTGCATACATACCTCTACAAAGTCATGTCGCAGATTCTTGACTCTGTCAGAGTTTCTCTCAAATGGCACCTTGTAAAGTTGTTTCATCGTCACTTGGTGCCATTGGAGGATGCGTTGTATGGTCGACAGGCTTACAGCATTGATGTTGTTAAATATGGTGTCATTATTCAAGATATGTTCTCTTATCTCTCAAATCCTAATTGCATTGTTGGCCAAAACCATATTTATAATTGCAGTCTCTTGTACATCTGTAAACAAGCGTCCTCCATGATGTCTTTACCTTTCCACTCTGTACAGAATTCAAACACAGTATGTGTTCAGCATAGGAACTGTAAACAATGTACACAAAAATGTAGTACAGCATGATAACCAACCTCATTCATTCAATGCAGTGCAATAAATGGATAGCTTAGAGTTACAAATGTTTATGCAATACTATGCAGTCATACGTATTTTACAGTACATTACTGTAATGCTAAAATAGTAATTAGATAGTTGCATACCTGTTCTCATTTCTGAAGGTTCGAATTATGGACGCCACTGTAAATCGACTCAAGTTGGGCTGGACTCTCAGTCCAGCCTCTCTCATGGTCAAACCGTGGTTGATCACATGATCAACAAGTGTTGCCCTAATCTCATCAGAGATGGCTCTCCTTCCTTCTCTTCTTTGCCCTCGTCCTCTTCTTCCTCTTCCTCTTCCTCTTCCTCTTCCTCTTCATCTTCCTCTACCTCCTACTCCTCCTCTTCCAACTATTCGTCTTTGAATTTGTCCTCGTTGTTGTCCCCTGCCTCTCCCTCCTACTCCTCTTGCTCTCTGTCCATTGTTGGCATCCATTGTTCAAAACAGTCCTATACTACAGTAAAGCAGTGATTGGTTAGTGATCAGTTAAGCAATTAGTGTTTGAACATGTGAGGAGAGTGTGTTTGACCTGGTGAATAAGTGTAGCATTTTGATTGGTTGTGTTTGGAAAAGGAAAGCAAGTCACTTCCTGTTAGATTTTTTTGTTTTAGGTAGAGAATTGTGTGTAGTGTTTTGAAAAAAGTGTTTTATGCAATTGACAACTGAGTCAAAGGCTGAGAAATAGCTTATGGTTTTGGAGATTTTGTGTGTAGTTTTGCACTTTGAGTGAGAGGTTTCAAAAATCGTGTGACATGAAAAGATTTTGTGTGTAAGCAGTTGGAAAAAACTGTAAAGCAAGATGACTCATTGATTGACTACCCAAGTCTTCCTTAATTGTTCGGGTCACTAAAATCTCTTTCAAATTAACGTCTACAGAAAGCCTAAATTTACTTACAGTAAATTATGCTCGATGGTGTGTGCATACCCATGTGTGTGACTTATACAAACTAGCCCCATTTTTACTAACAATTAATCATTTGGTATTTTTCTACGTCATAGCAATAACCTCAGCGTTTCCTCAAAACAAAAGTATTTTATAAGATTTTATCACAATAACAATTCCTTATCAGGAGCCAGTAAAACATTAAGACAATATTTCTGATCATAACTTCAACGGTGGACAATAAAGATGATCTAATCTTATCTTATCCGACCAAACCATCAACCTAAAGATAACTTAGTATGTTCTGAACCAAACATCATATAGGCTTACATGGTTAGCATTAATCACATGGCATGTGTCTCAAATAGCACACTATTCCCTACATACTGCACTACTTTTGACTAGAGCCTTATGGGAATAGAGTGCTATTTGGATTGCGGACATATACTTAAGCTGATGAATAAATGTTTGATTGCATCAGGGCTTCAATTAACATGAAGTTCTGTTGAATCACAAAGATGCTTTTGTAAGATGTGCAGAAAGGACACTTATATAGATTTTCTTATAATTGAGAACATCCAAGATGGCCTTTGTCATAACAGTGGCCACATACTGTAGTCACATATCTCCATTTATTTTTCCTCTCAGAAGGAAGGACGTCTCAGAACTTATTCACAGGAAATCTTCCCTTTTATTACCGTAGGCAAACATTAGACGGTGTCCATTATCAAACAGCTATTTACAGTACAGAGCACTATGGAGACATTTAACCTTTTTATATAGTCTTACAATTGGGGCTGTCAAGGGCTTTCATTTGTGATGTGCCTATGAGAAATCATGCAGCACGGGCCTCATTTCATCCGGCTGTACAGTATATTTATATTTAAGCTCAAATAGAATCCAATATGTCCTCCCTCCGAAAGTCTTGGTCTGTAATTTTCCACAGACATTTTGTGTGCATATGCAGTAATAGACACATTTATCACATCACAAGGCATTCAATTTTCTTTTCAATCACACACCGGTATGAATAGAGCCAACAATGAGGGGCTATTACCAAAGGATGGTTCGCCTTCACACGCATATTACGGAAGTGTGTCAAACTGTTTGCCGTCGCCGCTAACGTTTGTTAGAGACAAACGGAGTCGGCTTTCAGACAGGATGGTATCCAATTTTATTCCCAGACAAATGGCTTTTTTGTTTTTGTTTCAAGGGGGCATGGTAATAACTGTGGGTGTACACTGGTATTTCGAGGGTCTAATGCTGCCTGTTATGCCATTTAATATGGATTACTCTTCAAACCAAGACATGACACTGTCTTGCTGTCAGTTGATTATGTGGAGAGGGTGACATAGGGGACAAAGCGTAACTATTCTTCTGTGGACTCACACTGTAGAAGTCGCTGCTTTAAGATTGGGAAACTAGAAGCATGAAACATTTGGGAAATTCTTACAGTGGGGGAAAAAAGTATTTAGTCAGCCACCAATTGTGCAAGTTCTCCCACTTAAAAAGATGAGAGAGGCCTGTAATTTTCATCATAGGTACACGTCAACTATGACAGACAAAATGAGAAAAAAAAATCCAGAAAATCACATTGTAGGATTTTTAATGAATTTATTTGCAAATTATGGTGGAAAATAAGTATTTGGTCAATAACAAAAGTTACTCAATACTTTGTTATATACCCTTTGTTGGCAATGACACAGGTCAAACGTTTTCTGTAAGTCTTCACAAGGTTTTCACACACTGTTGCTGGTTTGGCCCATTCCTCCATGCAGATCTCCTCTAGAGCAGTGATGTTTTGGGGCTGTCGCTGGGCAACACAGACTTTCAACTCCCTCCAAAGATTTTCTATGGGATTGAGATCTGGAGAATGGCTAGGCCACTCCAGGACCTTGAAATGCTTCTTACGAAGCCTCTCCTTCGTTGCCCGGGCGGTGTGTTTGGGATCATTGTCATGCTGAAAGACCCAGCCAAGTTTCATCTTCAATGCCCTTGCTGATGGAAGGAGGTTTTCACTCAAAATCTCACGATACATGGCCCCATTCATTCTTTCCTTTACACGGATCAGTCGTCCTGGTCCCTTTGCAGAAAAACAGCCCCAAAGCATGATGTTTCCACCCCCATGCTTCACAGTAGGTATGGTGTTCTTTGGATGCAACTCAGCATTCTTTGTCCTCCAAACACGACGAGTTGAGTTTTTACCAAAAAGTTCTATTTTGGTTTCATCTGACCATATGACATTCTCCCAATCCTCTTCTGGATCATCCAAATGCACTCTAGCAATCTTCAGACGGGCCTGGACATGTACTGGCTTAAGCAGGGGGACACATCTGTCACTGCAGGATTTGAGTCGCTGGCGGCGTAGTGTGTTACTGATGGTAGGCTTTGTTACTTTGGTCCCAGCTCTCTGCAGGTCATTCACTAGGTCCCCCCGTGTGGTTCTGGGATTTTTGCTCATCGTTCTTGTGATCATTTTGACCCCACGGGGTGAGATCTTGCGTGGAGCCCCAGATCGAGGGAGATTATCAGTGGTCTTGTATGTCTTCCATTTCCTAATAATTGCTCCCACAGTTGATTTCTTCAAACCAAGCTGCTTACCTATTGCAGATTCAGTCTTCCCAGCCTGGTGCAGGTCTACAATTTTGTTTCTGGTGTCCTTTGACAGCTCTTTGGTCTTGGCCATAGTGGAGTTTGGAGTGTGACTGTTTGAGGTTGTGGACAGGTGTCTTTTATACTGATAACAAGTTCAAACAGGTGCCATTAATACAGGTAACGAGTGGAGGACAGAGGAGCCTCTTAAAGAAGAAGTTACAGGTCTGTGAGAGCCAGAAATCTTGCTTGTTTGTAGGTGACCAAATACTTATTTTCCACCATAATTTGCAAATGAATTCATAAAAAATCCTACAATGTGATTTTCTGGATTTTTTTCCCTCAATTTGTCTGTCATAGTTGACTGTACCTATGATGAAAATTACAGGCCTCTCTCATATTTTTAAGTGGGAGAACTTGCACAATTGGTGGCTGACTAAATACTTTTTTTCCCCACTGTATATATATTTTTTTATAAATGAGTAACATTCTTCATTAGAAAAGCATATAACTTATTGTTATGGGGATAAGTGGATGCAGTGAGGCCCTTTCTTATGCCTGGTAAGAAAACACAGAGGGTCGTGTGTGTGTGTGTATTGTATCCAGTGTGTAATGGAAGTGTGTAGGCAATGTTTAACCAATCAATTGACTTGACTGTCAAGAGTAAGGATACACATCAAATGTTGGAGAAACAGTCAACGTCAAATGTAAAGCAGAAGAGGACTGAAACGTTGAGGTCATGTTGTACTGTAGCCTTCTCCAATCATCTTTTACCATATACTGTAGCTCTAAACATTGTTCGTCATTGGAGTGCCATCCAAACCACAGTCCACGAGGTCCCCCACAGAAAGCATGGCTCTGATCTAATGCTAACAGCAGCTTCTACAAGGATCTTAGGCTATTTCCCAAATGGCACCCTATTCCCTATAGTACACTACTGTTGACCAGGACCTATAGGGACCCATCTTACTGTATGCAACTTTTAAGTAATCTGAAATTGTAAATCATGAAATGTGTAATAATCTGAAACTGAATATATATATATATATATACACAGTGGGGGGGGAAAAGTATTTAGTCAGCCACCAATTGTGCTCCCACTTAAAAAGATGAGAGAGGCCTGTAATTTTCATCATAGGTACACGTCAACTATGACAGACAAATTGAGAAAAAAAAATCCAGAAAATCATATTGTAGGATTTTTAATGAATTTATTTGCAAATTATGGTGGAAAATAAGTATTTGGTCACCTACAAACAAGCAAGATTTCTGGCTCTCACAGACCTGTAACTTCGTCTTTAAGAGGCTCCTCTGTCCTCCACTCGTTACCTGTATTAATGGCACCTGTTTGAACTTGTTATCAGTATAAAAGACACCTGTCCACAACCTCAAACAGTCACACTCCAAACTCCACTATAGTCAAGACCAAAGAGTTGTCAAAGGACACCAGAAACAAAATTGTAGACCTGCACCAGGCTGGGAAGACTGAATCTGCAATAGGTAAGCAGCTTGGTTTGAAGAAATCAACTGTGGGAGCAATTATTAGGAAATGGAAGACATACAAGACCACTCATAATCTCCCTCGATCTGGGGCTCCACGCAAGATCTCACCCCGTGGGGTCAAAATGATCACAAGAACGGTGAGCAAAAATCCCAGATAGGGGACCTAGTGAATGACCTGCAGAGGGCTGGGACCAAAGTAACAAAGCCTACCATCAGTAACACACTACGCCGCCAGGGACTCAAATCCTGCAATGCCAGACGTGTCCCCCTGCTTAAGCCAGTACATGTCCAGGCCTGTCTGAAGTTTGCTAGAGTGCATTTGGATGATCCAGAAGAGGATTGGGAGAATGTCATATGGTCAGATGAAACCAAAATAGAACTTTTTGGTAAAAACTCAACTAGTCGTGTTTGGAGGACAAAGAATGCTGAGTTGCATCCAAAGAACACCATACCTACTGTGAAGCATGGGGGTGGAAACATCATGCTTTGGGGCTGTTTTTCTGCAAAGGGACCAGGACGACTGATCCGTGTAAAGGAAAGAATGAATGGGGCCATGTATCGTGAGATTTTGAGTGAAAACCTCCTTCCATCAGCAAGGGCATTGAAGATGAAACGTGGCTGGGTCTTTCAGCATGACAATGATCCCAAACACACCGCCCTGGCAACGAAGGAGTGGCTTCGTAAGAAGCATTTCAAGGTCCTGGAGTGGCCTAGCCAGTCTCCAGATCTCAACCCCATAGAAAATCTTTGGAGGGAGTTGAAAGTCCATGTTGCCCAGCGACAGCCCCAAAACATCACCGCTCTAGAGGAGATCTGCATGGAGGAATGGGCCAAAATACCAGCAACAGTGTGTGAAAACCTTGTGAAGACTTACAGAAAACGTTTGACCTGTGT
The DNA here is from genome assembly GCF_020615455.1 of Coregonus clupeaformis. Taxonomy (NCBI): domain Eukaryota; kingdom Metazoa; phylum Chordata; class Actinopteri; order Salmoniformes; family Salmonidae; genus Coregonus; species Coregonus clupeaformis. The sequence goes on along the minus strand of NC_059217.1, from coordinate 35,562,877 downwards.
CATTGCCAACAAAGGGTATATAACAAAGTATTGAGAAACTTTTGTTATTGACCAAATACTTATTTTCCACCATAATTTGCAAATAAATTCATTAAAAATCCTACAATGTGATTTTCTGGATTTTATTTTCTCATTTTGTCTGTCATAGTTGACGTGTACCTATGATGAAAATTACAGGCCTCTCTCATCTTTTTAAGTGGGAGAACTTGCACAATTGGTGGCTGACTAAATACTTTTTTCCCCCACTGTATATATATATATCACCCAAAAAATGTAGTGCACTATGTAGGGAATAGGGTGCCATTTGGGACTCATGCTTGGTATCCTCTGTGAATCAGTTCTGATCATTGCTAGAAGCAGCCATATCCCTCACCACAGCTAGTCTTGTTAAACCTACTTCGGTAACACTCTTATATTCGCCCATAAAACTGTATAATCCCTGGTTTATATATTCCATGTTAGGAAAATGTTTTAGCAGAGACTTCCCTGGACTTTGAATGCTAATAAATGCGAAGGAAGCAGTAGAGCGGTTGGGGTTGTGTTAATGGAACAAGGCAGTGGGTTAGTGCTGAAATCATCTGTCGGAGACCCAGCCACCATAACCACGTCACCAGATGAGTCCCCAATTTAGTTTTATAGCGAGTACTGGAGAGTTGAGGTCTGGCTACTGTTTTTAGTTCTAAGTAGGGGAAATTAGCACACTATACGGTGCACTGAAATAGACAGTTTTGCACTGTGAGATGTCTCATAATGCACTAAGACAGGCCCATAAATGCATATTAATATGCACACGTACAGGACAAGCAACAACACATGCTCCCCTGCTGTACTCCCTGTTCACCCACGACCGTGTGGATAAGCAACAACTCCTACTCCATCATCAAGTTAGATTTTATTTTGATTTAAAAAATGGTCTGCATGCTGAGTGTACTTTTGATATGCCATTTCTTGTGATTAGTATTTTGTGTATTCATTGAATTTAGAGATGACCGATAGAGCATAAGATACCTTGACATTTCGCTTAGCAGCCAGCCAGCCTGTGTGTTGATCCTGTTTTATTAAATATGAATGACTGGGCATCTGACCTTGGTTTGAAAGAGAACATGAATCATTTCGTCTTCAAATGAAAAGAATGTCTGATAGCAATTATAGGGAGCGTTAATTACATATTCACTTTAATCTCTAAGAAAATCACAGTCCAGCCTCAATGGCCCCCTCTCGTTTGATAAAACCATACATGTTAGAAACATTATCAAGTGTCCACGTAATAACTGTTAAAAGTCCACATACATTTCTGTTATATTTACTGTTCATATTTAGTCACGACAAATTGTGGATAATAGTGCAGAAAATAAAGCTAGTCAGGAAAACATTTCCCTTATGCTTGTTCACTTACAGTGCCCTTTTCCTGACAAAGAGCAATACTAACGGACAACAAATCAAAGTGGTTTACCTTCGAACTGTTCAATGTGTAATTACACTGTTTAGTTTATAACATATTTATCAGTGTTAAAACGCTCACCCATTTATGTTATGTTAGAGCAGCAGGACACACACACACACACACACACACACACACACACACACACACACACACACACACACACACACACACACACACACACACACACACACACACACACACACACACACACACACACACACACACACACATATACACACACACACACACACACACATATACACACACACACACACACACACACACACACACACACACACACACACACACACACACACACACACACACACACACACACACTTTCTACAGATGTCTTACTGTACATCCTTAGTCCTCCAGACCAGCCGTGTTGAATGAACAAAAATATAAACGCAACATGTAAAGTGTTGGACCCACGTTTCATGAGCTGTAATAAAAGATCCCAGAAATGTTCCACACGCACATAACGTTTATTTCTCTCAAATGTTGTGCACAAATTTGTTTACATCCCTGTTATTGAGAATTTCTTCATTACCAAGATAATCCATCCACCTGACTGGTGTAGCATATCAAGAAGCTGATTAAATAGCATAATCATTACACTGGTGCACCTTGTGCTGGGGACAATAAAAGGCCACTCTAAAATGCACAGTTTTGTAACACAACACAATGTCTCAAGTTTTGAGGGAGCGTGCAATTGGCATGCTGACTGCAGGAATGTCCACCAGAGCTGTTGCTTAGAGATTTGAATGTTCATTTTTCTACCATAACCTGCCTCCAACGTTGTTTTAGAGAATTTGGAAGTACGTCCAACCAGCCTCACAATCGCAGACCACATGTAACCACGCTAGCCCAGGACATTCACATCCGGCTTCTTCACCTGCGGGATCATCTGAGACCAGCCACCTGATGAAACTGTGGGTTTGCACAACATTTTAGTCATTTAGCAGATGCTCTTATCCAGAGCAACTTACAGTTAGTGAGTGCATACACTTTCATACTGGCCCCCTGTGGGAAACGAACCCACAACCCTGGCGTTGCAAGCGCCATGCTCTACCAACTGAGCTACAGGGGACTACCAAACAATTTCTTCACAAACTGTCAGGGAAGCTCAACTGCATGCTCGTCGTCCTCACCAGGGTCTTGACCTGACTGCAGTTTGCCGTCGTAACCGACTTCAGTGGGCAAATGCACACCTTCGATGGCCACTGGCACACAGGAGAAGTGTGCTCTTCACCAATGAATCCTGATTTCAACTGTACTGGGCAGATGGCAGACAGTGTGTATGGCGCCGTGTGTGCGAGTGGTTTGCTGATGTCAACGTTGTGAACAGAGTGCCCCATGGTGGAGGTGGGGTTATGGTATGGGCAGGCATAAGCTACGGACATTGAACACAATTGCATTTTGTCGATGGCAATTTGAATGCACAGAGATACTGTGACGAGATCCTGAGGCCCATTGTCGTGCCATTCATCCTCCGGCATCACCTCATCAAAATGTCCTTGTTCTTCCATGGCCAGCATACTCATCAGACATGTCACCCATTGAGCATGTTTGGGAAGCTCTGGATTGACGTGTACGACAGCGTGTTCCCGCCAATATCCAGCAACTTCGCACAGCCATTGAAGAGGAGTGGGACAACATTCCACAGGCCACAAACAACAGCCTGATCAACTCTATGCAAAGGAGATGTGTCGCGCTGCATGAGGCAAATGGTGGTCACACCAAATACTCACTGGTTTTCTGATCCACGCCCCTACATTTATTTTTTAAGGTATTTGTGACCAACAGATGCATATCTGTATTCCCAGTCATGTGAAATCCATAGATAAGGGCCTAATTTATTTATTTCAATTGACTGATTTCCTTATATGAACTGTAACTCATGAAATCTTTGAAATTGTTGCATGTTGCATTTATAATATTGTTCAGTGTAATTTCTGCTGTCAGGGGGAGAAATGAATGGTCCCCCTCCTCTTGTACTGGCTAGTTGTCTTTTTGTAGGAGAGTGATTAACATGGAGACGGTAATGTAAGTGTCATGTTCCATCGCGGGGCAGAAAAGCGGAAACAGCTGAGGGACGACGGAGTCGGTGGTATTGATGTTCGCTCACAGACCAGGATATGGAGCGGCAGCACAGGAATAAATGGAATTAAATGAACACTCAGTGGTGTAAAATAACCCCAGTGTTGGTGTTAATAACCAGTGTTGAATGTGAGAGTGAGATTGTGTCAGTTTTACTCTGTGGAGAGTAAAACATTCTCATCATTCTCATATTTCCCAGCATGCTCTACTGCAGGTAGACATCTTTAGGATTGTTTTTAATATCTGTTTTTGCATGTACATTGATTAATTGATTAATCTTATGCTACACAAAGATAAATAACATACATTTTTCTAAACTAATCCAATCAGTTAGTTAGATGTATTGCACCCTTTACTGAAATGGTTTAGGTAGTCTCCTCACAGTCATTTTAAATGCAGGTTGTAGATTAATACAATTCCAACTGTTGGATATCCTAACTCTGGCTGGATTCCAATAGTAATTGTATAAAAATGGCACCGGAGGAGATGGCTGCCGTTTTACGGGCTCCTAACCAATTGTGCTATTGTGTGTGTTTTTTCGTATTATTTGTACGTAATGTTTCTGCCACCGTCTCTTATGACCGAAAAGAGCCTCTGGATATCAGAACAGTGATTACTCACCTCGTACTGGACGAAGATTTTTTCTTTGACGAGTTGGACGTGAAGGATTTACTTCAGACACTGGACAAGGCCCAAATCCCTGTCATTCGCATGAAGAGGAGACAGAGATATAGGAGACGTAGATCGGGGTGCCTTGTAAGAATCCGACGGCGAATGGGTAACCCGCCTCTACCATCCGTCCTAATAGCCAACCTGCTATCATTGGATAATAAACTGGATGAGCTACGATCAAGACTATCCTACCAACGGACATTAAAAACTGTAATATCTTATGTTTCATCGAATCGTGGCTGAACGACTACATGGATAACATACAGCTGGCTGGTTTTTCCGTGCATCGGCAAGATAGAACAGCTGCCTCCGGTAAGACAAGGGGTGATGGTCTGTGTCTATATAATAATAATAATAATATGCTATTTAGCAGACGCTTTTATACAAAGCGACTTACAGTCATGCGTGCATACATTATTCGTTTTTTGTGTATGTCAATAACAGCTGGTGCACAAAATCTAATATTAAGGAAGTCTCAAGGTTTTGCTCGCCTGAGGTAGAGTATCCCATGATAAGCTGTAGACCACACTATTTACCAAGAGAGTTTTCATCTATATTTTTTGTAGCTGTCTATTTACCACCACAAACCGATGCTGGCACTAAGACCGCACTCAACAAGCAGTATAAGGCCATAAGCAAACAAGAAAATGCTCATCCAGAGGTGGCGCTCCTAGTGGTTGCTGACGGGAGAGGTTGTGTTTTCTCTAGCAGGAGAGGTAAGCTTGGCTTCGTTTATGGTGTTGAGTTAAGCTTAAACCATGTATTTAGTTTGTAGGTAGGTATTGTAGTTTGGTATTATAGGTAGCTTACTCCGGTAGTTATTGTAGGTTATTATTGTAGGTAATTATTGTAGGTAAGGATTTTATTCGGCGGAGCCCAGGCGAAGCACGAGGCTAGCTTACCCACTACCTGGACCAACAAAGCTAGCTAGCTAGAGGGTAGCTACCGGTAACTTTTAGCAACAGTGGTTAGCTGTTTCCAATGTTATTTCACGCTTAAGAGTACCTGTAATTGAGCCAGCTAGCTGCCACCTTCAGCTGTTTTTTCTAACCTCATTATCATTAACGTTAGGTGGTCGGTAGCTGCTGTACCTAATTTCGGCTACTGATTGCAGTCTGCCAGTTTGCCTTTATACATAGCTTTGTCGAGTAAGGCTTAAACTATGTATTTAGATTGTAGTTAGGTACTATAGGTAGGCATCGTGGGCTGTATATTATTAAGTAGTATAGGTAGGCATCGTGGGCTGTTGCGGGTAGCTGTTGTGTAGTTATTGTAGGTTACTTTTGTATTCGGCGGTGCCGGATGTAGCACGAAGCTAGCTCGCTAACTCACCTCCTGGATTAGCTGGCGAGTTGCTATTAGCAACGGTAGCAACTAAAAACAATATCCTTTTAGCCAGCTACATTCGGCTCACAGCGACGCCGTTTTTCAAACAAAGTCAACACAGTAGCCATTGCTAGCTAGCCAACACTACCAGCAGGCTGTGGTAGCTAAATACAATATCTTTGTGCTAGCTACCCAACGTTTAATCATTGCTGCGTTATGAAAGGTAAGCTTGGCTTCTTATATGGTGTTGAGTTAAGCTTAAACCATGTATTTAGATTGTAGGTAGGTATTGTAGTTTGGTATTATAGGTAGCTTACTCCGGTAGTTATTGTAGGTTATTATTGTAGGTAATTATTGTAGGTAAGGATTTTTATTCGGCGGAGCCCAGGCGAAGCACGAGGCTAGCTTACCCACTACCTGGACCAACAAAGCTAGCTAGCTAGAGGGTAGCTACCGGTAACTTTTAGCAACTGTGGTTAGCTGTTTCCAATGTTATTTCATGCTTGAGAGTACCTGTGATTGAGCCAGCTAGCTGCTACCATTCAGCTGTTTTTCTAACCTCATCCGAGGCATTAACGTTAGGTGGTTGGTAGCTGCTGTACTTAATTACAGCTACTGATAACAGTCTGCTGTAGCTTACAACAATTCTAATTTCTAAAGTGGAAGTTGGGAGAGTTTTATTCGGGTGGTTCAGTGAAACAATTATAGTTTCTGAGGTGGAAGTTGGGAGAGTTATATATTTATTTATTTTTTTGGTGAGGGAGGCCTGCTCTCTCCTTTCCCTGATGTTCAGTTCATTTCATCCCGATCTCCTCTGCATTATTGTAGCCATCTGTTGCAGCCTGTCAACTATGCCTCTGCCTATCCCTGTTCTCTCCTCTCCGCACAGGCTACACAAACGCCCCACACCGCGTGGCTGCTGCCTCTCTAACCTGGTGGTCCCTGCACGCACCCCACACCTGGAGTTCCAGGTCTCAGGCAGCCTCTGGAACTGCCGTTCTGCTGCCAACAAAGCTGACTTCATCCCAGCCTATGCTAATCTCCAGTCCCTCGACTTCCTGGCGCTGACGGGAAACATGGATTACCACTGAAAACACTGCTACTCCTACTGCTCTCTCCTCATCTGACCATGTGTTCTCGCATACCCCGAGAGCATCTGGTCAGAGGGGTGGTGGCACAGGAATCCTCATCTCTCCCAAGTGGACATTCTCAATTTTTCCCCTAACCCATCTGTCTATCTCCTCATTTGAATTCCATGCTGTCACAGTCACTAGCCCATTTAAGCTTAATATCCTTGTCATCTATCGCCCTCCAGGTTCCCTTGGAGAGTTCATCAATGAGCTTGACGCCTTGATAAGTTCCTTTCCTGAGGATGGCTCACCCCTCACAGTTTTGGGGGATTTCAACCTCCCTATGTCCACATTTGACTCATTTCTCTCTGCCTCCTTCTTTCCACTTCTCTCCTCTTTTGACCTCACCCTCTCACCGTCCCCCCTACTCACAAGGCAGGCAATACGCTTGACCTCATCTTTACTAGATGCTGCTCTTCTACTAATCTCACTGCAACTCCCCTCCATGTCTCCGACCACTACTTTGTTTCCTTTTCTCTCTCGCTCTCCTCCCACACTACTCACTCTGCCCCTACACAGATGGTAATGCGCCGCCGCAACCTTCGCTCTCTCTCTCCCACTACTCTCTCCTCTTCCATCCTATCATCTCTTCCCTCTGCTCAATCCTTCTCCCTCCAATCTCCTGATTCTGCCTCCTCAACCCTCCTCTCCTCCCTTTCTGCATCCTTTGACTCTCTGTGTCCCCTATCCTCCCGGCCGGCTCGGTCCTCCCCTCCAGCTCCGTGGCTTGATGACTCATTGCGAGCTCACAGAACAGAGCTCCGGGCAGCGGAGCGGAAATGGAAGAAAACTAAACTCCCTGCCGACCTGGCATCTTTTCACTCCTCTCTACATTTTCTTCATCTGTTTCTGCTGCTAAGGCCACTTTCTACCACTCTAAATTCCAAGCATCTGCCTCTAACCCTAGGAAGCTCTTTGCCACATTTTCCTCCCTCCTGAATCCTCCCCCCCCGCCCCCCTCCTCTCTCTGTGGATGACTTCGTCAACCACTTTGAAAAGAAGGTTGACGACATTCGATCCTCGTTTGTTAAGTCTAATGACACTGCTGGTCCTACTCACACTGCCCTACCCTATGCTTTGACTTCTTTCTCCCTCTCTCTCCAGATAAAATCCTGCGACTTGTGACTGCAGGCCGCCCAACAACCTGCCCGCTTGACCCCATCCCCTCCTCTCTTCTCCAGACCATCTCCGGTGACCTTCTCCCCTACCTCACCTCGCTGATCAACTCATCCTTGACCGCTGGCCATGTCCCTTCCGTCTTCAAGAGAGCGAGAGTTGCTCCCCTTCTCAAGAAACCAACACTCGATCCCACTGATGTCAACAACTACAGACCAGTATCCCTTCTTTCTTTTCTTTCCAAAACTATTGAGCGTGCCGTCTTTAGCCAACTCTCTTGCTATCTCTCTCAGAATGACCTTCTTGATCCAAACCAGTCAGGTTTCAGGACTGGTCATTCAACTGAGACTGCTCTTCTCTGTGTCACGGAGGCTCTCCGCACTGCTAAAGCTAACTCTCTCTCCTCTGCTCTTGTCCTTCTAGACCTGTCTGCTGCCTTTGATACTGTGAACCATCAGATCCTCCTCTCCACCCTCTCCGAGCTGGGCATCTCCGGCGCGGCTCACTCCTGGATTGCGTCCTACCTGACCGGTCGCTCCTACCAAGTGGCGTGGCGAGAAGCTGTCTCCGCACCACGTGCTCTCACCACTGGTGTCCCCAGGGCTCAGTCCTAGGCCCTCTCCTTTTCTCCCTATACACCAAGTCACTTGGCTCTGTCATATCCTCACATGGCCTCTCCTATCATTGCTACGCTGACGATACACAACTAATCTTCTCCTTTCCCCCTTCTGATAACCAGGTGGCGAATCGCATCTCTGCATGTCTGGCAGACATATCAGTATGGATGACGGATCACCACCTCAAGCTGAACCCTGGCAAGACGGAGCTGCTCTTCCTCCCGGGGAAGGACTGCCCGTTCCATGATCTCGCCATCACGGTTGACAACTCCGCTGTGTCCTCCTCCCAGAGTGCGAAGAGCCTAGGCGTGACCCTGGATAACACCCTGTCGTTCTCCGCCAACATCAAGGCGGTGACCCGCTCCTGCAGGTTCATGCTCTACAACATTCGGAGAGTACGACCCTGCCTTACACAGGAAGCGGCACAGGTCCTAATCCAGGCACTTGTCATCTCCCGTCTGGACTACTGCAACTCGCTGTTGGCTGGCCTCCCTGCCTGTGCCATTAAACCCCTACAACTCATCCAGAATGCCGCAGCCCGTCTGGTGTTCAACCTTCCCAAGTTCTCTCACGTCACCCCCCTCCTCCGCACACTCCACTGGCTTCCAGTTGAAGCTCGCATCCGCTACAAGACCATGGTGCTTGCCTATGGAGCAGTGAGGGGAACGGCACCTCTGTACCTTCGGGCTCTGATCAGTCCCTACACCCAAACGAGGGCATTGCGTTCATCCACCTCTGGCCTGCTGGCTCCCTTCCTCTGCGGAAGCATAGTTCCCGCTCAGCCCAGTCAAAACTGTTCGCTGCTCTGGCACCCCAATGGTGGAACAAGCTCCCTCACGACGCCAGGACAGCGGAGTCACTCACCACCTTCCGGAGGCATTTGAAACCCCACCTCTTTAAGGAATACCTGGGATAGGATAAAGTAATCCTACTACCCCCCAAAATTGTAAAGTGGTTATCCCACTGGCTATAGGGTGAACGCACCAATTGGTGAGTCGCTCTGGATAAGAGCGTCTGCTAAATGACGTAAATGTGCCCTTGAGCAAGGCACTTAACCCTAATTGCTCCTGTAAGTCGCTCTGGATAAGAGCGTCTGCTAAATGACTAAAATGTAAATGTAAATGTAGTGGCAGGGGACTTTAATGCAGGGAAACTAATTTCTACCAGCATGTTACATGTGCAGCCAGAGGAAAAAAAACTTGAGACCCCCTTTACTCCACACACAGAGACGCGCACAAAGCACTCCCTCGCCCTCCAAAATGTAGCATAGTTTTGTTAGATAAAATCCATTTTTATATTGAAATGTAGGAACTGGGATCTATAGTTTGAACCCTTGCTGTCTCTGGCTCCACACCCATCCCGTCCGCCCTTCTAGATGTGTGAAAGTTAGTGTATAAGCTAATGATCCATCATGTATGACATTCCTGGGAGTGTGTAAACTTACATTTTGTATTACCATATCATTTTTGTATGTTCTCTATAGTTATGTACCAATATGTATCAATTGACCAATTCGGCACCTTTGGTCAGACTTGATACAAAATAGTCCAGTATTGCAATGCTTCACTGGATCAATCTGAAACTTTGCACACACACTGCTACCATCTAGTGGCCAATATCTAAATTGCGCCTAAACTGCAATATTATATTGTGGCCTTTCTCTTGCATTTCAAAGTTGATGGAACAAATAAAATAATAGAAAACGCATGTGTTTTTGTTTGTATTATCTTTTACCAGATCTAATGTGTTATATCCTTCTACATTCATTTCACATTTCCACAAACTTCAAAGTGTTTCCTTTCAAATTGTATCAAGAATATGCATATCCTTGCTTCAGGTTCTGAGCTACAGGCAGTTAGATTTGGGTATGTCATTTTAGGCGAAAAAAAAAAAAAAAGGGTCCGATCCTTAAGAGGTTAAACCGGTACAAACCACTGTTGTACCGGTTTAAGTGGTGTATGGGTATGTTAATTAATTAAAGTTAGTGCATGTCTGCTGCCAGTCCTGAAGTCTTTGTAAATGCTTAAATAAGAGCATGTGGCAGTAAAATATTTTGTAATGTCCTTGTCAAGAGTGACCTTGTCAAGCGATATGAACCTCTTTGCGTAATGGTTAAAAATACTATATGAGGTGTTATTGCATAACACCATTGGTGCAAACTATATACACTTCCTAGTGTTAAAAATACCATGTGAGGTGTTATTGCAAAACACTAAAAGTGTTAATTCCCTAACACTGACAAAGGGTATCAGCAACAGCACTAAACACAGGGTTAATTTAACAATGAAAAGTGTGGACCCGCATAGACACTGGCCCAGTGTTAAATGTATCACTCTCAGTGTTGATTTAACACTGGAGAATTTGCTGTGCAATAATGTATTTATTTTTGTCGGCATCATACCTGCTTAATTCTCACTTGAAACATCGTTTTTTTGTTTAATAGGGAAAATTCCACATTCTGTTAACATATGAGCCCAAAGTGATCTGTTCTTGCGATTTGTAGTCTATGACATTTCAGATTTACACATGATCATTTTTCACGAAATAGCTTAGATGTAGAGAACTACTTTTTCAAAATAACTTTAGTTAAGTAAACTATATTTTTCTTAAGGGTAGCTTTTGTGTAGCTTAACTTCTTCCAGTGTGAAGTATTTGGTAGCTTGGTCAATTATTTTATCAGAGCAGCTTCCCCAACACTGGTGATATAATAGACTTTACTGTTCTAACTACCTGTGATATAATGGACTGTTTTGTACCAAAGTCAAGTGAGTTGCTGTTGTCTATCTTTAATGTCAAATGACGTCCTCAGACTATATCCATTGGTTGTATGTTACTTATTTTGACAGCGGTTTAGCAGGATTCAGGTCACATTCTCAGAAACGCAACCATTCCATTTAACACACGGCATGGGCCAACTAACAATCCGAACGTTTTAATGTTTAATCTCAGATGTCAAATCAGGACATGAGGGTTGTCACATGCGTATCAGACAGAGAGATGTTGCTTTTCAGGGCTCAATAAATGGGGAAGAAATTGGCTACTGTAAAACCTTTCCCGAAAAACCATACTTGTCAAATGTTAACGGTGTTAATGCATTTATCAAAATGGCTGACTATTTCCTGCTACAGTTTGTACTGTACTTCAAACAAAAACATGTTGGTTTGTCACTAATCAAAATGGAGGCCAAGCAGTAGTCACTAGTTTAAAGCCATTATTACCATATCTGGTATTCAAAAGAATACCCTACAGTAAGCAGTTAGAACAACAATCCAGAAGCTAAATTACAATTCAGTCACTGTGTAAGCATTGATGCAGGCAAACAAGCCAAGGAAACACAAATCCTCCGGGATGTTAGAGTGAACGAACGAGAGGGAAGCAAGGGCCTTGTATTGGGGGGTGAAAACCTTTGTTCAGGGGTTGGTTCTGGGGGGATAGCACTAAGTGGAGGAGACATGCTGTGGTGGTCTTTTAAGGGGCCCAGGGACAGACTACCAAGGGAAGGACAAGGTTTAGAGGGTTTGGGTGTGGTCTGGTGAAGAACAGATGAATGTGGGAATAGTGAAAGAATAAAATGGGCCTGGCTAGATGTCATTAAACACTGCTTCCAGATTGTTCTTTGTTACTCATTTGATTAGAGGTGTTTCGTTAGTTACTTGAGGACTAGCGGTGTGTCTTGTGTGGGGAGTAATTTTATTTAGATATTTCAGATGAGATGTGTTCGGTGAGACAGCTTTCTCTGCTGAAACTTACAGTAGTCCCACAGCAGTGGACTCCTTCCAATAACAACATTTAAAACACTTGGTATGAAACGGGCAGTTCCGGGCACACAATCTGATTGGTCAAAGGTTAAAGGTGATTTATAGAGCCCCCATAAGTTCATTCAAAACTTTACGCCCTGTCAAAGGCAGGCCGAAACGCCTTGGCTTTGGTTTGTCCTGCTGTTTTTAATATTTCTTTAGAAATGGCAATATAATAAATGCTTTTTAAATCAAGAAGCTCCTCCCTTTTTTATTGATAGTAAAAGTAAGTCGTTTACTGAGTAGTGGCCATCATTCCCTTTCTTTTTCTTCCAGTACTTGACGAAACTGTTAAGCAATTAAGGTACACTTTTTGTGACACACAGTACAGCACACATTTAAAGTTAATCAGTGAATACAATGTAGAGTTATTTCAGAATCAATTCCAAACCTTACAGCCAGACCCCATGCTAGTCTACTCTTGCACTCAAGAAGCACTCAGGCAACAATCACAAATATTCAAGGCAGTCCATTAGGAATTTACTGAACCAAACGCAGACTGAAATGTTGCTTCAGTTTAGGAGAATTTTAAGAAACCCAAACTGTGTAGTATGACGACAGGAACACACAGCCTGCATATTTTGTGTGCATTCCGCCAGAAGTCCAGTCATTTCAATTAGAGGAGTAGGACAGGCTGCAATGCTCGGGCATAGCACCGGTAATATTTCAAGAACAAACATATACTGCCATTGCTATGTAATGTATTTTCCAAAAGGGACTTGCAATAATTTTTTTCAGTCACCCTGCAAATCCAAAACTTTTACGGAGATAAAAACAGCAAAACAACAATTACAGAATATGCTGTGCATTTACGTGCAAGGTTTTACCCTCTACTGACCCTGACCAAACACTGTGACCACATAAATGTTCCTATTAATGCAGTGTTGATGTTTAAATGTATATAAGCAATTAAAATCCCTCTGGGTTCTCATATGGCAACAATACCATCAAGGACCCAAGTTAAACTAAATAAACTAAATGTTAATCTTTTAATTAGCCGTCAAACCAATGGTGAAACATGGCGTAATTGGTCTCAAGTTTGAGACTGGACATAAATGCTTCCCAATATTTGGGCTAATGACAGAAGACTACTTTCAACACTTGCACTTGACACTTTATCGACCATTGGACACTAATGTTTCGAAACATAATTCCGAGCCGGATGTCAAAACACTAGCGCTACGTGTTTAATTGCATCAATCAATCAAATATATTTATATTCATACAGAAACCCAGCCTAAAACCCCAAATAGCAAGCAATGCAGATATAGAAGCACGGTTGAAAGTGGAGCAGCAGCACGACCAGGTGGACTGGGGACAGCCAGGAGTCATCAGGCCAGGTAGTCCTGAGGCATGATCCTAGGGCTCAGGTTCTCCGGGAGGGAGAGAGGGAGAGAGAGAGAATTAGAGGGAGCGTACTTCAATTCACACAGGACACCAGATAAGACAGGAGAATTACACCAGATATAACAGACTGACCCTAGCCCCCCGGTACATGGACTATTGCAGCATAGATACTGGAGACTGAACAGGGGTGGGTCGGAGGACACACGATACCCCCTGACAGGGCCAACCAGGCATGGCCAACTAGGCATGGCCAACCAGGCAGGATATAACCACACCCACTTTGCCCATGCACAGCCCCCACACCACTAGAGGGATATCAACAGACCACCAATTTACTACCCTGAGACACGGCTGAGTATAGCCCACAAAGATCTCATCCACCGCACGAGCCCGAGGGGGCGCAAAACCGGACAGGAACCCACTAAAGTAACAAAACCAGCAGTACCTAAGTTTCCATGCTTTCCCGAGCAACACGGAAGAGCGGAAAGATGGGTTCATGCTATGAGAAGGGTTGAAGGCCTTACATTTAAGATACTCTGGGATACATTTGTTTGTAGCTTACATTTCAACCAAACCGACTACACTGCTGCGACTGGGTGCAAATGACTGATGATCAGAGTTGTCCTGTCCCGGTTTCGTTAGAATAACTGGGGAGAAGATCTGCCTCAACGGGAATCGGTGACTCCTCCAGGTGCATAGGTAACAGAGTTAAGAACGTACCATAAACTCACTCAACTGCTAGTTTGAAATGTCATCGATGGAGCTATTGAATTAGTTCTTTTTCGATAGCTCAAATGGTTGGTATGTTGACAAGGAGGGCGGTCACGTGTGTTTGCGAGCAGAGGATCACTGGGGACAGGGACAGTGGCGGAAGACGATGAGGATCGACTACCAACAAACAAACAAATGTACCAACTGACGGGTGGTGGCGGTGGCCATCTTAACTACCCTCCAGCAGCAAGGGCTATCTCTGGGACTGAATGTATGGTTGGTGTGAATGGTGTGAACCCAAGATTAATGTTTAAATAAAAACCCTTGAAACCTGTATAACCTTGTCTGTGTGGTGGCCTGGGATCTCAGAACCTGTTTTTGACATATTCAGCATTATAATATTCATGTTATTCTATTTCAATACACATCAGCTATGTTAAAGATGCTGCAACTTTCAAACATTATGAAAATAGAATTAACATTTTCTGTGTTCTTTTTTCTACGTATTCATGTTTTATGTACGTTCTTTTTAAGCACATGACCAAATGAATAATAAGCCATTAGACACACATACACATGGATTGAGAGTGTGCCATTCAGAGGGTGAAAGGGCAAGACAAAATATTTAAGTGCCTTTGAATGGGGCATGGTAGTAGGTGCCAGGCGCACCGGTTTGAGTGTGTCAAGAACTGCAACGCTGCTGGATTTTTCACACTCAACAATTTCCCATGTGTATCAAGAATGGTCCACCACCCAAAGGACATCGAGCCAACTTGACACAACTGTGGGAAGAACTGGAGTCAACATGGGCCAGCATCCCTGTGGAATGCTTTCAACACCTTATAGAGTCCATGCCCCGATGAATTGAGACTGTACTGAAGGGTGGTGCAACTCAATATTAGGAAGGTGTTCCTAATGATTTGTACACTCAGTGTATATATACATTTATATACTGGGTGGTTCGAGCCCTGAATGCTGATTGGCTGAGAAGCGTGGTATATCAGACCGTATACCACGGGTATAACAAAACATTTATTTTTACTGCTCTAAATATGTTGGTAACACAGTTCATAATAGCAATAAGGCACCTCGGGGGTTTGTGATACATGGCCAACATACCATGGCTAAGGGCTGTGTCCAGGCACACCGCGTTGCGTCATGCATAAGAACAGCCCTTAGCCGAGGTGTATTGGCCATATACCACACCTCCTGGGGCCTGATTGCTTAAATATACACCAGCCCTACCTGTCTTGTTTTGTACGCTTTGTACAAAATTATAAAATGCAGGACGACAGGATATTTATAAACGTAGCTCTTTATTAACTAGCTATAACGTGCATGTCCATGTGTCTCTGGCCATGATCATCTTAGAATGACCTCCCCACCTGGGTGGTCTTAACCAATCATTGCACAGTATGATGCATCCAATTACAATTCAGTATGGTGACACATATGAATATTACATCCCCCTTCTTTTAAAAAAAAGAAAAAATATGTAGAACAATAAAGCGTTTCTTTTGAATATATGCTCTGTAGTTTGAACTCGAGGTAAGTAACCATTTAAACTGCACCAACTGCATCAACATAACAGACAAACAATGATTCAGCATATTGTTATTTTTAGAACAAATATTTCTCAGCAACTCAGCTTTTCACTGTAGCAATGACATCTCAACATATCAAACAAATACAATACCAAAGCATTTCAAGTTAACTTTCAATAACAAGTTTACAGTCTGGAAACTCTTTTAGGGCAGCGATCTGCCTACACCCTTTGACATTTCACAGGTCTAGGACAGCTCTAGGCTTGACCTCTCTTCCTGACCTTGTGTGATATGAAGCTGAGCATGCTTCTGTGTCAGTCAACAGTTCTTGTGGTGTTGCAGGTAAGTATGGTGTATGTTGTGTTGTGTCTGTGTTTAGTCTACCCCGTTCTCTTTCAGGGGAACAGTTCATCTCGTCAGTGTGTTGTTCTTTTGTGTTCAGTAGGTGACGGCGATTGCGGCGGTACACCGCTCCTTCTGCGGTGCGAACGAGATATGAACGTTCAGTGTCAGCTGGTTGGATGACGACTGCTGGCTTCCAGTAGCCATGCTCCTGGATTCTAACTGACTCTCCGTCGTTCAGTGGTGGCAGTGGTCTGGCTGACCTGTCGTAGTATCGCTTTTGCTGTTGTTGTCTCTGTGCACGTTTTGCATGCACTTCCTTGTAGCTGACGACCTCAGGTTGCAGCTGCTGGTTGGTGCTGGGAAGGATTGAGCGAAGTCTGCGGCTCATCAACAGCTGGGCTGGTGATTTGAAGTTGTCAACTGGAGTGTTGCGGTATTCAAGGAGACTGAGGTAGGGGTCTCTCTTGTCTGCTTTTGCTTTGTCCATGAGTGATTTAGCGATCTGCACAGATTTTTCAGCAAGGCCATTACTTTGAGGGTAATGTGGGCTTGTGGTGACGTGTGTGAACTCCCATGCTTTTGTGAAGGATTCAAACTCATTTGATTTGTAACAGGGCCCATTGTCAGATATTAAAGTCTCTACAATGCCATGCCTGGCAAAGGCTGCTTTCAGCTTGTGTATCACAGCTGCAGATGTGGTGCTGTGAAGCTTGTCGAGTTCGAAGTATCTGCTGTAGTAGTCCACTGTTATAATGTAGTCCTCGTTGTTCCACGTGAACAGATCGGTTGCCACGACTTGCCAGGGCCGGTCTGGGATACGGTGAGGTAACATTGGCTCTTTGGTGTTTGAGGGGCGTCGTTCAAGACAGGTGGGGCATTTACCAACCATGTCCTCTATTTGTTTGCACATTCCGGGCCAAAACAAAATGTCCCGTGCTCTCTGTTTGCACTTTTCCATGCCCATGTGTCCAGCATGGATCTTTGTCAAAATCTCTTCTCTGAGACTGGTAGGAATGATGATTTTCTCTCCTTTGAAAATGATTCCGTTGATCTGTGATAGTTCGTCACGATGGTTCCAGAACTCTGAGACGGCTCTGAGGGCATTTTCTCCTCTCCTCAGGCCATCCTGACTGTATGACTTTCCTCAGCTGTGTGAGTTGTGTGTCTTTTTCTGTTTCTGCTCGGATCTCCTTCAGTTTTGTGTCACTAACTGGTAAGTTGCTGTACACAGTGTGCACCTGCATGTCCATGCCTTCACTGAGGCTGCTGTCCTTGTAGGTAAGAAACTTCCTGGAGAGTGTGTCTGCGACAGGGATGTCTTTGCCTGGACGGTGAGTGATTGTGAAGTCGTATTTTTGTAGTTGAAGGATCATTCTCTGTAGCCTTGGCGGGGCTGCGGCTAACGGTTTCCTCATGATTGACTCGAGGGGCTTGTGGTCTGATTCCACAATGACTTGTCGTCCATAGACATACTGATGGAAACGCTTACATCCGAACAGAATGGCATACAGCTCCTTTTCGATTTGAGCGTAGTTGATTTCACAGTCTGTGAGAGATTTGGAAGCGTAGCCGATGGGTTTTCCTTCTTGCAGTAGCACTGCCCCTAGTCCATACTTCGACGCGTCCACCTGGAGTCTGAGCTCTTTGTTGGGGTCGTAGTAGGCAAGGATTGGTCCTGGTTCTCTCGTGATCAAGTCTTTCACTTTCTGGAAAGCGATGTCGTGTTGGTTGTCCCAGAGGAACTCACTGGACTGCTTTAGCAGCTGACGCAGGGGTGCATTAGCATTGGAGAGGCTGGGTGCGAACTTGGCTAAGTAGTTGACCATGCCAAGCACTGTTTCCAGCTCTGCGCGGTTCTTTGGTGGCTCCATTTCCTTTATGGCTGAGATCTTCTGCGGATCTGGCTTGATTCCATTCGCTGTGAGAAGATGCCCGAAGTAGCTGACCTCTGTAGCGCCGACTGTGCTCTTCTCGGGGTTGAGCCAGACTCCTCTCTCGCGGGACCTTTGCAGCATCGCGTTGAGGTTTCTGTCGTGTTCCTCTTTGGTTCGACCATAGACAAGGATGTCGTCCACAATTGCCACGACTCCGTCGAG